>NW_022196914.1:59966359-59989187 GCF_008632895.1 Mastomys coucha | reverse complement strand
AAAAGAATGACCATTTGCTTAGTTTCCTAGTCTACCCTTCCTCTCATACTCTGGAACTTAAAGTCTACAGCTCTTCTTTTAAAAGACCTCATTTGTCACTGTTGACCTAAGACAGTTTCACATAAGTATGTGACACACTGACCACTCTTACCATCCACCTCCCTACCTCCTCTTCCAAGCTTGCCTTGTGACCCTCTGAAATTAATCAGTTCTTCAGATACATGCCCAACACTCCTTCCTCTCCCTGCCAGAGCCTACCGAGCAGCTGACTGACACTCCATGCCTCCATCCCTCCCGTCCTGGTCCTTCTCACTGCTCTTCAGGGACAAGCCCTCGAAGTCAGGGAGAATGCTTATATCTTCACTTGAATCCACTCACTGTGGGCTCACTGGAGGGTCTTCACTTTTATTTCTCTTATGTATATTTTTAAAGATGTATTTATTTTTTGTTTTATGTATATAGGGGTTTCGCTTGCATGTATAGTACTATGTGTTTGCAGTGCTGAGGCCAGAGGAGTGCACTGAGTCCTCTGGAATTACAGATAGTTGTTAGCTGTCTTGTAGACCCTGGACACTTAACCTGAGTCCTCTCAACTCCTCTGCCATTTTCAGTCCCCAGGCTTGTCTTTTTATCTTGGATATTTGGGGACTGTCTGAGGTTTGCATAGGAAGGATGCCCTCCTGTTATCTGTTATGTCTAATTGCCATGATCTTTGTAAAGCTGTGACAGTTGTGAACATATCCCAAGATGCAGTCTAGAAGTCAGCATCATCTACTGCACTGTCAGACGGTAACTTATACAGTCCTGCCACCATTCCGTCATCTCAGGATGTCACTCTGTCACAGACAACATTCCCCGATATTCCTCCACTTCAGGAAATGTTATCTGTCTTGCTCACAGTCACAACAGAAGTCAAAATGCGACTCTTCTTACTGTGTTGGTTTCATTCATGTGTTATTTCTACAAAGTAACCTGACTTCCTGGGTAGACTTTAGACTCTTAGGGTGGAGCCGTAGCTTTGTGTGAGAGACACATCACTCTTGACTGTGATCATGTGTTAAATACTTGAAAGTCAATCTATTTAAGTCCTAATTTACATTTTTAAAAATGTTTTAGATTCGCTGGTTAGTGACTAAGAGGTGCAGGATGCAAAATCTTTTAGCTGAGAAATTGCTTAGAAATCTTTAAAATTTAATTGTTCAATTGAATTAGTTCAAACAGGGACAGGATGGAGTGGGGTTGCTCGTGCCATGGCTTACTGGCATTGCTTTATGGCAGATCTCATGCCAGATGCTCTCTGTCCATACCCTCACGTAATCCTGTGAGGTGTAGGCATCACCATCCTGGCTTTGTGCGTGAGGAACGATGTCTCACAGACAAGGGTCTTCCTAGAGCATATAAGTGGCAGGGCCTAGGTCTGCCCAGGTCCTTGCATGTGCAAAACCATCATGTGGTTCTGAGAAGATTGGAAGACCCAGTGCCTTGGTCACTAACCATATAGGAATTTTCTCAGACGCCGAGAACGGAGTGACTTTGCTCTTGTTCCTAGGTTACAAGTGTACATCAACAGCATCCTTTCAAAGCTCTGTCTGGGCCTTGTAACAAATCCTAGACAACTCCTGAACTGAGAGTAGCCCTGCCTTTGGCTTCCTGCATTGTGCCTCACAACAGTCCTGAGGAAAGTAATACCCAGAAGCAGTGTGCCCTCTGCTGTGTGTTCCCATAGAACTGCCACCCTAGAGATTCCCATCAGTGCAAAGACATCGTAGACAGTGATGACCTGAAAATGATTCTGTCACTAAAGTGTGCTAGTGTTTAGAGAACTGTTATTGTTGTTTGTGGTGAATTTTGTCTTTGTTTTTGTTTTCTTTCTCTTTTTTTAAAATTTTCTCTGCTCATATAGTGGTATGGTTACTTTCTTGCAGCATCATAAAGACAGGCCAAGAGGACTGAAGAGGAGAAGCCAAATAAAGTGCAAGAGCACAAAATAGTCCTAATCATGTGATCTAACTACTAGCTAAATCCATCATGAATTCCCGTTTTCCTGCTTCCCCTCTTCATATCCTGTTCATTGATAGTTTGAGGGCCTGGCCACACTTTATCTTCTCCTGAGTCACCTTTAGTTTGATTATTAGGGTTGGAATAGCACTTTTTCAAGCTAGAGTGTGCCTGAGTATCACTCAGATAGAGCCAGAGTCCCTGCTACCCTGTCAGTTTTCCAGAGTCTGGGGTGGAACGTGGCCCAGAATTTCCTATGACACGGTGTGCCTTACAGGCCATCCTCAGCATGCACTTCTCTAGAGGGAGGCCAATGAGGGAAGCCATGACATGAAATGCCCTTGGTACAGTACCTCTTTTCAGTGAGCTATGGCTTCCTCTCCTTGAGGTCAGCCGCCTCACAATCCCACCCATCCTGATTGCCACCTCCGTGTGCTTTCTTCCAGAAATCTATTTCAGAAACTTGGAAGAGAAGTTGACCCAGAACAGACTCATCTTGAAGGAAGAGTTGAAAACGCTGCTGCACCTGTGCCAGTCCTCGGAAGATGTACAACTGGCGAAAGACGTCATTTACAGGTGAGGCGCTTCCTGAGAACCCTGGGGCTTCATCACTTCTTACCCCGCCCTTTCCAGAGCAGCCACCTCTACACAGATGACTTCCAGAGATCCTAGCATAACATCTGCCTTCAACTATGGACGTTGATCCTTTCTCAGGGGCGAAGCATAGAACAGCACCTCATAAACTACCATCACAGTGGCCAGTCCCTCTAGTTACCCCCTAGCTCCTCAACATACACCAGTGCAGCTCTGGCAGCTACTGGTCACACAGACAGGTATTTTTGGAGCCTCTTCACTTGGATAGGATACAATCTGTTGCTTCCTCTCTCCCTGGGACCAGTGGTGTCCTCACCCTCCTTCCTCCTGCCTTCTGCCTCCTACATCTTTTTTTTTAGGTATTACTAGAGATTCCTTGTCAGAAGGGGAGCACTACACAGTCCAAGAAGATGTCCCTTCTTGGACAAGAAGATTTCTATTTTTTTCTGTGCTTCTCCATATGGTCTCCCCCTAGTACCCCACCGTTAGCGCAGTGTAAGCAGCACAAGGCCACACCACACACAGCTGAGCATCTCCTAGCTAAGGTGATTTGTCTGGATGTAGGGAAAGGGGCACACTGCTGGAGGGTTGGGGCAGCAGGCACATATGGGGAGGGCTGGGAATGACGGGAAGTCTCTTCACAGCTTATCTGAACAGTTACAGATTTATCACAGATCTTTATGCATATATTTTATGGTTTTGGTAAGTTTTCTTTTGTATAGTTCAGGTGGGTTTTTTTGTTTTTTGTTTTTTGGTTTTGTTTTGCTTTTTGTTTTTTTTGGTTTTGTTTTGTTTTGTTTTCTCCTTCAAGACAGGGTTTCTCTTTATAGCCCTGGCTGACCTGGAGCTAACTTTGTAGACCAGGCTGGCCTCGCACTCAGAAATCCACCTGCCTCTACCTCCCAAGTGCTGGGATTAAAGGCGTGCACCACCACCGCCCGGCTTTTTTTTTTTTTAATTTGGTTGGGTTTTGAGACAGGATTTTGCTCTATAGCCCAGGCTGGCCTTGAATGCACAGTTTTCTTGCCTTGGTTTCCTGAGTGCTGAAATTATAAGCATGTATCACCACACTGAGCTCCTTTTAGTCCTGGTTATTGTTATATAAAAGATAGTACTCTCTAAATTAATATAACATACATTAGTCTTATTATTTATATGTAAGGAATCATAATGTAGTGGCGCTAGAGCATTCCATCGCATACTAGATATTTTAATCAATTGGTCCCTGTTGTTAGACATCTAAATTACTTCTAGTTTGTCTTCAGCACAGCTAATGTCAGGGTGAGTAACTCTAAAAATCTTAGGTACCCTTTGTTTCTGTTTTGGGTATTAGTTTTTCATAACTATAACAAAACACTGGAGACAGCCTGTATATGGAGAAAGGAGATTATTTTGATTCACAGTTTTGGACAGCCTAGGGTTGACATTGGCATCAGCTTGGCCCTCCTGAAGGTCCTGGGTGTCTCATGCTGTGCCAGTCAGTGCTCATAAAAAGAAATCACCTCTCAATGTAGGAGGCCATAACGCTGAGGGGGCAGACTCAGGCTTTTGTAGTAACTCCTCTAGGACTTGAGGGGACACAGGAAAAATACCTAACCCTTTTTAAGAGCAATATTCTTAGTTGGTCTGAGGACATCCCATAAGACTCCACATTGGACAACAAACTTACAATACACTGACTTTTGGGAAACAAACCAAATTCAAACTATGACACAGACTACCAATAAGCCTGCAGATCGTGTCAGCAACATTAATTCTGTTTTGTCATTTAAGAGCCTCTGGTTATATTTCCCTTATTTTCCTTATTACCTTAAAGCCAGCAAAATACCTGTAAGAGTAACACAACAGGATAAACAGGATAAAAACTCTGAGTATTCTTTCTGCCTTTATATTCACCAGGTTATTGTTATATAAAAGATAGTACTCCCGAGTGTGGCTACAGCCCTTCACTGAGCTCACGACACAACCCAGTAGCTTTTCTTTGCCACTCTAGCAAGCAGCTGGGCAGGTTGGGAGGTCTAACCAACCTGTCTTCCTGAGACACACAGCCAGCTGCTGGGAAGGGAGGGCCTGAGCTAGAGCAGAAGCTCATCTTAATTGAGCTACAATGAGGTAATAACTTCATCTCCTCATAACTTTGCATCAGCGCTGTTCAGTTTGTGGGGAAATTTTAGATCCTCCCTTTTATTGGTATTAACTTCATTTTCAACATGGATATCAAATCAGGGAAACTTTTGCTTTCTGTTTTTAATCTGACACAAGTTCCTCATTTACTGAAATATTTATAGATTTCGAAGATGCCACATGTTATATAATAGCTAACATGAAACAATTGTCATGTGCTGAGTATACCTTATCCTGTTCTCATAAAACGACTCGAGCTCCTGTCTCCACAGATGAGGAACTGAAGCTCTGAATGGCTAATTGACTCTTACAGTCGCATAGTCTGTAAGCAGAAGAGCTGCATTTGAACCATCACACGGAAACAATCAAAAGTCCTTAGTCACTGTCCTCTCCTGTCTTTACTCAGTTCTCAAGCAGTATAAGGAAGCAGGGCTCGTAGTTGCCACCACTGTGTTTGGCAGCACTGTGTCTGGCAGTGTGTGTGCTTACAGCACCCCAGGTCTAATGCCACCCCACCTTTTCACCCCAGGAGAAATGTTTTCTAGTAGAGACAGCTTTTCCCGCTCGTATGTTAATGCATTTACATCCTGAAGATCTGACTGCATGTAATCATGAGGTACTCCCTTGGTCACCAGATTGTCCTCTTAGGCGCCTACAGCAACAGTGACTGTTTACTGAAAGTAGGTTATGCTGGTCACTTTCCAGTGGCTGACTGGCCACCGTAGAACTTATGTCACACAGTAAGATGTCACTGCCATTAAAATTAGCCTCTTCCCAGGACTTACATTTTTCAGAAGTGCCATTAAATTTTTACCTAACAGCCGTAGCTTACATACACATTTCCCTGAACTTAGAAAAGCAGAGGTGATGTAAGTTACAGGTGCCTGTTGTGAGCACAAAGCCATCTCTGAGAGAGCAGAACACCTCCCAGCTCTCCTTTGTTCTGTCAAGGAGCCCCTGCTGCTTGTACTCATTCCTAGCTCAGCAGGTAGTTGCTTAATATAGGGGATGATCACAGTGTATATTTTACTTCTTTATTTCGCAGAGTAAGTTAGAGTTGGCCTCTAAGAAAACTTTGTTTTGATACCCAGTATATTAAACTCTGATTCCTGATTTTATTCAAATCCTGTTTCTCCCTTAATGGGAGTTCCTTTTTTTTTTTTTTTTAAGATTTATTTATTTATTTTATGTATATGAGTACACCATTGCTTTCTTCAGACATACACCAGAAGAGGACATCAGATCCCATTACGGATGGTTGTGAGCTACCATGTGGTTGCTGGGAATTGAACTCAGGACCTTGGGAAAAGCAGTCAGTGCTCTTAACTGCTGAGCCATCTCTCTAGCCTGAGTTCCTTATTCTTTACTGTGCTTCCAGCATCTAGTAGAGTGCACACTATGTCTGTGTCTATACTTGTGTGGGGGGGTGGTATGTGTGATATATATCATGTGTGTGTGTGTTCATGTATGTATACATATGAGGGTATATACACATGACTAGAGATCACAATCAACTGCCTTCCTCAGTTGCCCTAAACCTTGTTTTCTGAGACTAGGTTTCACTGAACCTGGAGCCCAGTGATTGGCTATACTGGCTATCCTGTAAGCGCTGTCTCCATCCCAGGTATTGGAGTTCCAGATGTATGAGCCTAACTTTTACATGGTGCTGGGGATCCAGACTTCTTGTTTCTGCTTGCTAGTTGAGATCTGCTCATCCCTGCATCTGTCTTTGCTGTACCCCATCTTTTTGCTCATAGACTAATCTTGATTACCAGGTACCATGCAGAAAACAGAAATTTCACGTTGGGGGAGTATAAGTTTGGACCACTTTTCATGAGGCTGTGCTACGAGCTGGACCTTGAGGACTCTGCAGTGGAGCTCATCAGAGACAAGGTTATTGTTTTTCAGTTCCTTCCCCTGCTGATGTGATCTGGTGTTCTTGATGCTGTTAGAAAAGACTTCCTTTTCATTACATAAAATTTTTTCCTAGGTAAGACTTTGAGGCTGAATAAGTAAGCTCTCTGCTTTGAAAGTGCTTCCTTAGAGGTAGCTCACAAGGAGACATAACACAGTGCAGAAGCTGATGTCCTGGTGCATAGCTACCCAGAACATGTATCCTGTCTCAGGAGTTACAACTAACCATTGCTTTCCTGTCCTGCCTCTGCATGCTCTCTTGTTTTCATGTTGTTGTTTGGCTGTATTTATAAGTTTTAAAATGCTTTTATATCTCGTTTTTCTTTCTCTAAATCAAAATATAATTTTGCATACCAGTAGGATAACTCAGTGGATAAGGGTACTTTCCAAGTAATCCTGAGGACCTGAGTTCAAGCTGTGGGACCCATGTAAATGTGGAGAGGAGAATCTAGTCCACACAGTTGTCCTCTGGCCTCCATGCATGCACCATGGCACCTGCATTTGCACACATGCACACAGTAGTAATAAATACATTTTGCTAACATTTTTAGTTTCCATTAATAATAACAATAATAATAACTATTGTTTTATTAATAATAACTATTAATAATAATTATTATTAATAAAATAATAAATGAATAAAATTATTATTATTATTATTATTTGGAGAATAGCCAGTTACCAGGCATGATTATTATTTCTATCTTACAGAGGGTGAGACTGAATTAGAAACATTATAAGTTCATCCACGGCTGGAGACACTGCTAACTTGGGCTAGTGCCCACCGTGTACAGATTAGCGTGTTTAGGAACTCCGGAGTGAACTTTGGTGTTACTCACTCCTCTTTTGAACTTACTGTATTCTGTACTATTGGAATAGACCCCAGGCTTTTTAACTGACACAGGTAACCCAGGCTGTGCTCTAATTTGTAATCCTCCTGCCTCGGCCTCCTGAGTGGGATGACTCAGATAATGTACTACTGCACCTAGCACTAGAGTTGCCCTTTAAGAACACCATCCATTAGGAAAGTGGGCATAATGTATTAGCAAGTAGAGAAAAGGTAGTTAAGACAAGTTTTAATATTTGCTCTTGCTGTTTTCTACTTAAAAAAGGAAAGAAAGGGCTGGGGAAATACTCAGGGGAAAAAGTGCTTGAACAGAACCTGGGTTTGCTCCCCAAACCCACATTTTAGAAAAGTCCAACATGGCGGTATGTACTTACAGTCATAACAACAGGGAAGAAGAGACCTGGATTCTTGGGGTCACTGGCCAAGCAGCCTAACCTACTTGTGTGTTCTGAGCCAGTGAGAGACAAAAGCAGTAATGGCCACTAAACAGTGATAGCCAAGGTTGTTCTCTGGCTTTTACATGCACTGGTATACACGTGCACCCATACCCACACGTACACATTACATGTGTGTATTAAAATCTGGAAAGTAAACTATGTCTTTAGGGTTAGAATTATTAAAATCTCACTTTTCATTTAATTGGTATTCTTTTAATATTTTAAATAAATATTTTAATGTTAAACTAAAAGAAAATTAAAATTTTCATTGTTATAAGTCAAAGGTATGATTATGACAGTAAAATCAAAATGCACATACCACAATTTTTTAAGCTTCAAATACAGAAACTCCATGTGTAAAAAGATCTGCTGAAGAGAAGAGTAAACTGATGAGTGAGGCCTTGCCTAACCCTGCTTCTGTGACAGTGCTTTCTCTGTTTCATCTCTCACTCCTGTCTGTGTTCTGGTCATTGTGTGCCATCGCCCCAATGGTGACTGAGACAATGGCTTTATTTTTCACGGTCTTCTGACTCCGTGTTCACTGTCTCCCTGACTTGTACCTAAGCTCTCCTAAACTAAAACCCAGCCAACATTTAGAGCGGACTGTTGATCGTTCCTTAGTCTCAGCATGGAGAATCTACACAGTAGGCCCTCAAAAAAGAATACAGGAAATAATATTTGAATATCATGCTAAATGCTGTGAAGTAAGAGAATTGAACTATTATAAAACAGTGGTAATGGCAACATAATTTATTCTTTAAAAATTACGATGAGAGGAAATCTTAAGTTTCTTAAGTAGTTCTTAAATTATAAATGTTACCTGATTTAGCTATTCTGTTTGTTTTATTTTTCGAGACAGGGTTTCTCTGTATAGCTCTGGCAGGCCTCGAACACAGAAATCAGCCTGCCACCTCTGCCTCCCAATGCTGGGATTAAAGGCGTGTGCCACCACTGCCTCAGCTATTCTGATATGTGTGTATTTTAAAACGAAATATAAGAAGTACAGAGGTAGTTTTGTTATTAAGATAAAGAAAAGTTAAAAACAGTGTTGTAAACCACTGTTTTAGCAGACTATTTTCAAAAGTGACTAAGTGTATTACCTGCTTGTGACCACTACAGTTCTGTGAGACATTCTTGTCTTCAATCTAAAAGCTGCTCCGATTACTACTAGTCAGTACAGGTTCATGGCTACCTTCCTGATTCTTCACTACTCATGAAACCGAGAGTTTTCATGCTTCTTGTCCAGTGTATCCATTCCCAAAACTGTAACAGTGCTCAGCAGTTAAGCTTTAAAAACATCTTTTGTATACCAGACTACTAGAGAATTCAGGAAGCTACAAAATAAAACTTGTAAAAATAAGATATAGGCCGTGCATAGTAAGTAGCTCATGCCTTTACCCCAACACGAGGAAAGCAGAGGTAGGTGGGTCTCTGAGCTGGAGGCCATCCAGTGATCTCCATGGTGAGTTACGTGGGTCCCTGAGTCTGAGGCCATCCAGTGAACTCCATCATGAGTTACAGGACAGCCAGTGCTACCTACAGAGACCTGGTCTCAAAACATAGAAACAGTATGTGGTATCCCATAATAGCTTTAACTTTTGACCAAAATGTATTGTTTCTCTTCTCTAGAATCTACAAGGTTTCTTCCTAGATTCAACGTCATTCAATATTTTGATGGATATGTTATTTACCAAAGGCAAATATGAAAGTAAGTATTGCATACAGTCTGAGGTTATGGAAAAACCACTGGAATAGCAGCTCAGGTGGGAAGCGCTGTAGAAGCGACCTTAGCTTCCTTTGAGGAGCCCCACTCCTTAAGTTTGGAAACATCTCTCTGTATGCGGTGGCTGAAGTGAGCCACCCCAGATTATCTGAAGCCTTAGCAGGTTTCTATGCACTCTTCCTGTGTGATCTGATGATTTAGTTTAACATTTGGATAAGTGCTGTTTGACTGTGAGGAAGGGCTTTCATCATGCTAAAATCAGCCTTTTGGTAGGTGGTACTGAATGGATAGGAAGTTTGGGAACTGCCAGTGGGTGCCTTTAACTGCTGGCCGCTCTTTACTTCACGCAGGTGCGCTGCAAGTGTTGATCGAAATGAAAAACCAAGATGTAAGGTTCGGCAAAGACACCTATGTCCTTGCTTTTGCAATCTGCTACAAACTGGTGAGACTGTTTCTCCTAACCCTCGGGGCACATTGATTAGTATCTGAGAGTGGATTTATTTCTCTCTCTCTCTTTCTCTCTTTCTCTCTCTTCCTCCCTCCCTCCTTTCTCCCCTCCCTCCCTTCCTCCCTTCCTCCCTCTTTCCCCTCTCTCTCTTTCTTTCTCTAGTTCCTTTAAAGTCTACTTTCCATCTGGCACAAATGTTTTAATTTTAAATATCCATTTTTAGAAAATTCAAGTTAGCCTTGTCAGATATTTTTATCATGGGAAAAGCAACCATATAGATAGCCTAGTTTATTTACAAACAGTCTTTGTATGACTTACTTTTTCTTTTTGAAATTATAATGGAGAGATAGCTCTGAGGTTAAGAGCACTAACTGCTCTTCCAGAGGTCCTGAGTTCAACTCCTAGCAGCCACGTGGTGACTCACAACTATCTGTAATGGGATCTGATGCCCTCTTCTGGTGTCAGAAGACAGCTACTATGTATTCACATAATAAAATAATCACATCTTTTGAAAAATAATAATATTATATCATTTCTTCTTCCTTTTCCTCCCACTAAGCTCTCTGATATACCCCTTTTTGCTCTCTTTCAGATTCATAGCTTTTTTTCACCAATTGCTGCATGCATAGATGTGTATGTGTATACATGTGTATCCCTCAATCCAGCCTGCCCAGTCTGTGTAGTGTTACCTGTATGCATGTTTTCAGAGCTGACATTTGGTATCGGATAACCAGTTGGTGTGCTCTTCCCTGGGGAAGACGATTTCTCCCACTCTGAGTATCTATTCCTTAGTTGCCTATAGTTCTTTGTGTAGGGTTGAGACCTGTGGTCTTTCCTCAGTCCACACCATCATGTCTTCTGAGAGTAATTGTTCAAGTGCCTTCAAGTAGGCTCTGGGAAATTATTATAGGAGAGCTGAGATACTGAGTGTTGTCAGTCATCAGTGCACCTGAAGGCAGGTTCACGGCACTGACTAAGCAGTCTCATCTTCTCACAGAATACCCCGGAGTCGCTTAAAATCTGTACTACGTTAAGAGAAGAGGCCCTGATTAAGGGAGACATTATCTCCAGGAGAGCAAACTGTTTTGCGGTGGCATTAGCTCTGAATCAGGTAAGGCCTTGGGGCAGAAGAGACATAAGTGGATTGGCAGTGGGCAGGACAGTATTGCTTTCTTTTGTTCTTGTTTTTCATTTATTTTTTTCCCTCCTAGCTGTATTGTAAGGAAGTTCCATAATGAAAGCAACACAATTCACAGCTATACCCATGTCTGTAAATAACGCTTTCACTTGTAACTGAACCCCAGCATGCATTTTTTTAGAATGGGTGGGCCAACGTCTTATGAAGAGTCAAAGAAGGAAGCTGCAGTCTACGGGGAATATCTTTGTTACAGTAAAGACGTCACATGCTTCCTGTGTAGCGTTCTTAGAGAGCATTTTAAGTTAGTTCTCTCCAAGGTGCAGCTGAGTAAGGACTCCTGGGTCAGGCCTTGTTAGTTACATAGCTCCGCCCTCTGTTATTTAGTTGGAGCCTTAGCATTCCCTTAGACTGTCATCCCCTCATTGACAGATGAAGCAACCAAGGCCCAGAAAGAGAGTGAACCTCTGAAATTGATCTCAGTGAGTGACACAGTGCTGGGACACCTGTTGTCTTCAAGAGCCCACCTCTGAGATTAGCCCATTTGCTATGCAGAAAATGAAAGGCTTATGATATAAAATTCTAACCAAGCTAGGTTATTACCTCGCCAGTAAGGCTTGGGAGCTCTTGCTTAAGACTAATTAGAATAGGTACTTAGGACCTCAAAGGTGATTGTTTCCTTAATGCTGGGGAAGGCTTATGAGGCTACACTCCTACCAGGCGCCAACTGGGCATGATCACTTCTGGCTTACCAGCATCCCTGTCTGTCCAGGAAGTTGTTTCATGTCTTCCTCCTTGGCCGGGGGCCGAGGGAAGGGACTGAACTCTCAGGTGAGACACAAATCCCAGTCTTTTCATAGCTCTTTGCTCTTAAGAAGCAGAAGCCATCTCAGTGGGAACTCACACAGCCTCCTGTCATCATGACTCTGAGCTGAGTGCTGTGCAGAACTCTCCATGGTCGTAGTTGTCTCTCAGCCTTCTCTGGTAGCGTCACCGCCTTTGCTTCTGTTTCCGTTCATTTTGATCACTTTTGCATTGGTGCGCTAATACCTTTCAGGCCTTTCATTTGAAGTCTTTCTGAATCTTGTTGGTTTAGGTGTATCTCTTAGGTGTTGCAGAACTTCAACTTGGCTTTATAATAAGACACTAGTCTTTCCTAATATGCTTATATTCATATGACATGCACGATCTTGGTGGAGTTTTATTTGATGCCTTAGATTTTTATATCTTTCTGGCACGTGGTTTTCATTGGTTTGTACTACGACTACCCTATTAGTTACTCTTAAAATGGAGTCAGAATTTATGAAAGAAGCAGATGGACAAGTGCTTGAAGAAGGACAGTGCCTTCTGCTGTTTCTCTGAAAGGAGTACGGCGTTTTCCTGTAGGCCGTTTGCTCAGATTGCAGATAACTGGGTGCCAGCCATGGAGGCAACTAGATGGGGAGGCCCTCTCTTGTGTCCTCTGTATTTCCTTGCTAGCTGCTCTGCCTCGTTAACTCTGAGGCCCTGAGAAATCTTGTATTAGGGGAACTTACCTTCTATCTTGAATTTTGGCAAGTTGGGTGGAAATGCACCTGTGAACAGGCTTAGCACAGCCTCAGTGCCTCAGGTCACCATTGCAGCTCTTCCCTGTCCCATGTCCTTTCTACTGGTCGCTCCAAAGCCATGTTGTTACTTAGTTTTCTCAATCTAATTCTTGTGACAGCAGCTACTGATGGTGAAGTTGACATGTTTTCTCTTTCTTCATCTCCTTCATGGAACTTTAGTGGCTATGTTACCTATAGTGGTGTTTACTTTTCTTGTAACGATGCCCAGTTTATTGGCTTTAAGGAGGAAATAGAGGCAAGGAGATGAACCCTCTGCTTTTAAATCATGCCTTTATGTTCCTGTTGTGGAGCACTTCCTTCCTTTCCAGGTGAGTAGTTCTGCTCTTACGCTGTTCTGTGGTCCCAGCTGTAAGACCAGCCATGGTCCTTTCTGGCTCCGTGGCTTATTGCCATTAGTTACCATGGCATACTGTTCTCCCAGTGCTCAATGCTTTGCCTGCAACGTGCCTTCTGTTGAGTTCTTCAGACAAACTATGGTACCTGAGTTCTTGGTGGCTTAAGTTATTTTATTGCAGTTTTGCCAGGCTTAACATTTTGAGATGGCCCTTGCTTTTCTTGAGTTTTTGCTTTGTTTTTGAGCCCTGGACTTCTGTTATGCATCTTCCCCGCTGCTGTGGAGAAGTCTGCCCGATTTCATTTCTACAGCTGACAGACATGAACCGGTTCTTGTTCCTCGTTTTGTACTCTGCCTCTATGAGCACATCCTGAGCACATGCCTCATCCTGGAGCCTCCTCCACTAATTATTCTCTCGGTTTGTTTTGTTGTGTCCTTTCCCTCTTTTACTTTTAAAACTCTTTTTTTTACGCAGTTCTTATACTGGTTCTCTTTTGATTTCTTTTAGAAACCATTGGCAGGAAATTCATGTCGGTAGGACAGAAACATCAGAGTCCCAGTGTAGATGGGTAGGCTTTCCTTTGTATAACAGCTTCGCAGTGTAATGGGCCTTCCTGCTGGTGATGCCCACATTTGCATGATGCTGGGATGCAGCCACCTCTCTGCTGCCTCCTGCACATACAACTTAGCCATGGGCCTGCTCCACCTCCCATCTGTGCCTCCTTAGGGATCCAGATTTGCCCCTTACACCGTCCCAAAGTTCCAGTCACTGTGGGTAGGCAACTAGGTCATGGACTTTAGGTTGTGCCGGTCGAGAACCTCTTAGAAACTAGAATGTGGAGTCCCTTTCTATAACGTGTAGGACCTCTGCCTGCTTCTTCCTCAACCTTGCTGGGCTCCATCTCTAAGGGTTCTTCAGGGATTTGAAGCTCCACTGTTCTCATTATACAGTGATGAGGTTTGCTTTGTTTCGCATTGTCAGCCTTTTCTTCAGAAATGTCTCCACTAGAAGAAAGGAGAACAGCAGTTTAATGCCTCCATCTTAAAACCTAGGCTCAGAGGAACTGCTCAAATATAGGGTGCCATGTCGCTGGGCAAAACGCTTCATATAGTGTTTGTTTAATTTTGGTTATTATAAAAATTCTGTTGTTAGTTTAAAACTATAAGGCCCCATGTGTAGGCACATCCTTCTTTCTCTAAGTGACCTGCAGAAGAACAGAATGATGGTGTATGTTTTGGAGTATGACTTTTGTTTTTCTTTCCAGAACAAGTTGGGAAAAGCTATGTCCATTTTTTCTCAAATCATGAATCCAGAAAGCGTAGCGTGTATTAACTTAAATGTAAGTGATCTCCCTATAGTTTAAAATAAGTTGAAATGTGGTAAAATGCCTACTGTTTTTGTCTCTGCAGTGCTCTGATTCCCCAGTGTTGTCATCCAGGTCAGAACAATAGTCATTTACCAAGCTCCGTTCTGGGAAGAACCAGTCCTGTAAGAGAAGTCATCACCACAGGGCTTCCAGGAGTTTATGAAGGGCGTGTGTGTGTGTGTGTGTGTGTGTGTGTGTGTGTGTGTGTGTGTTGAGCATGTGAGACACATGTGAGAAGGCTATAGATTAAGAAGGCATGGCTGGGCCTACAAGGTTCTTTCCCAGGCCTTGGATGAAGCCTGTGTGCTAATTGCATCCTATCTGTGGTTGCTAACTTGTGGTGTGCCTGTGACTGGTAAGCTAGTATACTTGCTGTACAGTCAGTAGGCACTGAGGAGACTTTCTCTATTTAATCCCTATCACATTGTCAGTCTGCTGAGGGACTTCTACCCGTGGCTTATCTGGGCTTCTGTGCCACCTGTGTGGGGCCTTGTGTGGGTCTATAAGGGGCTGTACTCATTCAGCAAAGACATGAAACACTCGAGCTAAAAATGAAAATTTTCTCCCAGAACACTGGGAGCAAATCCTGTCACTACCCCTGGTTTTAGAGCAGGGAATCAATCAACTAAGGCATTTTGAACCACTGGAAATAAGGACTGCTTTGCCATTAAAGAGAGCACATCCTCCACCCAGCCAGCCCATTTGAGTCTTTGCCTGAATACTGAGTACCTGTGTGCTATGTGGAGTTGTGAAAGACAAGCTCCCAACTTTTTCTTGTTTATTTATTTTCTGTGTGAGTCTGGCCTGCATGTATCTGTGTGCATCATGTGCATTCCCAGTGCCTATAGAGGTCAGCCAGCAGGGCGGGTTTCAGTCTGAACCCCAGCAGGTCTCCTTCCCTCTCTTTAGCTCCTGAGGCTCATCTTCAGCTCTGCAGCCCAGCCTGTCCTTCCAGCACTTGCCTGTCTCCAGGCACCCGCTGCATGGTTGTACCTAGCACATAGCACACTGGCTTATCTATTTCTAGTCCAGAAAGTATATTCTTCAGCCTAGCCCCTGGATTGCTTTAGAAGACCACAGATCTTGAGAATTGGAACCTGAAGAGTTTGAGATGGCTCATTGATTAAGAACTCTTGTAGGTCTATCATGGGATCCACATTTGACTCCAAATACTCACAGGTTAGCTCCAGTTCTAGGGGATCTGATGTCCTCTTCTGACCTGTGTTGCCAAGTTCTCACAATTAAGTAGACAACAGAGTCAGGGCATTAATACAGACAGCAGATTGTAAAGCCCAGGGTCTTCCACCTCTCCAGAAAGGTAAGACTATGAAACTAGGAAGGCTGTGTCTGTCATTCAGGCCTGGGACTCACTCACTACTCCTGAGAGTCATGGAAAGATTACAGGACTGACTAGCATGATCCACTACAGGTGGCCCATTCTGTGGGTTTCATACCTGTTCGTATCTGTCTCTTGCAATTGTTAATTAATTTCTCACAATGAGACAGTGTTTTGGTAGGAATATACCTTAAGCTTGCTGAGAGGGGAAAGAAATGTTGTCTTAGTCAGGGTTTTACTGCTGTGAACAGACACTGTGACCAAGGCAAGTCTTATAAGGACAACATTTAACTGGGGCTGGCTTTCAGGTTCAGAGGTTCAGTCCATTATCATCAAGGCAGGAACATGGCAGCATCCAGGCAGGCATGGTGTGGGAGAAGCTGAGAATTCTGCATCTTCATCTAAAGGCTGCTAGGAGAATACTGGCTTCCACGCAGCTAGAATGAGGGTCTTAAAGCCCACACCACAGTGAAACACCTCCAACAAGGCCACACCTCCTAATGTGCCTAGCATATACAAACCATAACAAAAATCAAGCCTTGGATAGGAGTTTGTGCATATGCAAAGCAGCATCTGTCCTTTGATGTGGGAGGAAAGCCAACCAGCATATGAGTAGGATCTGCATGCTGTGGTTAAGGTCTACACATAAGGAACCTTGAATTGATGTAAAATTCAGTTGATCATCTGTGTGAATGCAGTCAAGGAATTATCTACTCTCAGGAAACTTTATTAAAATGGTCTTACTCTTTAAGAAATCCTACCTGAAGGACTTCCAGATGTCCAATCTGAATTCCTCATATTGTATCATAAACCTGCTTCACCATCCTCTTTCTCTGATGAGAAAGAGACAGTTGGCATTCACTGAGGAGGCTTGTCATGCTTTTTTGAATGACAGACAGGCCTCAGCTTTCCCAAGGCAGACCTCCTTGGAATCTGTAAAAGTTTGCTAGCCTGACAAAAGGCTGTCCAGAGAGAGTGCTGTCAGTATCAGCAAATAGAGATGGGGGTTTCCTTTTGTTTGGTCTGTTTTAAAAATCAATGTGCTACATTAAAATCTGTTACTGCAGTGAATTAGAATGTGAACTTACATAACCCACCCACCCCCAACTTAATTTTCTTTATATCTGACTTGCTCTGCTGCCTCTATGACCCACAGGGCCCAGTTCCTTATTTTCTTTGCCACATACTGCATTAATTTAGCCTGTGATCTCATCAAGACACACGTATGTTGACTAACCTGTCAGTCTCAAGAGAACCACGGGCCTTCTTAGCAATACCACTTGATGTTACAGGATGAGTTCCCACTGCAGATACATCTGAAAGCAGTGGAGGCCAGGGCAGGGCACTCTGTGATTGCCTTTGGATTCCTATCATTTCTCCAGGAATCTGGCATGAGACTCATTTGGAAGACAATTTACTTTGCAGAGGTGTTGACAAGTGGCTAGCTTGCCCACTGCACTCATGTATATGCTAAGACTGGGCAGGCTTTTAATGCTGTGAAGTTTTTGGGGGCCACAGTAACCCCTCCCCCTGATGAGCTGCTTGACTTGTGATGTTTTCTGTCTCTTGGGAGTCTGTTTATTGGAGGCTTGACCCTTGCTGTGGTGGGAATGAGTTAGGAGACTTCTAAGAGGCAGTGCCTACATGCAGCTCCCTCCTATGTGAGGGCAGTTGGCAGTTAATGGTGTTTGGAGGAGACAGAGGCATTTTTCTTCAGGAAATGTAGCCAATGTAAACTACCTATGACGTAGTAAATAACCCATGCACTGCACGCCCACTTAAACTTGGGATAGTGGAATGGTGGGGGGTTATTTTTTAAAAAGATGAGAAAATAGGAGGGTGTGTTAGAAGAGGCAGTGTTCCAGAGGGAGTAGTACGGGAATAAGAGAAGGGAATGGAAGGCTGCATGTGGCCAAGAGTCATTATATACATGTGGGAGATTGTTTAGAGGGTGGCACTGAGGTCACGGGGGTGTGCTCTCAGGAGGGAGGAAGCCTAGCCAGGCCCCACCATCTGTTCTCTGGTTTCCTCTTTGAGATATGATCCCTGCATCCACTTGCATCCACATGTGATTTCTCATTACCATCTGCCCCATACAACTTGGGTTCAAGCACCTTCCCGAGCTGAGCTCAGGCTAGCTCCATGTCCTGTACCTCCAGAGCTGTGAGTTAATGAGCTTCTTCCATTCCTAAGTATTGGTTTTGTTTTGACAGTAAAAATGCAAGTATCCGCAAACAGACAAGACAGAAAAAGTGGGTGCAATAAAACAGCTTGTTTAGGGTGAAAGGGAAACACTGCCTCTCATAGGGACCAGGGCTTTAAAAGCAGTTATTTCTTTTGGTTTTATAATTCCATCAAGTTCAAGAAATTTGCCAGGTTTTTATTTTAATGTATACACATCAATCATATAATACAACATGGCATATTTCCATGATTAATTGCTATGCATTCATTCAGTATGATGGTCTTGTTTTCCAATTATTTCTCGTGTTACACAGTATTTAGTCGCTGACAAAGGAAAGATCCAATTTTACAGAAAATACATTTTGAAGATAACATATCAAATTATAAACAGTGATTAACATTGGCTGATGACTTCTCAGTTATTCTCATTTTAAAAACCTTTTCTCTGTGCCGCACACTGTCCTAGTGAGTACTGATAATTAGAGGGGAAATGAGCCTTGCTTTCCCATGCACTGTGTGTGCCGGGCTGACAGGAAGTAGTTAGCAGTGTCATTTTGAAAACTTGTTTGGCACCTAGTTTTGAAGGGTCTTTAACAGGTGCTGTGTAAACAGGCTTCACCGAGATGTCAGCCAGGGTTTAAAGTTGGGGTATTTATTTTGTTTTCTTTAGTGTGTGTGTGTGTGTGTGTGTGTGTGTGTTTCTCTTTGTGGAATTCAGGAATCAAACTCAGGCTGTTGTGTCAAGCACCTCTGATGTGTGAGCCACTTCACTAGCCCCCACCACGGCAATGCCATTAGCTATAGGAAAGTATATTTTGGCTGGTGAGTGTATATGCAAAGCACTTAAAGAAACATATATATGCTAATGAATTGGGGAATAGTATTTAAAAGGGGGTACCTGTCAGCTCAGGCTTATCTCAGCCTTGAAATGCCAGCTCAGTCTTGTCTGTTTTTTATTCAGATCTTAATCCACATCCAGTCAAATATGTTGGAAAGCCTGATGAAGATCTTAGAGGATGCACTTGACATAAATTTATCGAAATTTGTAAGAAGATACACGTTCTCAGAGGAAGTGGTAAGTGTGCCAGTGCTGCAGGTGGCACCAAGTGCAAGCTCACCCATTGTCACTGTTCCTAGACCAGCTGTGCAGCAGGAGGTCAGACACAGCAGTCTCTCTTGCGGTTTCAAGACTTGAATGCATTAATACAATGACTCTTCCCTCCTGGGATAACATGGCTTTTGGAATTCTCAAGTTCCTTCCATGTTGCTCTCTCCCTGTACTATTCTGTAGGTCCTGTCTCTCCTCTGAATAATGACTTCAAGTCTTTCCAGTTTTCTCTCAAGTATCCAGTACCTTTCTCTTGCTCCTCGCTCTCAGTTAACCCTTGCTTTCCTTTGGCAGGAGGAAATAGAAGCAAACTGAAGAAAGTGACTAGTACACCATCAGCCATTCTAACTTTGAGCTGACCCATCTTTTGCAGGGTTAGTGATGGACCTGCAGCTACTGTCAAGAGCTCTGGTCCATATCTTAGACCCTGTCAACGGTCTCCTTGCTGTGTCCACCCCAATGTTTCACCTCCAGAGTAGAATTCCAATTGTCCACCCAATTTTGAATCCCTCTCCTCCCTGTAGCAGTAAATCTCAGTGTCCATCGTTGTGTTTCTAAGACTCAAGTTAGGAGGGTGACAGTGACCCCTTCTTTCAGCTCTCTGTCACCCCACGGTGTGCCCCACATTCAATCACATCTGCATCTCTCCTGTGCTTTCTCTGTCCCAATCATCATTTGTTCTCTGGGCTGTGATAGGGCCTCTGGAATTTTCTCCACATCCCCCCCCCCTCCTTATTCTCCATGCAACTTGTTAAGTCTCCATCAGACAGTAGCCCTCGTCTGTCATCCCTTTGGCTTTTAGGGTAGATTCCAAGCATCTTTCCATGGACTATGTGTATAATCTGCCCCACCTACTGCTCTTACTGTACTTTGTGGATTCTGTTGGCATCTGACCTCCCCCAGTTGTGTCTCATTGTAAAACGTGCTGTTTTCATTGCCTCTAGAAGGTAAAATGATATGGCTTGTGTGGCTTCCCGAGGACAGGCTCTCAGAGTCAGCCGTGCCTACGTGCCCTGCCTGGTGTTTATCCTTATGTGTGTGTATGCTGTACATTTCTGCATGTCTGTTTCTGCTTTTAAGAGGATAGGATGACCTCACTGTGATATAATGACTACTCTTTTCCAGCTGGCCAAAGTGAGGGAAAAACTGAAGGACAGCCCAGCACTCACAGCCAGATTTGATGAAGTATATGGGAGGCTGCATGTAAACAGTCAAATCAGCATTTACACCATGGATGCTCTGCTCTGTCAAGTCCCCCGGGACAAGAGATCCAACACATTGCTGTTAAAGAAGAGGCCAGTCAGCCATCGGACCTTACAACCTCTCAGCTGGTCCCTGCTGACTGAGTAACTGTTTTCCATCTCCATGGTCTGGAGGAGCTGCTTCAAGTGAATTACTGGCTTCTCCGAGCTGGGCACCTTACTTACCTCTGTGGCACTGTGCTGACACTTGGTCTCCCTAAGTCCTAAGTCCCTTGAGTGGTGGTGTGCTGGTCAGAGAAATGTGAAGAGCTAGGTCAAGCAGGGGAGCACCAGAGAAAGGCAGCTGCCCCTGTGTCAGAGGCTCCAGAGTAAGAATCACAGCTCCTAATGCAGCCCAGTAGAGTGGAGGTCAGTAAGTAACCGCAGGAAGAGTTTCTCCTGGTCTGTTCAACCCTGGCTCACCTTTCATGGCAGAGGTGACTCACTGGTTGGGGAGAGGTACCTTGATGAGCTCGAAACCCTCGTCTCCCATCTTTGGAAGCAGCCAAGGCCTTCCTCATCTCTGCCATCATTATTCCATCTGTGAAGTAATGCTGCCTGTGTGTGCTTGGATGGTTTCACATTTCCACTCAAGGTTCAGTAGAGTTAAACTTTCTCTGGAATGAGAAATAAAAGGTACCTGCGTAAACTTGGGTTGTATTTCTTTTCTCAGCATGTAAACAAAACTAGAATTTAGCCTTCAGAAATGGTAAGTATGCTAAGTTTAAAATGATTATTGCTGTTGTTATTGGCAAGCCAAAAATGCCAATTAAAAACTATGGAACGCTTAGTTATCTACTTAATATCATAAATACTTGGACCTGTGTGTCACCATGGCTGCTGTGCGTGCTTTATTATTGTTACTATCTTTATTTCCAATTATTGTAAAACTTTCTTTGATAGCACATCCAGTTTCTGTGACAGTTTGAGACACGGCATTGGATGAATTGTGCTTATGTGATCATTTACAGAAGGCACCATCTTACCATCTTACATATTCTTACATATTCTTGTTTCAGGGGGCTCAGACAGGTGTTGAACCCAGCAGCAGAGGCCATGTGTGCTGCACACTTGTACTTGAGGCCACATCCAGAATGAAGTCTGTTGAAGTTTTAGAATTAGAGAAACCTCCTAAGTCTCTTAACTCCTTCAGCTTTCAGGTTGAGGAAATGATATAATCAAACAAGCAGAACTAATTTGGGATAGGACACTAGATTCCTGTTCTGGTATCTTTCCCACTGTGAAATATTATTATATATGTATTTATATCTTATAAAATATTTTAATATAAATATACATTTATATATAATACATGTAAACAGTATGTATAACATTTATAATATATATATAAAATATAGAGGTAGATCTAGAGATACCTCTTCTGAGGCTAAAACAGTTCCTTCTAAGGTATTTCCAGGATACTATGGACTCCTGAGGTTTACTGAGTGGCTGCAGGTTCTCAGTTTGCTCATTTGGTAAATAGCCAGTGCACGGGGTGACAGTGAGTGTGAGCTCACAGTGAATATGAGGCAGGCAGTGTGCCTGGCACTAGTGAGTGCTGTGCCTCGTGCTATGAAACCTTAACTTTGTGGCCACCTACCTAGTGATACTTAAAGTATTCCCAGCTAGTTGAGGGATCCCATGGATACATGAGTGAGGCCTTCTTCCTGCTCTGATCATACACTGCAGCCCAGCTCACAGATGTCAGAAGGAGTTTGCCTATGTTCTGTAAAACAGACGGCCTCATTTCAAAACAAAACAACAAAAAATTCTGTCTTCTTAGAAAATGATGGCTTCTGTGTGTGTCTGGGGTTTTGTAAGCAAACAACAGCAAAAGTCAGTTCCCCCACCTGCAAAGCCTTAGAGGATAGACCATGCCTCCTGCCCCCACCTGCAAAGCCTTTAGAGGATAGACCATGCCTCCTGCCCCCACCTGCAAAGCCTTAGAGGATAGACCATGCCTCCTGCCCCCAACTTACCTTGTGTAAATAGCTGTAATGCATTAGCTAAATGTGGTGCTCCTTGTTAGGCCACAAGCATTCATTAACAAAAACAAAAATGGAAAAAACACAAACAACTGTGAGTAATAAATACCAACCTTCCTACCCCCTGCTTCCCTTAGGGAGGCGCTGTTCTCTGCTGATGGGAACCAGCTGTCATAGCTGTGTTTTAAAAAAGCCTCAGGAGCAAGGTAACTAATGCATACCATTAGAGATGCGCACTTCCTAAAATGTATTAGTTACTATTATTATTTTTTATTATGTATATTGGTGTTTTGCCTGCATGTGTGAGGAAGTCAGATCCCCTGGAACAGGAGTTATACACAGTTGTGAGCTGCCATGTGGGTGCTAGGAATTAAAGCTGGATCCTCTGGAAGAGAAGCCAATGCTCTAAACCACTGAGACACCTCTCCAGTCCCATTAGCTACTTT
>NW_022196914.1:59935338-59966349 GCF_008632895.1 Mastomys coucha | reverse complement strand
AAGCAGAATACTTCTTTGATCTATAGCACTGGTTCTCAACTTGTGGGTTGTAGATTACAATGTGACCCCTTTGGGGACAAATGGCCCTTTCATAGGGTTGCATATCAGATATTTACATTATGGTTCATAACAGAAGCAAAATTACAGTTATGTGTGGGCCTGAATGCTGGAGGCTTCCCATGGAGATCTCTGGCCTGGCTTGATGAAGAAGCCCTTGCGAAGGGAATCGAGCAAGCACGGCTAGGGCCATTTCTGCCTTGTCTTCCAGACCGCTCTGTTTCTCCGCGCTGCCCAGTGCTGAGTAGGGTCTAGCTGGGTGGACAGGCCGACAAGCCAGTGAGGAGTGCGGAGCAGCTTCAGGTAGCCTTTTGGGAGAGCAAATCTCTTCCCAAGTGTTACAGCTCTAAGAACAGAAGGCTCAGACCACGGAGTAGATCTTTCACGTGCTTTACTTCCCTGGATACTACACACACACACACACACACACACACACACACACACACATAGTTTTGGGGGTCATTAAAATTTTGGCAGCAGTTATCTCTCATTGGTTTGGGCTGAGAATCTTTATTTGCATGTAAGAGGGCTTGACCAATATTATACACCTCTCCTGCTGGGGCCATTGGCGGGGGGGGGGGTTGGGCTGAAATCTGAGCCGTTGTCTCAGGAGCTATCATCGAATGCCTACCATCCCTTGTGAACAAATTTACTCTGCTCAGTGGGTCTCCAGGGTTCCGAGGTGGTAGCTCTACTGGACCCCAGCTGTCAGAAGAGCCCACTGCCCCACAATGATGTAGCAACAAAAATAATTTCATAGTTGGGGGTCACTGTGACATGAGGAACTGTATTAAAGGGTTGAGGCATTCGGAAGGCTGAGAACCACTGATCTGTGGGTACTTGGCTGACAGGGTGTTCAGCAGAAGCAGAGCCACTTATGCCAGAGTTGATTAAAAGAAGGAAATGACCCAACACATAGCAAGGGTTACTGTTTCTCAGGCTCGTTCAGGGCAATTGGATATATATTAAGTTGAATCTTCAGGAAAACCCTCTGAGATAACACTACCCCACTTCTCAGGAGAAACTGAAGTCCATAAACTGGATACCAGGGAGTGAGAGACAATGGTATTTAAAACAGGCTGTTGGGAGGCACTTTTGATAAACATGTTTCTAATCACGTCTGTATTGCCTCTGTGTGTGTGTGTGTGTGTGTGTGTGTGTGTGTGTGTGTCTGTGTTTTGTATGTGTATGTGTGCACCTTTATTCATTGCTGTGTTCTTTTCCAGCCTACGGAAGCAGAACTTAGCCAAGACAGCAGAGGGCGCCCAGAGTCTGGTCTCTCTCTCTCTCTCTCTCTCTCTCTCTCTCTCTCTCTCTCTCTCTCTCTCTCTCTCTCTCTCTCTTTCTCGTACCAGTTTTTAAAAATGTCTTCCATTCCTGAGATTCATACTGAGACTGTATGGGTAAAGTACCCATGTACCTTGTAGATGCAGAAAACATCTTCATACACACAAAAACACTAGGTGACTCACTAGAGCACTAAGTGTATTTAGGTCTACCCAGCTTGAAGAACTGTTCAGAGGTCACATTTCAATTCCATGAAAGTTACATCCTGAGTCTTCACAGAGTACTGGTTATAATGATGTTGAGATTCAAAAGAAGCACATCCCTGCCAGAGACCAGAACACCAGGGAGGAGCAAAGGGATAAAGACTGTTGCTCAAGAAGACATACTGAGAAATCAATAAGCAGTTCTCAAAATCCTCCAGTACACTGAAAGAAAACTCTCAAGCTGACTAAGGAGGCAGATCTCCAAAGGAGCAGTCCCCGTAGGAGGGACGTCTTCAGGCTGCAAGCATCTTGGGGACAGAACTATGGTGGACATTTTCTGCACACACTATCAATACTGGCGCTCAGACCAGGAGGGAAGGCTTTGCCATTCCGCTGAGCCTAGCCCTGGAAGACTTTGGCATTTTCCCATGGGTCTGAGGCTTTGGCCCTCAACATGGCTGTGCTCATGTCAAACAGTACATACTTACTTAGGACTTTACTCCTTCAAGACTTTCCTCATTCTCTACAATCTCAATACATATATTTAAAAATCATGTTGGATGGCTACCTGCCCCAAATCCAATAGACATCTGAAGTTAAATCTGAAGTCCAGAATTATTTGTGTTTGTGTATGATGTTAAACAGGCTTTTTGTAGGCCTTTGTATTTAGGAGTTAAAAAGAAAGAAAGAAAGCATAAAGTGTACTGCACTGTTTATAAAGAGAAGATGACTTCTTGGGCTCATGACCTCCTGTCACAAGCAATACAGTGAAGCTTACTTCTACAAAATCTGTCTTTTCAGTGTATGGGGTAGGAAGTGGTCTTCCTTATCACTCAGTCTGAACTGAAGATCCTCCTGCCTTAGCCTGCCCAGTGCTACGATTATAGATGTGTGCCACAATGCTTGACCAAGCTCTTTCCTGACACAAGTTGAAATCAGTACCTCGTAAGGTAGACAGCAGCCCTAGGCTACCATGCCTCCTGTCATGACCTGAAGCATGCTGTGAGTGCTTGGCCCTCAGCTTGTAGCCCGACTTTGAAGGCTGTAGAACCTGTAGGAGGTGTGGCCTGCCTGCCAGACAGAGGTCACTAGGGCCAGACCCTTGAGGGTTAGCCTGTCCTTGCTTCCCATCTACACTCTCCCTGTTGCACTGCCATGTGAAGATTAGAGCTACCCCCACGGTGCCTTCCCCAATGAGATGGACTTACATTCCTCTGAAGCCATGACCCAGAATTAAGTCAACCCTTCCTGAAGCTGCTTCTACCAGACATTTTACCAAAAGGACAGAAGAGATAAGACTCTGTCCCCACATTTCCCCCCGCAGTCTGACCTTTGCTACCTGTCTGGAACCCACAGTGAACTCTGTGGGTCACTGTGATGTAGCCCAGAGATGCAAAACTTACAGAGAGAGAGTACTCAGGTCTGCATTTTTCTTTTATTTATTTTGAGACAGGGTCTTGCTGTGTAGACCATACTGGCCAGCAACCTTCTCTACAGCCCATGCTGACCTCTCATTCATGATCCTCCTGTGTCAGTCAGCCTTTTAAAGGTCTCTTTTCTCCAAACGTATCAGTGTCTGCATATGGACCTGACCTTCAAATTATCAGTTTTCCAATTCCACTGAAATCTTCTTGTGCGGGATCGTTGCAGAGCTGTGGAAGGTAGGATCCAAAGGAGACCCTGCTACCTTCACAGTGCCAATTCCCTCCCTGGTAGTGGGTCTGAATCAGCAGGTGATGTGAGCTCCCTTGTCTTTGAGTTGAGGGGTTCGTTGCAACAAGGCAGTCTAAAGCAGATCAGGTGCATCAGCTTTCTGTCCTGGGTCTTTGAATTCTTCTGTCCCTGAATTCTACTTCCTCTTTCCCCTTTCTCTGTCTTCCCGTCATTCTGATATCGTCTCTTCCTTTGGGGTTGTGTTGTGATGGGTTTTGCCTTCCCGTGTTCTCATCCTCCTGACTCATTGCGGAGAGGCCAGGCCACCGCGGTAATTAGTAGAAACGCATGGTCTGCTTTAGTCCTGGGTTTTCCCTCGCCTAGCCCTATTAGAAAGAAGAACTGCACAGGTCAAGATGAGAAAAGTGGTATCCTGAAAAACATCTTCCTCTCCAGCTGCCACGGGCTACATGCTGTGGACAGTAGAGAGCGAGGCCACCTAGAGCTGCCAGGTTATTCTCAACACTGTCTCACGGGCGCAGCATTTTGTGCAGCCTTTGACGTGAGTTACACCTCTCACAGGAGAGCACAGGTAAGAATAGCTAACCCCTATTTTTATTGCAACCTGTGATACATTCTTGTTTTCCCAGTTTGTTCAACAAAGAATATTTAGCAAGCATTTCTTTTACCTGGAAATCACACCAAGAGCAGATGAAAAAACAGTAAAATGTGTCTGCTTGTTTGATATTTCTATGCCCGATGCTCAGGTCCCTTAAAACAAGCCCAGATCTTGGTTCAGTGCCCCCACTCTGGGGTGTGCCTGTCATATTGAAGGTCCCATGATGCTCAGCACTTACTCAGACTATCTGATCACTTTTGCCCTTACTAACAAACTACTTAATTAACAGCAATGTATTTGGTGGTGAGGAATTTTCATTTTTACACTGATCCAACTTGTTTTTAGAGTTGAGGATATTCAATCACACTCTGGCAGGAAGTGAAGAAGTGCATGCACCTGCAGTTAGGGCCACTCTGGAGCTAATGAAGACGATCAATAATGGAAAGAATGACGCCCCATAGTAACTTTGACTCAGTGGGTCCCACTTCGCTGCCAGAAACCGCTTATTCTTTCCAGGATCACAATCTCCCACAGTACATTGGAAAATGAGACGGCATGGGTGTCATGGAATGCTGTCCTCTGTTCGTACCCATTGCTGTCTCAAAATTAGAGCTCTGTGATTACACACAAAATCAAGCACACTAACATTCCCTGACGGAGGAAGTGGGCTGACATAGATCTCCAAGAGGCTCATGAGAAGCATAGAAGACTGTTCATGAGGGCTCGCCTCTCCCTGAGCATCTGCCATATATAATAAGTCTTTGGTGGTGTCCAACTGTACGCCGGCCATGTACCTATAGGTGCCTCCCTACCCTTGCTCATGTAATTCCAGTTTCATTGGTTCAACCTTGTAATCTTTCCCTATATCTAGGATGAGTAGACATTTGCTCTTATCTCCCCCAAGGAAAAGCTCAAAACTCAGGGGTCCATGGTACACTTGTCTAGAGTGGTTCTGCAAGCATTGTCACGACCAAATATTGTGATTCAATGATAACCTCAAAAATCCCTTTCAGTCTTTTTTCTTAGTTATACTACACATCTAAAACAATAAAAGCTAGAACAACCAATGGAGAGACAGCTCCTGACCTGACTCTCCTGTCAGTTCCATCGGCTGCTATGGCGGTAGCAGCTGCAGCATGTGGCTGCACATGGCTTTCCTGCTCTCTTGGCCTCAGAGCTGGAGAAGCTCACCATGCCTGCAAATGTGTGGAAGTGCTTTCCTGGCAACCAGTAGTTTCACAAAGAATAAAAATGAAAACCACCATTACCACTGTAAAGTTCCTTTTCATGGGTTTCTATATGTGGGAGAGACACCTTTGTTTCTAGTGGCTGAAAGTCTCAGGAATTGACTGACACTTTTCTTGGGGCTGGGGGAGGGGCAGGACACCCATAAGATCACATCCCTTTCCATCTTTCCTCAGATACTAATTTAGAACTGAAGTCTCATTATAGGACAACAGTTTCCATACCACATATAGCAAATCCCTAGAGAGTGTCAGGAATATCATTCAATTTCAGTAACCTTGGCGGCCCTGAAGACCACAGACAATGGGGCACAGCTGTGCCTGAGCCTCCCAGCCAACGGCATTTGGCAGAGAGGAGTTGGGGAGGCTGAGAGGCTACTCCTAAAGTATAATGCAGCCTTCTTAGTCACGCAAACCCACTGTGTAGACCACAGGAGTTGTAAACTACCACCCTGTCCTCTCCTGTTTGATAGAGAATGTCTTACTTAGGGTTTCTATGGATGTGATTAAAAAAATACCATGACCAAAAGCAAATTGGGAAAGAAAGGATTTGTTTCAGCTCCACCAGATGGAGTGGAATGAGTGAGACCTTGCCCTGAGCAGGCAGCCACAGTGCTCTGGGCAGCAACATCTGAGAGCACCAGGGACATGCGAGTTGTTCAAAAAGGGGCTTGGACGAGATTCATGAGATTGAATAATCGGTGTATTCACCTTTCTGTCTCTCCTTCCTTTGTTGTCATTTAAAATGTTAAAGCAAATAGATTTTCACGGAAAGGCAACCATTTATTTATTATTTATTTATTTATTTATTTATTTATTTATTTATTTATTTTCTGTAGAGGGCCTCAGGTCAACACAAGATACATTGTGAAGTGTCCTTTGATAGGTTAGCTTATCCTATATCACTTGGACCCACATGAATCTTTGTTGTGTGTTGGTCATGTAGAGACTTCTCTGGTCTCTACCCACCAAATGTTAGTAGCATCTCTTAGTCATGGCCAATAGTGTCACCAGACATTGTCAGATATCAGTAGGAGAGCAATATTACCCTGTGCAGAGAGCCATTACTATAGAGAATGCCATCAAAGCACAAGCCCTGGCAGCCTGTGGGTGGAGTTGTTACTATCTGGTGCTGACTAGAGCAGAGTATGGGGAGCCTGAAGTACAGGGCCTTCGACTTTCATGCCTGCCTTTCGCTCTTGAACCAAACCAGCTGGCTCCCTTCCATCCCCACATGAGCATTCAACACAACTATGACAAACAGCCAATGAATTTGAAGAACAAACTTTAGCTACTTCACTTGGAGACCCCATGCCCCATTTCTTCTTAGGACTCATGATGGGGAGGGGGTCTATGTTATACTGAGATATGCTATCTTAAATATATATATATGAGAACAGTAGAACACTACTCCGCAGTTAAAAGGAGCTAGCTATTGTTAAACACAAAATCATGTATGACTCTCAGAGGCATGATAGTGGGGAAAGAAAGGCAGTCTTAGAAGAGGCATACTCTTTGACTCCATTCCTGGAACTTCCCAGAAAAGACAAGACCAGTCTGAGGCTGGATTATAGCGGCTGGGAGAGATAACATGGGGATAGCATGGCTGTGTTGTGTGGTCAGAACTGTCAGGCATCCTGATTGTGTTGTTGGTTGCATGAGTCCATACATGAGTAGAATTCAAAGTGGCCTACCAGAAATTAATTTTACTACATTTTTGATTGACGAACACCTCCCCACGTAGTCTTTGAAGAGGATAAGCATTGAGTAATTGAGCATCTTCTACCAGACACAGGAAATCATCTAAAGCCGTGGGCTGTAACTGCAGCACTCACGGAAAGGGAAGAAGAGAGCCGAGCTTCTGGGACTAAACGAAGAGTCTCAGTTTCCTTGCTTCAATTCCTCTTCTGCTTTCCGTAGAACAAGGTGATCATTCACTTCTCGATCCAGGGTTACTAAATTCCACCCTAGAATCATCTTGGCCTCCTTGCCCAGAAACAGAAATGTTTCCAGAATTTGGAGGTCCTTGGGACACTTTGGTTAATGTCCCTTGGGGTGTGTCCAAAGTCTTTGCATCTCACCTGATGCTCCCGTGGAGGTGCAAGGTGCTAGTGGATGTGATAAAGAAGAGCCTGTTGGAGTGTGTGGGGCTGCCTTTCTACTCCAGGCAGACAAGGAAAATGGCATAATGGGACTACGGCGGCTTGACTCTGAAGGAGAGCAGCATCTTGTGTGCATTGTTAGATGGACCCTGACATCAGATTTGCAAGTGCAGTGATCCGTACATCTGGGGATTTGTCCCTTGCTCTACTTCTCTGCTCTGTAACCTGCTCTAAGGCCGGTGAGAACACTGACGGGGGCTGCGTAAGAGGAGCAATCATCTCTACCTGGCGTTTGCCCACATACATCATTTTACAGTAACACTACTCCCCTCCCTCCCCTGCATACATACATTAAAGCACCGCTTACAAGAAAACCATCATTCATTTGCTTATGCAATAACTGTCACGAATCACAGCCTTATCAAATCTGAAAAGAATGTGCCTAGCTTCTCAGAGAACAAAGTGAATGACAAAATGAACACCACCCCATGTGGCCTTTGAAGAGGATGGTAGGCTTTGAGTAATTGTCTTCTACGAGACACGTGACACAGCCGTGGTGTGTTGCTTACCCCCATTGCTGTCCTGAAATACCTGCACTGAAATAGCTACACGAAGCCCAAGCAATGCCACCGTTGCAAATGGTGTGCTTCTTCTGCTCTTCTCATGCCACGCAACATTTTCTTTTTTTTTTTTTTTCTTGGTTTTTTGAGACAGGGTTTCTCTGTATAGCCCTGGCTGTCCTGGAACTCACTCTGTAGACCAGGCTGGCCTCGAACTCAGAAATCCACCTGCCTCTGCCTCCCAAGTGCTGGGATTAAAGGCGTGCGCCACCACCGCCCGGCCCCACGCAACATTTTCAGTAGCATGATTTCAGAGGGACAACTGAGGCACTTCTGAACTTCTCAGAGGTAGTCGGGAACATCAGCACCTTGGGAGCTGTTGGTACATCCCCTCGTTTTCTGAGTGTACACTTCAAGATGAGGTAAACAGTGAAACTCTTCTGTGCTGTTCTTCTCTCTGAGTGGGCTGGAGGAGCTAAGGTGTTCAGCAGTGTCGTGATCCTGCGGCTACAGACTGTCTCAGAAGGAAAGCTCTGAACTCAGTAGTTCTTACCTGCGTGTTCTGCTGTGCTTGATGCTCATAACCATCCTTCTCCCTGCATCCCACCACAGCAGGGAAGATTGTTTTATTCTCATTACAAAAGCCATAGCCATGGTATGTGTATGGAGTGGAGTGGAGGAAAACCAGTCCCTTCTGACCACAGAGCTCATACTTCCATTCAGCCAGTTGTGATAAAATACCACTTGGCTTCACCAAACAGACTGAGAGCTAAGAGCTGCAGATGGGAGGTTTCTATGTGCTTGGTGAATCTGGTAGAACTCCTGCCCTGGCCTGTTTGTGATACAAATAAGGGATGAAGGAGTTTTTGGCTCACTGTTTCTAAGGAATCACTTCATATTTGCTTGGCCCCATGCATTTGGTGGCAGAAGGGCATGACAAAGGATTTTCTCCACTACAGAGAAAGAGACTGGAAGACATGGGGGGGGGGGTATAAAAAGCCCCACCCCAGTGAGCTACTTCCTGCAGCTAGGTCCCACTTTTTGAAATTTTCAGAACTTGCCAAAACAGCAGCAGCAGGAGCTAAGGACCAAGCATCCAGCACAGGAGCTTAAGCTAAAAAACGGTAAGATCACAGTAACTGGAACGTGTATGGTGATTGACAAAACACTTATCTCGCACCTCCCAGCGGACTGTAGCTCTCTTTGTGAAAGATGGCTTTCAGGATGGTCAGCAATGACTTCTCTCTTCTGACATCCACTTCTGTGTGTAGTTCCATCTTAACATCAGAGAGAGCCTTACTCTCTTGGGATTCCATGATATGAGGTAGCCCCACAGAAGAGTCCATGTGTCTAGGCTTCCTCCCCACAGCCAGCATCAAGTCACTATACTGAGTACTCATGCTGGAGGTCGACCCTTCAGTTCCAGTTTTGTTTGCAATCTTGACTCACAAGCCAGCCAGCCCTTCCACTTCTGACCTATAAAACTGTATGAGATACATGTTTACTGTTGTCTTAACTTAATCATTTTGAAGGAAAGTTGTTCCAAAGCTAGGTGAGTAGGTTATTGTAAATGGCTAGATGGTTTTCAGGAAAGAGATATGCCTTGCCTAAGTTCTGGCTTTTGACTGGTCTTAGGTCACAAAAGCTATAGGATTAGAGAGCTGGTTGACCAAATTAGGACTTTCCTATTCTCAGATGTGTAGATATTTGCAGCCACAGGACCCCTCTGGCTCCTTACCTGACCCAAGAGTGATGAGAAGACTGTCTTAGTGTATGTGCCACAGCAATCAAACTTTCAGGGACAATCAGAAAGCACTGAATCATATCTTTTGTTGTTATGTAACTGTGGCAGGCATGTAGGTAATTTCTCCACATGGTAGGGCAATTCTGATCTCAACAGCTCATTTTGGAGTGCCCCTGTGTCCCCTGACCACACACAACAGCTGTCAAAGTTCCCAGACGAATGTGTTTGAGTTCACCATCCTAACCCTTTCACATCCCCAAATGAGTGGAAATGGTGGTGTTTTCACGGGAGCCAACCCTTGAATGGCAATTCAGAGGAAGCCTTGTCTGTGGGCACCCCACAGCCTGGACTGATATTCAAAACTTAGTGGATGGGCACAAAGGGCTTGAGCTGAGTCCCCACAGGGTTGTATTTCTGTAACAAAAACCATGTCTTCTCCTTCCCCCACAGACCTTTGCTATCTCTCCTCCCAGCCCTAACCACCCACCTCTGTCTGCGACTGCTTCTAGAATATTCCAGTCCTCAACAATTGCTTTCATTCTTGACTGCTGTCCCCAATTATCCTTCTGTCCCTGACATGCCTTATTCCCGTCAGAACTAGAAAGTTTGGACCCTGGCCCCATCCCAAACAATTTCAGTTTTTGCAGATAACCTTGAATTCTCTGAGCCCTGAGTAACCAGAGATTTTACAGCCCCTTGACAGAGTCAGCACATAGGAATTTACAAGTTCCTTGGGAAGAAACATAGCTTGTTGTTGTGCTCAAAGATGCCCCTTTGTTATGAAAAAAAAAAAAATGAGTGTCTCAGTATGGGTACTATAAACTGTGTCCCTTCATTCTAGTGAGAGAACTCCATGCTCCCTGGGGGCTTCTCCTGTGAGATGGGCACAGACCTCCTCTCCTTGTTCAAGAATCTCAAACTTCCTACAGCTTACTTTTTCCCCAAGGAGTTTAAACACCAATAACCCTGAGTTCTGCTATGGCTGGTCTGCGCTGGATTTTAAAGTTCTAAGACTTGCAAATGCATACACAAGATCCTACCTGAACCTCCCTGGGTTTGAACTAGTTACCACTAGCACAATGCAGAGAGTTTACTCTGACTAAGTCAGTTCTGTACTTTGTTACTATCCCCTACTACTCCTACCTAAAACTCCACCAAGTCCAGCTATGACAGGACCAAGAGGAAGACATGGTGACCTTAAGCATCAGGTTGTTCCAGTCATCTGGATTGAGGCACTAACAACAGGTCCTCACGCACACGCAACACTAGAGAGCTCTGACTTGCTAGGCAAGCCTTTACATCAACACAGTCCCTGGACACGTGTCCTTTATATAAATCCATGTATATAGAGTCTAATGGCCAAGGCATTGAGCACTGGGGATGCTAGGAGTTGATTTTAAAACCGGGCTGAGGAAGTTCTGGGTAATATGTATCCTCGGAATCTCTTAGTGGAATTGGATATTTTAGCCACTGGCCTCTGCTTCCCTCAGGGTTTGTTATCACTGCCATAGAACTCGTTTGAAAAGGTTCTATAGTGCTTGCTTCTAGCACAGTGGCATGCACACTACTAGCTAGCGAGGTTAGCGGTGTACACCTGGAGGCTAGCAGCTTACACACCGAGGCTAGACAATTCACGCTTCTCTCTTGGTGTTACTACTGTTTCGTTAGATGGAGGTTAACTTGTGCATGAAAGATCCCTCCCCGTCCCTGTGGCTTTGTCTACGTTATAAGTTGGGTTTATAAAAATATGTCAAGGAAGAAAGACTCCAAATTTTGCCTATGACAAAAAGGCACACGAATCTGTCACCATTTTGATTTACTAGCTTTGCAGCTAAGTGATTACTGACCTCCTCAGGGTTTCAAGATTAAAAATCCCTCATCTTCTCACCAAGAGAGGTGACAGAGTCCCCTCAAAACTTCATACTTAGTCTCTGGTGACAGAAATATATGCTTCAAAGCCAGTACTGTTTGTGTCCTTGGTGTACCATACCCATACCACATGAGTAGCTTCAGTAGCTGTGAAATGCATGGAGAAAATTTGAATTTGCTTATTTGGTTCATCCCTACACAAATCCACAAGTAGTGTTGCTGTTGCCAGCAACTTCTTACAATTCCTTGGTCATTTTACTCTGGAAAGAAAAAGGAGAACTAGAAGGTGAAGTCCTTGGAACTTCTCCTTTATCTTAATCATCTCTCTTCTCACACTTGAGTGACAGGAACAGAGAGCAGAGATGGGAATGGTGTGATTGATACAGATACAAGATCACATTGGCGGTTAAGACTTTCAGGGGAAATTCAGACCACAGCCTCGGCTTCTCAGTACTCGCTACCCTTCAGAGTAGTTCTGTTTTTAAAAATCAGAACTCAATTTCGGGGGCCTGGGGAGATGACTCAATAGGTAAAGCACTAGAAGGACCCAAGTTTGATTCCCAGATCCCATGTAAGAAGGCTAGGAGTCGGGGCCCTTGCTCCCAGGGCTGGGAGACAAACAGGTAGATCCACAGGCTCACTAGCCCTCAACTCAGCCTGCTTGGTAAGTTTATTGCCAGTGAGAAACTATCAGAAAAACAAGAGGATTATATTCTAAGGAATACATAGCCCTAGATGACCTCTGCCCTTCATGGACACATGTATACAATATACCAGTACACACATGTGCACACACACACACACACACACACACATATCACATGTTCCCCCAAATCACAATTTTAGAAGCTCCTGGCAGGATTTATTACAAGAAATTACCACCATTTCTGTTTTGTTGTTGTTGTTGTTGTTTTCTCAAGACAGGGGTTCACTATACAGCTCTGGCTGTCCTGGAACTTGCTCTTTTAGGCTAAGCTGGCCTTGAACTCAGAGATCCACCTGTCTCTGCCTCCAGAGAGCTGGGATGAAGGGCAAGCACCATCACTACTTCTAATCACCAGCATTTCCTCTCAATCAAAGGTGCTGCTGTGTATCAGAGCTCTGTCCTGAACACAGAGAACTGACAATTCCAAGCTCATGAGTGTTACAGAGAAGAAGAAACTTGAAAAGACTTGGAACAGGCTTGGGAGTATGAAGCCAGTTGTGAAGTATTCTCTGAGATTCCAAGAGCCTCTAGAAGGCTCCACCCAACAGCTTACTGAAACGTGCAAAAAGAAAAAAAAAAAAAAGCCAAACATTGGACAGAGCTCAGGAGTCTTGTGGAAGAGTTGGGGGGAAGGACTGGGGGACCTGGAGGAGTTAAGAACTCTACAAGAAGACCAACAGAGTCAACAGACCCTTGAGGGCATCCAGAGTGTGAACCATCGACCTAAGAGCATACACGAGCTGGACCTATGCCCTCCACACATATGTAGCAGATGTGCAGCTTGGTCTTCAACTGGAGCAGGGGCTGTCCCTAAATCTGTTGCCTGCCTGTGGATCCCATTCCCCTAACTCAGCAGCCTTGTTTGGCATCAATGGGAGTGGATACACCTAGTCCTGCAGTGTCTTGATATGCAAGGGTAGAGTGATACACAGCGGGACCTGCCCTTCTCATAGGAGAAAGGAAGGGGATAATGGGGGAGGAACTGGGTTGAGGGACCAGGAGGAGGTGGGGGCTTCAGTTGGGCTTTAAAGGGAATAAATAAATTAACAAAAAAAGAGGTCATCTAGAGTTTGCATGTCTAAATCACCTTTAGCTTTTCCTAGTCCAACCCGAGTGGCACCTGTCTCCAGACTAATCTTTTAATCCAAACAGCTGCCTCAGAGACGTCACTCACGCCTTGCCTACTGTCACTTCCCATGACCTCCAAATATGTCAGTGACACTTTAGCCTGTCCTTTCAATGGTGCAGAATCCAGCTGCCATGGACGTGTTCTCTGTGTGCCCTCACTGAGAATCTGATCCATCCGTGGCCACTGTTTGCTCATCTCTACACCCTGGTCTGTTGCACTCGCCATTTGGGGGTGCAGGGCTGGAATATTTTCTTTCTTCCTGACCATCCAGTCTTAAGAGTCAATGCACAGAATGGGGTTGGGAGTTGAACAGATCTAAGTTCATTTCCGGCCTTTTTCCCCACCCTTTGGAGGTTGCAGCCTAATCATCTTCCTCATCTGTACAAGGAGACTCAGGCCAGACTTATGCTTAGCGAGTACTAAACCCCTCTTCCATTTCTCCATAACTTCCTTGTACCCTCTGAAGATCCTAAGCCAACGAGCCTCTATGGGGCCTTAGGACAGGGTTTGTATGTGAGAATGAAGTTCTGGTATAGTACTGAAAGACCTCTAGGGAAGATACCACCAAGGGGTGGCCAAGTTAGGAAGTCACCAGACCTTGGACAAAGTCCAGAGGCCAAATTCACTCCCTTCCAGAATCATGCTGAAGTTTCAACGTGAGGGGTGGAATCCAATATAGATTCTTGGAAAAGTGCCAACAGCCTCACAGATGGGAGCAGCATCGCTGAGACGCACAGTTAAATAAAGAATTTCTGAATAACATATTTGTATAAATCAGGAGAAGTTTTCCCCAAAATGCCAATTAAGAAATTCAGTTCCAGAAGATTAAAACAAAACAAACAAACCATCCAAATGCTTTGGATATAAAATGTCTCTGCTCCTTTTAAAGAAAATTATCTCATCAGTAGACCCTTAATTTACTGTGTGATGGGAACCATCTTTGACTAGTGTAAGGTGTGCACTTGACCAACAGGCAGCCAGAGAGCATCTATGACATACGCACTATTGGAAACAATGAGTGAAGCCAATCAGATTCCTGTCGTTCAAAAGCTGGAATAGGAAACAATAGGAATGGAGCCCAAGGCAACGGGAGTACAAATGAACTGTGCCATGATTCTGTGAAATATGCATTTGTTCTACAACCTTGCTTCCTGGTATACAACTCCTAAGATCCTGCAATCTTCAAAGTGATGCCTTTTGTGTGTTAGTGAGATGACTGATAGGCTAGCAGCTGCTAGCAAGCTTCAAGATGGGGATTAATTGTAGATCATATCAAGACAGGATTGGTGCTTTGGGATGCTCAACTTCCATTCCCTATCTCACAAACTTGGTGGGTGAGGGGTGGGGAGGGCTGACAGTTAAGTTGATCACTAATGGCTAAGCTATATAATAAAGCTTCCTTTAAAACCCCAACCAAAAAGGACTGAATTTTAGAGTTTCTAGATAGCCCAGCATGTGAAGATTCCTGAAGGCTGGCTACCAAGAGAAGGCAAGAGGCCTAGTGCTCCTTCCCAGCTACCTTGTCCTACGCATCTCCACATCTGCAGCCTCCATGGTTGCAATTCAAACAGTGAATGTCAATGTTTCTCTGGTTTCTATAAGCCACTACAGGATATTAGTCAAGTCCGATGCTGTCTTCTAGCCAATCGAAAGCACCGCCCTAACAATATAGGAGTTTAAAATTGGCATCTAAACCAGGGGACTGTCTTGTGGGATTGAGCTTTAGCCTGGGATCTGATGGTGTGTTCCAGCAGACAGTGTCAGGACTGAGCTGGTGCCTGCCCCAGTGCTGATTGCTTGCTTGGTTGCAAGGCAACATCCCATTTCCTTACACATTTGATTAGAGCAGAGGTTTGTGTTGTGGGAGTCTAGTAGGAGAAATAGTTTGGTTTGTCCTGTATCCTTAGAGGTGCACAGTTGGGGACAAGACAAGCAAAACCTATGCAAAGCCATAATCTAGGAAGTTTAGAAACCTCTAACAGGCAGCTTCAACCAGGTGGTAAAGAGAGGAAATTGAACAGAAGCAGCAGGAGAAACAAGAAACCATGAGAAAGAGATGGGTAGTGAGTCCTGCATTAGATCAGTTCCTTAAGCCCTGGATCTGTCTCAGTTCCTAAGGCAAAAAGCCCCTGTCTCCATCAAAATTACATCAGTGGCCTCCCTAACCCTACGGCAATGGTGGAGAAGCACTGAGATACTTTAGTGCTGGGAAAATACAATGAAACCACTTTGAAAATATTCTATAAGATCACAGACCTCACAAGCCCTCTCTCACCAAAGGGTCACCTTTTTAGTAACTCAGGGTAACACTACCTTGAAGGTCAAACTAATGCTTTCTTGGGGTTCAGGGAGCAGGCCTCTTATTATTTCACCTCTGAAGACAGACACCACAATGCCACTTAGAAATGCCTCTACGTGCTCAGAGGACTCCGTGGTAGAATCAGATGGACTTCTGCTCAGAGTGTCCATGGACACTTGGAGATGTTTCCAACAATTCCTGGTGGTGGAATTCCAAGAGAGCTAGAAAGAGCTAGCCTTGGCAACGAGGCAACAGGCCCCCAGAGCCCTCTGATTGACATGTGCCTTTTATCCCTGTGCCCCCAAGCAAATAAGTTGCTTCTCCAAGAATCAGTTTGTCCTTCGAGATGGCTGTGATTTAAACGTTTGTTGTGTTGGAAGCTTGGTTCTCAGTGCAGTGAAGTTATGAACCTACCTTAAAAACGAGGGCCCTAGTCCTCAGGTAATTGCTGGCATGTCATCAGGGGTGATTATTGAGACCCCAAGTTAGTTCTAGAAAAAGCAAACTGTTCGCATGTCCTTCTTGCTCTCTGTTCTCACCATGTGGTTGCTCTCACCTTTCCTCCCATCTTTGTGAGACCATCTACTATGAGGAGATCAGTTGGAGGTGCCCTCACCAGAGTTAGCTGTTTGGACTTTCAACCTTCCAAATTCTGAGCTAAAGAAACTTCATTTCTTTATAAAGTGTTCAGCTTCGGGTGTTTCATTGTAAGGAACTTGATTAGTACAGTGATAGACAATCACTAAAGTCACTTCTGGGAAAAGCGAACAACAAACAAACTGCTAAGAAAAGTTTTTCCAGTTAGACTAGAAAAGGAGGCAGCCTAGGAAGAGAGAGATTAGGATCCAGAGTCAGGGGTCCTGGGTTTGAGCTCTGCCACTCCAGCAGGCACAGCAACAAGAACAAGCACAGCAGTTCATTTGCCTGCGAGGTTAACTCATGAAACAAGCAGTTTGAAGTATTCTTGTCACAAGGACATTTCCATTACAAATTTTGTGATTTTTTTAAGACCTCTGTACACCTGTCAGTCTATGAGTTCAATGGCTCTTTACATCTGTCCTTAATATTCTGTATACATGTGGAAATGTCACAATAACACCTTAATTTACAAGAAATTAGTATGCACTGATAAAAATGCTTTGCTGCGGACCCTGTCTTGAGTGTGTTTCCTTCTCTGTGAGGGAGGAGCCATTGGTGTACTGACCTGGTCTTTCCTTCAGGCCTATCTTTCCCTCACAACCCTTGCCACATTTCTGCCTTCAGGAAGATAGAATGGCTTTTCCTTTGATAAGTTTTTATACCATTAACATATGTGCAGTAGTCAGGTCCTGTCTTTATTACAGGCAGATCTGCTTGCAGAAAGTGAGATTTTTCTCAAATCTCAAAGTGAGGCTTCCCACATGGTCAGTGTCTTCTTTTCTCTCGCCTGCCATTGGTCAAGACCTTATACTGTGAGCCATCTTTATCAGAGATAAAGGTACCTATTCTGGCTTTCCAGTCGCTCTCGTCTTGTCTTGTAACCATTGGTTGTTCACTGAAGCTAACTTCCCTTCTTCCAGCATTGTGGATTAACCCTCCTGGATGGTCTTGGGACCAAGGGCTTTGCTGGAATGAAGATGGTGTGTGCTTGAGGACAGACCCACATGGACCAGCATGGGTGATTGCTCTCCTGAGCACAAGGGAAGATAACATATCTCCGTTTCCCTTGTAGATGGATGAAGCCAGATGACCAACGTCTATCCAATGGGATGTAGATGGCAGTGAGGTCTTGTAACATCCCCCTTCATCCTCCCTGCCTACTTCCCCCTCACTACCTGAACATTGAAACCTCTAAGTTGGTAGAGCCATTTATTGACAGGAACCCAGACCCTGAATCCTCTGAGGAGGAAAGCCTTCTGACCCATCTCAGATATGATGAGAAGAGTGACTGAAGCCTGAATTGCATGAAGCCTGTCAGCACATTAGCGGGGTATTGGTGGAATAGTCAGTGAGCTGATCTGAACCTCAGTTGTTTGAGATGTTAAATTGCTGCAAAGTCAATAAGGATGCCATAAGGATGAAATCAAAATATGCAAGTAGAGTTTAGCAGAGAGCCTGCCCCTGGCAAGCACCCAATAAATGCCAGGGGGTACTTACTAATGTAACAGGAGTGAACTATAATAGCCCCTTTCCCTTAGACTTAGCTCTTTGAAGGCTGAGGCATATCCTACATTTCCTAAGGCTTTGTAGAAGCTCAGTTGGCACATGCCAGCTTATAGAGGCAGTGCAGCAGGGTTTGTAATAAGCCTCTGTCTTAACTGGCCTTCCATTTTGTCTATAGCAGTCAAGAGTTTTTCTCTTTCAAAACTGGAACTGCTTGGCCAAGGTAGAATATGTCTAGTAGTAGTTTTGGGTTGAGTTTTTGTATTTAAACCCAAGCCCCTATAAAACAGTTACAGCTCTAGTTTTGACTAAAATGTCACAAGTATATAAATAATCCTTGTTATTAAAAACATAAAAAATAAGCTCTGGTGGTTTATGTAAAAGGAAGGGCATAGTTATGCAAAGAGTTTAAGAGAAGATTTAAGTGTTCACTTTATTATTTCTGGGTGATCCTGGAATTCTCATCGTCTCAAATAAAGTAGTAAGATCAATATGATATTTTCATGGTATGATTTGGGAGAAGAGAGTAAGCTTTCTATATCCTGTCCCAAAACTATATCTGCATCTTTCCCCATTACAAAAATTGGCCACACACCCCTCAAATTGGTGGAAAGTTCACTGCACCCCACTTTTCTCAATGTCCACTGCTTTCTGCCTGTTGAACAGAATACTGATATTGAAAGCTAGCTTGTGATAACTTGCCCTGGGGATAGGGTAGACTTTCTAAGCTGGAAGAGCTTGAGTTGGGTACAGCCCTAACTCAACAGGAAGCTTTGAGAGGCTGGGATAGGCAGGCAGTAAACCACTATGGGGATGATAAGTGGGGAGAAAGGTAAGAGGAAGAGGCTGTGGAGGAGAACAGAGAGAGTCGCTCTGCTCTGTAGGGTGGTGAGGAGGCGTCTCTAAGGAGAACTTGAGGAAGCAGGAGGAGTGAGTCCAGCGAAGAGCCCTAGAAATTAAGTCTCAGGCAGGGGGTGGAGAGAGAGCATGGCAAAGTGCCAAGGCAGGGTGAGCAATGTGTGGCCCCTAAAGAATAGGTGGGACGTAGCAGCTGAAGTATAGGGATAGTGCCAAGGCTGGGATGCGGGTGTTAGGGGGCAGGGGAGGTGATCCATAGTGGGAAGATAGGATTGGGTCTGGCTTACATTCTTAAATTTATGTGGAGAGCATGGATATGGTGGGACCCAATGAAAGCAGGAGACAATCAGGAAACAGTGTAGCAGATCAGAGAAAGAAAGATGGAGGTGGCTTCACAGAGCTGGCTGCAGTAGAGCTCTCAGGAGGAAATATGGGCTAAATCTAGAGATCCATAAAGAAAAATGTGTTGTAGGTAGACCATCATTTTCTAAATAGTGAGAAGCGGGCATTTTCAGGCCCATGCTGTTTCCAGGAAACACACTTACTGAAGGATAAATAACGGCTCCCTCTCGCAGGGATGTGCAGATGGGACATGTGTTTTCCGTTGACTCACCACATCTGGGCAGAAGAGAATGCCTGCCCTAACCCTAAACATAGGAACTCTGAGTCGCCGAGCCATTGTCCTGTCAGGAAAATTAGCAGAGTCTCGGTCACATGGCAATAGGCTTATTTGTGGATAGCTGTCTTCAAGCTGGCTGCGTGGCTGCAGGAAATGGAAGGAAATGAACACTCTCAGGGTTTTCTTACTAACTTCCTCCTTGGGCATTGGAGGCAGGGGAAAGGTTCTCTCATAAAGTTGTATCAGGTTGTGTGGGGAGGGTGCAGTGAATGAAGCTTATATGGTGTGCCATTAGTGTTTTAAAGCGGCAGCTGCAGAAGTGGACCATGGAACAACATAGCTTGCTACAAACAAAGCCGATTGATAAAAGTATCTTAGAGAAAATACTTGGGGAAATGGCTTTATTTGCTGACATAAATACAAAACCTCACCACATTAGGCACTTCATGGTGTATTGAAAGGTCTTGGCTTGGCAGCAAATTTAACAGGGTTGAAATGACTTGTTTGTTCATTTGTTTGTTTGTATTTTGTTTTGAAATAACGTTTAAAATCAATCTACAGTAGCTAGAGTCTATGAAGCAGAACTCAAGTCTGTTCTCTAGATGGCGAGTTAATTATATTGAATCCAATAAGGGAAAAGAAATCTCAAAATATTTCTCAAAAGAAGTCTTCCCTTCTCAAAAAAAAATTAACTTTTTATTTTAGTTATTTTATTTATTTTACTATTATTTTGTATGAGAGTGTTTTACACCATATGCGTGCCTGATATCCAAGGGGGCATTGAACTTTGATTTTGTTCCTGGGAATCGGACCTGGGTCTTGAAAGAGCAGCGGATTTGCTATTGTAGGTCATTGTCTGAGTCCTTTAAAAAGAATGATGAACACTAGGTTTGTAGAAAAAGAGGCCTGATGCGTAAAGAAGTTATCTGGCTTGCAGGGGCCTGCTGGCTTCTCAGCCTGGTATCTTCTCTCGTGATCAAGTGAGTGTTGTGGTCCCCTGAGGAAGGAAAGGACATTGAGAGGAGGAAGAAGTTTGCTGTGGAGAAAATAATGGAAGGAAAAGGAGGCAGGAAAGTGGCAACCCACAGGGGAAGAGGCAAGAATGAGGGAGTGGAACTTTTAACAGGAGGCACCTCTCTCCCATTGGAGGAAGCCACAGGAGCATGGGGCATTCAGAGTTCCAAGGGAGGCATGAGTTCATGGAGCCCATTTTTCCCCTCAAGGGTAATTTGTTGCCAAAATAAAATTTAAAGGCCGAGCCAGAAAGTTTCTAAGTAGGAAGGACATTGCAAATGGTGACTAAGTCCTGGTAAGGGACTCAGAAGTGACAAGACTCAGATCAGAATAAAAAGCGTGTTGTCGAGGAGCAGGCTGGGCTGGTTTTCCACAGTCAGACTTTGAGGCCCCAAGTGCATTTTACTTCCAAATCTTACGCAGTTGTCTTCAGCTGGGAGAATCTAATTTGAATCTGGAATCTCATATGAAAAGAACCTGAAAAATAATTGTTTTGAAGTTTTTAGTAAAAGAGAGACTGGAATTGATACTTAGGGCAAATTCATCATACCTGTACATTGTGCAGAGCCCAGGGAAGGCCTGCATAGAAAAGCAAATTGTGTGAATAGGCTGATAATGAGGTGTCATTTCATTCCGAGTACTGAAACCCAAGCAGGAAGATGCTATCCCTTTGACACTACTTGTGGTGGTTGTTGGTGGTTTGGTTTTTTGTTATTTTTTGGTTTGGGTTTTTTGTTTTGTTTTGTCTTGTTTGAGTTTCATTTCTTTGTTGTTGTTGTTGTTGTTTCTGTTTGTTTGTTTGTTTGTTTTTCATCCACTCCAGCTCTTTTTCTAGGTGGATAATTCTCATTACCAAAATAGCCCAGTTCTCCGCCGGCCACACGCTGTCTGGATGGCACGAGGGCAGCTGACAAACATTCTTGACCACCAGCATGAAACCAGAGTCAGCCCCTGCCCTCTTTGCGGGAAGGAGCCCGCTCTGCTAGATAAATAAGAATACGTAGACTTTGGTGACAAAGCTTGACCCCAATAAAACGAAAATATGTGATCTCTTCCCAGCACTTAGCTTTTAATCTTTTAATTGAATGAACAAAGTAGAGCCATTCTTTTGAGTTTAAGAGTTAGCATTTCAAACACATCTGCCTGTGAAATATTAGAGCCCGAAGATATTGCCTAACGCTGTCAGATTAAAGTTGGGCCCTGATGGAAGACAACGCATACTTCAAAGTCTACTCATAGCTTCAGTTGCTTCATTGTCAAGCGAGGGTAAAAGATGTCAGGCAAAAAGCAGTGGCCGAGTTTCAACACCAACCTCCATGATTGCTCACTAATGAATAATGCATTGCGAACTAAGGTCTGCTCACAGGTTCAAAGGTCAATTAATAAGGAAAAGACAGATACTACAAAGTTCTTGAACATGTTTAATTTAAACACTATAAAATGTGTCCATTGCAAATGTCCAATTATCTTTTTAACACTCAGTTTTGTTTATATATATTCAAGGGTGCCTATATGTATATGCACATGTGCCTGTGTGCATATGCATATGTGCCTGTATGTATATGCACATGTGTGTGCAGGTACCTGAGGGTGCCAGACAAGGGTGTTAGATTCCTTGAAGGTGGAGTTACAGGAGTTTGTGACTGATCAGATATGAATGCTAAGAGCTCAATTCAGGCCCTCTAGAAGAGCAGCAAGCACTATTAACCACTGAATCATCTCTCCAGCCTTTCAATTGTCTTTATTTTTTAGCACAGAATCTTACTACATAGCCCTGGCTACCTTGGAACTCCCTATGTTGACTAGGCCAGCCTTGAACTCCCAAAATGAGCCTCTGCCTCCCAAGGGCTAGGATTAAAGGTGTGCAACACCAAGTCCAGCCACTGCAATTACTTTTAATAAATAGCAGAGTCATGGAACAGGAAGCACAGCCTAGTTTTATAACTTTTCATTACCTCTAAAAATTACCTCCTTTCTTGATAGTAAATTTCCATTTGACACTTAGCTCCAGACAATCCCTAATCTAGTGTCTGTCTCCACACATGTAAATAGAGTGGAATGCACAGCAGCCTCCTCTGTGACCTGGCTTTTTTCAGTCAGCATTATGGGTGACTATTAGTGAAACCACAGTGAGCACCGCAGACAAGTCCTGGCACAGCAGCTTAACATCACTCCTCTGAGGCACTTGATTCAGAAGGGCTGGGATGTGTGTTAGTCTGTTTTTAAACTATCAAGCTATTTCCCAAGTGCCTGACTATTTCATCCCCATCAGTGAGGTCTGAAAGGGGTCATTTTTCCAAGTCCGGTTCAGCACTTGTTACCGCCTTTCTTTTGGGCTTTAGCCATGGTAGTGGGAATGAAAGACATAACTACTGAGGCTGGAGAGATGGCTCAGTGGTTAGGAGCACCTGTTGCTCTTGCAGAGGACCAGGTTCAGTTCCCAGCACCCACACGGTGGTTCACAACCATCAGTAACTCCAGTTCCAGGGAATTAGACATCCTCCTCTGACCTCCGCAGACACCAGGCTTGCAGGTGATGCGCAAATCTACGAGCAGGCGAAACACTCACTCATGGGCTCCAAAACTAAAAGTATTTTTAAAGAGAAAGTTATGTCTTTAACTTGAATGTTCCAGTATATATGTTCTTATGATTATTTGAAATTCCTGTATCTTATTTGGTGAGATATTTGTTTAGATCTGTTGACCACTTTTTGAATAGATTATGTCTCTTATTGTTGAGCTGTGAGTTCTTCATATGGTATGGAAACCAGCAGCTTATTAGATATAAACTTTCTTCCAGTGTATAAATGATCCTTTTTCTTAGGAGAGTCTCTTAAAATTCAAAAGCTGTTTAAAATGATTCCTACTCTATGGACTGTGCTCTCAACGTGGTCAGTTCCCCTCTGGTTCTCCCATGAGTTGTGGCATGAAAGTGCTCATTCTCCCATCTGCTTTGTCACCAAAGCTTCTCCAAAGGATTTTGCCAGTGACAAGCTGTTCAGATGGTCAACATAAAAGGATTCACTTTGGATAGAGGATCAGGGGAGCTAAAACACAGCACAGAATTTATTTCGAGAGGAACATTTTCACCAAACATGAATGGATGGCAACAAGAAGATGAGAGCATAGGAAAGAAGGGCATGGCTAACATCCAGCATCATTGGTTTCTTTCTGGGGATGACTGAAAAACACCAGAAGCCTTTTGAAGGGTCTTGAGTGTAAGATGGCTGACGGGGATGCAATTTCCTCACCTTGGCTCTCTCATCCCTTCTCCCTCACCCCACAATGGCGTGGCATGAGAATGGTTCATAAACTATAAAGAAGGAAAAAATATGTCATACTTCTTGGTATTGTATACAGAAAATAGTGACATTGAAAAGGTCAGCTTAGGAACTTTGGGAAGGTCATGGAACACTTGCCCCTCCAGAAGGGAGAGGCTAATTAACATTCCTCAGACCACAGGGTGGGAACCGACCTTTGGATGGAGACGTATCCTGCAGGATGGACTGTTGCCCACTTTCAGACAAGGGAGGTCCTTGCCACCTCATTCTCTAGAGACCAATCAGTTTAAAAAGTCACAATGTTCTGCCAATCACATTGTGCCTATTGACTGCTGCTGTGACAACTGTATAAAACTCACTGAACAAGTTGTGCAGGTCTCTGCCTCTCCTTCGGGTCTGGGATGACCCCTGTGCACTGGAACAATAAATTCCTCTTGCTTTTTGCATTGATCCAGGCTCCACGTGGTTCACTCAGGGGTTCCCCTGTGAGCTAAGGCTTGACAGAATCTTACAACATAAGGAAACACCTCGGGGTGAGTAATGGTGAAGTACGAGGTTTATTTAGCCTGCACATGGCTCTAGAGGTGACATTGGGTGGTGGCTTCTTGTTTCCAGTACTCCAATAGAGCGCAGCTTCACAAGGCTATGTTTTTTCTCCTGCTTATAAAGCCACCAGGATTTGATCTCCACTTGATGAATGCACTTAAATCACAGTCTTTTCCCAGAAGCCCTATTTCAAAACATCACATCCAGGCTTAAGTTTCCACCTTCTTAACCCTTCTCAACAGGGATTGGGGTTTTACACACCATTGTTGGGTAACACTGAAACCATACCTGTGGTATTCAAATGAGAAATATCTCTCATATGTTCATCTATCTGGACAATTGGTTCTTAGTTGCTGGCACTAGTTGGGATGGTTACGGGACCTTTAGAAGATGGAGCCTTGATGGATAATTATTGGTGGGTAAGCCCTAATCTACTTTTCTATCTGCTGGCTTGGCTACTTCCCCAGCAGTGTACCCCAAATACTTTCTGTTTCTCCTAGCCATGCACTCATGGTCCATCTCCTCTCATGGTGGCCTCCTCCTCTGTCTTTCCTCCTCTTTCCCTCAAGGTCTCTTCTCCCAACCAGGTAACTCGGAAACCAGCCTACCTTTAATCCCTCCAGTCATTTTGCACAACAAAAGTTTGTAACCTTGAGAATTCACTGTAGCCTTATTTAGCATTGTAATAGCTAATAGCAACAGACCAAACCTCAACATACATAATTTAGAAATTGCCCAGCTGGGTTTCCAGCTTAAACCAATATCTCTTTGCTATGCCCTCATGACTCCTCTTCTTTTTAAAATGAGAATGAACAATCCATGCCATTGTATGTTGAAGACCACACACACACACACACAGACACACACACACAGTGACAGACCTGTCTTGAGTTGCAGCAGAGACTTTGGACTTTAGAACAGTTAAAGCTTATGGGCTCTTTGAGTTCAGACTAAATGTATTTTACATAAAATCTCAGTGAGCCAACATAGGCCAAGGGCAGGAAATGGTTTGAATAAGAAATGTCTCCTTTAGACTTGTGTGTTTGAAATGTCATACGAAATTGGTAGAGCTGTTTGGAAAAGCTGTGGTGGCTTCAGAGGGCAGATCTTGTTGGAGGAAGTCTGTCACTAGGGGTGGGCTTTGAGACTTTGAGCTTGGTCCCACTTCCTGTTAGTTCTTTTTCTGTTTTCTGTGGGTGGACAAAAATGTGATCAACCAGTCCTGTCATCTAACTTTCCCTGTCTGTTGCTATTTCTCTCCCACCATGATGGACCAACCCTATTGATCTCTCCAGAACCACAAACCAAAATGAACCCTTTCTTCCCTATGCTGTTTTTGGTCATAGTATTTATTAGAGCAGAATGTGTTGAACTGGCATATTTTCTGATTCTATCCCCAGCTAGTGAAATTATCCCAGGACACCTGAGCTCAGAATCTTGCTTCTTCCCCTTTAAAATGAAGCAGTAATTCCACATTATGGTGGACCAGCAGGAGGGGATCTATGCTTCAGAATGTACCGCTACACATCAGGAACCCAGCAGAGCAGACCCACCACACGGATTCAGAAAAAAATTGTGCCAGAGTGCCTGCAGGTCGAGTTACCATGTGCTGGCATCTGGCTTCAGAAGCCTGGAGAGAAAATCAATGACCTAGTTAAAAAAAAAATTGCGTTGCTACTGCCTACCAGCTTGGAGGACCCTGGTACCACATGATGTATGGAGTGGCGGCTAGGGTGCACTCTGGGATGGGGAGAGTGTTTTAATTCCTATCATAAATTTAGCTAGATTAGTCGAGAGATGAATGATACTGGGAAGCAAAGTAGAAGCGTTTAGTTTAAATTTGAGGATTGTAATTAAGAAAGAAAAGCCAGGAGGATTTACATTAGTCAAATGAAGGCATTGGCATGACGACCTGAGACTCTTCCTTGTTTATAATTCCATCACAGTGTGTGTGTGTGTGGGGGGGGGGGTTCATTGTACAATTCTACTCGACAGGAGAGCTTCTAAAAAGACTGGAAGGTGGCCAAGGAAATACTACGTTATCCATTCAAAGTTGCCCAAGCCACACTTACGAAAGAAAGCATTTTGAGCGATGTAAGAAAGCAGGAATAAAGAACACTCACTTGAAAACACTACCAGTACTTAAGAACTCATATTACATTGTTGCTGTTGTTGTTGTTGTTTGGAGTTTTTGTTTGTTTGTTTGTTTGAGACAAAGTCTCTCTTTGTAATGCCAGTTCTGGAAGTTGCTGTGTAAACCAGGCTGACACTCAGAGATCCACCTGCTTCTGCCTCCCCAGTACTGGGACTAAAGGTATATGTGCTGTCACACCCAGCTGTCATTAAAAAATATTAAAGACAAGATTAATTATGAAGGGAGGTTCTGTTTTTCACAGAGAACCAGTTTTAAAAACAAACAAACAAAAAATCCCAGAAACCCAATAAAAGCTGTGAGGGGTGGATAACTTTGGATGGCAACATTAGACACTGTGGTAGAGTGTCAAAGGCTGTGTGATCTGTACGTAGCTTATGAGAATCAGGAAGTTGACTGAAAGGTGGATCACTTAATGTGGGCTGACTTCTGAGCTTGGAGCAAGGCCTCGGCCCACACCTGTTAGGATTAAATAAATGCCATTCAAAGACTATTTCTAGAGACTTGAAGCTTCCTTTCCAGTTCTCCAAGCCCACAGATCTAAGTGTTAGCCCCTACCAGGGCTTAGACCCAGCAGGCAGATTTATTTGGGCCATACATAATGGCTGTCAATGAGTTTAAAAAATGCATGCTTCAATCCTTGCATGTGGTTGTGCATTAAAAAGCAGCGATTAAAAATCTTAGGTACCCATGCCTGTGCTGGATCTTCTCTTTCCATCTCTTCCACTCACAGTGCTCATCCTAGAAGATATATCCTAGACAATAGATGACATCAACCCATCCTTGGCCCCTCATTTCCTGTGAAGACCCTGATATCCCCACACTTTAGTGAGAAGTACCAAAGAACCCTAATTAAATTCATCAGCCTTCAATGAGGACAGGAGTCTTGTTTGGTGTGTGTGCATGTGTGTGTGTGTGTGTGTGTGTCTGTGTGTGTCTGTGTGTGTATGATATGTATGTGTGGCACTTTGTCTGCAGATCATTTTCTGTATGTGAAATAATGTATTTTATTGCATATCCCAGTAAGAATCACATATATCATATATTAGAATTATATATATTATATATAAAGAATATACAAATAATGCTTATTCATACATATACATGTTTTATATATGTATATATATGTTTGTACATATACATATATGTTATATATATTACAACCTCATATATATACATGTGCATATATATATGTGTGTGTGCAAAGAGTCTGCATAACATCAAGTTATAAAGTATCTGTATAAAATGGAAACTACTTCTGATAACCAGAACCGACATTTTGCAATGCATCCTAAACTCTCTGTCTTGTGTGTGTGTGTGCACACACACGCATAACTACAATAGCATCATATACAGGTTTTGAAAATGTTTTACTTGTAAGGGGAGGAGACTGAGAAGTAGAATTTTCATTTGGCTTTCATCAGTATAGCTGCCCATTTGGTTTTTTGTTTGTTTGTTTTAAGATTTATTTCTTTTATTTATATGAGTACACTGTAGGCATCTTCAGACACACCAGAAGAGGGCATCGGATCTCCTTATAGATGGTTGTGAGCCACCATGTGGTTGCTGGGAATTGAAGTTAGGACCTCTGGAAGAGCAGTCAGTGCTCTTCACCACTGAGCCATCTCTCCAGCCCCTATTTTTTTTTGCTTTTTAAGATGGAGTCTCTCCTTATGTTGCCAAAGCTATTCTCAAACTCATGATCTTTCTGCTTCAGCCTCCTGGATTCTGAGATTGTAAGTTTGAATCACCATGCCCAGGTCAAAGTAACATAACTTGTCTTATTTCATAAGAATTTAAATTACTTCTGTACTCATCCTTCAAAGGGTACTGGTCACAGGACACACACACACACACATACACACACATACACACACATAGAGAAAGAGAGACACACAGAGACAGAGACAGAGACAAAGAGACAGAGAGACAAAGAGAGAATCTTACCAAATTAAAATGAGCAGAAAGGAATAGCACCTAAACAAAACGGATCTGCTGTCAGAATGGACACTCACAAAATGGGAAGCAGAAAGGAAAGGAGGTATGGTCAGAAAAACAAAACAGAGGAAATGCACCCACAGAGAGGAATTCAACTCACTGAGGGGGAAACTAAAAAGAGATTCAGTATTACCAAGTTTTAAGAATTGAAACTTCCAGAGAGAAGTAGAGACAGTGTGATTCACAGCACATGTGGCTGTGAGGGCTTTTGCAGGACATGATAGGGTCTCCTGCGGCTGGCAGTGGGATGACGCTGAAGCTCATTGCTGGCTATTCAATCTTAAACCACAGCTGGGTACGGTGGTACGTTTATCCAGCCCTGGAAAGGAAATAGTGGGATGAGCTGAAAGCAATTGGTAACAAGGAGCTATCAGGCAGACAAGAAAACATCTTTCAAACAATGCTGATAGCCTCCATGACACACTGTTGCTTCTTAGTAGTTGCAGATTATGTTTACAGGCCATGGCTAAGAAAGACCGAGGTGTTCAAGTTCTGCACACACAGAATTTATACTGTTTGGATTTATGAGTACAACTCTTCATGAGTTGCATCTTCTGAGATGATTTACAATTAGTGCTCCTTTAGATTTCGTCCTCCAGATAACCAAAGCTAAAAACACTCTTAGAACCTGTCCAGTATTGGGATTGGAGCTCTACCAGCATTTGCATGAGAAAAGAAGATATTAGTGGCCTGTCTAGCTTTCTCAGGACTAATTATGGGCTGCAGCCCATTTAGGAAAGACAGAGACATCTTCTTTAAGAGGAAGTGGGAAGAAAATTGAGGAACAAAACTGCAAGAAAGAGGTAGAGGAGGGATGTTCATGTTGGCTAACATTGTGTTATTGGTTTCTGAGTGTGGTTTTTTTTTTTAAAAAAAAAAAAAAAAAAGCAATAGGCAGTGAGTGAATAGGAAGAGGTAAGGGAGAGGAAAGAGTGGATCCTCGATATTTTACTCCCTTTGCTGATACATGGGTATTAGTCAGGCTTGGAGATGACTCCATCAGTAGAGTACCACAGGCGTTCAGACCTGAGTTCAGATCCCCACAACCCCTATAAAAAGTTGGACCTGGCAGTGCAAGTGGTAACCCCTGTGGAGGTCAGGGACATGGAAGATCAGCAAACCTTGTTGGCCAGCCAGTCTAGCTCCAGGTTCCGTGATGGACCCTGTTTCAAAAAATAAACATGGAGAATTATCAAGGAAAAACATCTGATGTTGACCTCCACCCCTACACACTTGCATGTAGACATACACATATATCTGCAAGCACACATACTAACAATCGTGTACACACAATACAACACACGTGCCCCACTCCCATCAAACCAAACCAAACCAAACCAAACCAAAATAAACCAAATCAAACTGAACAATCACCAAACTGAACTAGTGTTGCTAAAAATTGGAAAACCACCTTTCTTGGGTTAGGTGTCCTAAATTTAGGGATGCCACTATCCAAGAACCTTCCAAATAACCAAAGGGAGACCAGAAGAATGATGAAGGGGAATTTTAGTGAAACCAGAGTGCAGGAAAATGCCAGCTAACTTTGTAAGAAGCAGGAGGGCAGGTGAATTAGGAAAACAGCAAAAAGCCAACTGCCTGTGCCCACCGAGCTTTGTCTGTGGAGGCTTTTACTGACCTGGGCACAAAATTGCATTCATGTGATCCTTGAACACCAAAATTTTGCTCCCCTTCCTTTGTCAACCTAGGAAGAAATAATTAATCGTGCTCTATTGAGTTAGTTTTAACATTGCCATTGGCTAACAGCCTTTCTGTGTGGCTCCACACTTAGGATGGGTGTTGGAGAGAGCCCATCTCATTTGTTCCCACTAGTTTACAGCTCAGCTTGTGGTAGCTTTCTGCCAGGAAGGCGTCATTACTTCTATTTATCAGCATTAGTTGACCCTTCAGTTTTGAGCCAGCTTGATGCCCACCCCTCGCACCCTTCTCCCTGCTGCTGGTCAGCTCTGAGCTCACAGGGACAGGCCCCAGGCTGCTCTTCTTGCTTATTTCTCATGAGCAACCCGAGAATGGCTTGCACAGTGCTCAATGATTGAAACTTTGGGCTGCCCCTTTGAGAAGCAGCCGTCTTTTCCCCATCCCAGAACTCATTGCCTTTCCAACACCAGGACTCTGTTTCCCACATTTAAGTGTATGAACTAAGAAGCTAAAAGGCAGGGTATCTGGGAGGATAGATGCTATCTGTATTGTCTTGTCCGAGTTCTTTTATAACGCTTTAATGGCTAAAATATATTTCAACACCGTGTTAAAATTTCACGTTGGGAAGCCATCAACTGGCATTTCCCTCTAGTTATCCTATAAATGGATGCTCACCCAGGAGCAGCAAACACCAGGAATTCATAGCAAGCATTCCTCAAATGAGCAGATTGAGGCCAGTGAACAGGGATGCATTCATACATAGTGCATATATACATAGTGAAGGTCAGTTGATCCACCGGGTCCAAAGCATCCTCCTCCTTTTTTTGTTTTTTTGTTTTTGTTTTTGTTTTTGTTTCAAGACAGGGTTTCTCTGTGTAGCCCTGGCTGTCTTGGGACTCACTCTGTAGACCAGGCTGGCCTCGAACTCAGAAATCCACCTGCCTCTACCTCCCAAGTGCTAGGATTAAAGGCATGTGCCATCACTGCCCGGCAGCATCCTCCTTCTTACTCACTTAGTTTTGTTTATTTATAACTGTTTTTAGTTATTTAGGCAGGGATCTTCCTAGACTCAAAAGGTCTTCTTCCAAGCCCTTTGTGTAGCTAGGACTCCAGGTACAGGCCACCAATGGGCCTTTTAAGTGCATCTTAAATGATTAAAAAACAAAACAAAAGACCCATTTGCCTTTCAGCCTGTTGAACACCAAGAGCCCTTGCTAGGGTTAGACCTGTTCTGGCAGTGAGGGGAAACAAAACATGTGCACACACACACACA
>NW_022196914.1:59917387-59935301 GCF_008632895.1 Mastomys coucha | reverse complement strand
ACACACACACACACACACGCGCGCACACACACACACACACACACACAGACACACATACAGACACAAGCACAAACCCCTGCACTTCTCAAGGCTGGGACAGTCCTTTGTCTTCCAGTGTTACACAAACAGCACAGAAACCTCTATGCATGGCATGCCCCAGGGTGGCACAGTACCCTCTAAGAGGGGCTCTGTCAATATTTACTGAATGAATGCATGGCTGAGGGGCTGCTTGAATCTGTTATTCACATTTAGCAATTACATGCTGTTTGTCTTACATTTGTCTTCCTTATTTATGACATGCATCAGATTGGTTTGAGTCTAGACAGAGTTGACATTCACAATGCTGTCGAGCACATTAGCGCAGGTCTAGCACTAAGAATCATAGCAACGGAGAAGGACCTGGCTCATTTCTTGTGGCTTACTGACAGAGAATTCCAGTGGCAGATGCGATCCCAGTTGGCTGGGTAACAGCACGCTTTCAGAGACAGCTTACAAAATTGGCTTTGTACATCCCCAGGAGGCAAGCTGTGCTTTGGATGTCAAATGATTTGACTGCCCGGCCTTCTTCCCCCAGACACTCATTCCCAACCGGAGAAATCCACAGCATAGGGAGAGCAATGTCTCGTGATCCATATTTTCATGATCTTAGGGATTTTCCTAGAGGCACATCTGTGCTCATTCTTTCAACAGCCTTGCAAGCTTAGGCTTCACCTCAGCTCTACAGTTAGACTTCGGGAATTGGTTTTAATGTCTCTGATTTGACTTAATCACTGTCTGTGAGCACCACAAATCAGCCAGTGTTCACAATATAAAAGCGGTCCATTTCATAGTTAGTTCCTCCAAGGGGCCGTTTCTATCGGCAGTTCCACTCTCACTTGGAGAAGGAGGGCAGAGTGTGGTTTTGAACCTGGTATATTTCAGTGACCTACGGGCAGCCCCACTCACACTCCTTTCTCTAAGCATCAGATTTTGTTTCTGAGCTTGGCTGTCATGGTTTCAGTGGGGCTTGTTGTGAATTCTATGCATGTCAACCTCAAGGAAAGTTGTGTTCTGTCCCCAGCTGATAGAAGAGAGGAGCACCATTCCTTTGATAGGCAGTGGGGTTTCCAGTTCAACACTCATTTCTAGCTCATGTGATTTTGTTCTCATTGCTTCATAGGTCCAAATGTCCTTAAGTATTAGATCCCCGCTTCTAGTTGTTGATCTCCATGCCAGCTTAAGGCTTAATTTCTCCCTTGGCTGGTTTCAGTGCACTTGACCATGGGTTATATTTCTCACTCAATCATCCCTTACTCAAAATAAAATTAAAAAAGAAAACTCCATGAAAGCCTGAGGGACACTCCTAGACATGTGCTAAGAACATTTCCAAGAAGTAAATAAGGCTCTGGGGTGGGAAGGTCAGTGAGCACCAAGTTAGTCTTGATTAAATATGGCACTTAGAGGGCAAGCCTAAGAAACAGAAAATTACACCGGACTCTTTGTTTATGATGGGAAGCTATGTGGCTGGCATATTTTGTTTTATTAATTTCAACCACTGCTTTTCGTTTGCAGATCCTCGTTTTGGATTTGACAAAAGCTTAAGGGGTGGGGGTAGTTTGCAATTAAATTATTTCCTTTTATAGTATAAATAACCCAACTGGTAGCATGTTGGCCGAGGGCCAACCTTACTTATGAAGATCCAAGCCAGGATTTGCTCTTTCCTGGGCTAAGATTTTTCCAGAACTGTGTTTAGGAGCAACTACATGGCTTCTTTCCTTATAAAGGCTCGAGCTTTACAGGAAAGAAGGGAAAAGGGGAAGCTTGTCTGTCAGCAGGATCACAAAATGTTCCATTCCAGAAAGCCAACTGGCACTCGGGTCGGCCATTCAGAGTGGAAAGGCCTTGAGACACCTGGGTCAGGTGCATCCTTCCAGAGCTGACAATCCAGGAATCACACACTCAGCTGCTGCCCATGCTTCCCAAGTCTCCCTGCACTCTGCCCTCCAGGCATGATCAGGTGGTGCCAAGAATAGCTTTTGAAGCAAAAATATCCACTCTACTTTCCTGGCTCTCATGCCCTAAATACCACCATTAAGTATCTCTGTATTTATATGGTAGAGTGAAATTCACAAGCCAGAGGCTTGGGACCCTGCTTTGCAATTGCGACAAGTCAAGTGTCCCTTTCTCGTGTATAAAATCTGATTTATAATGCCATTCTTCAGGTCATTGTGAGGATTAAATGAGATGCCAGTTACTTCCAAGCTCTGTTGAACATTATTTTGTGGGTTGGTTAATGTTGTTAATCATTTGATTCTCTTCGGATGATAGTGTAGAACAGCTTCTTTTGTAAGTTCAGAGAAGTGTCAGTGTCTGAATAATTACTCTTGTCAGGGGATTCCTGGACTGGTTAACATTTTGAGTGAAAAGTGGCTCATCTCATTCATATAACAAAGTACGAAGGATATTTATAAAGAAGAGACGCTAACTCTCACAGTTTTAGAGGACTGGGAGTCATGTGAGGGCTTCCATCCAGTGAAGACTGTGCAGGGGCCAAGATAACAGAAGGCATCAGTGAGACAGAGCAAGCTCAGCAGAGGCCATTGCTTCTTTTACAAAACCATTCCTCACAACCATCATTTCAATAATTCAAAAATAGCTTTTTAATCCATTCACCTTCAACAGATTCCGCTTCTCAAATACCTTTAACATGTGGCTTTGGGGGTTAAGGTTCCACCATGAGAAATTTGAGGAGAAACATTCAAACTGTAGCAGAGTCCATGGCTTACTAGGAGAGAGTGTAGAGCTAATGGAACAGCCCGTACCCTTGGGACTTGTTGGGCTAATTGTATGAAGTAGGTGCCAGTGCCCGCATTTTACAGTTGAGATTGAAAGGAGGCTGAGGGAGGTTGAGAGTCTTGGTCAGTATTATCATCTGAACGAGCTAACAAATGACAAGGTCAGCAGCTGTGAGCTCCATTTGACTTGTCCCAAACATCCAAGCTCTTTCCACTTTTTAGAATTCATTTATTGATAAGATATAGAGACTTTCTGGTTTTTAATAAGACTTACGTGTATGGTTATTTTTCCTGCATGCATGTATGTGCACCACGTATATGCCTGGTAGGCGAGGAGGTAAGCAAAGGACATCGGATCCCCTGGAACTGGAACTGTGCATGGTTGTGTGCCACTGTGTGGGTGCTGGGAACTGAACCCTGGTCCTCTCTACAAGAGCAGCCAGTTCTCTTAGCTGCTGAGCCATCTCACCAGCTCCATTGAACCTACCTAAAAAACTGTTCAGATTTTTCAAAGATTAAAGAATTATATATAAACAAGAGGGTCTCAAGTATGGTTCCCATGTCCTTGATATCATACCAGAGGCTTGTTAGAAATGATAATTTCTGAGTCCCACTTCAGACCTTCTGGATCATGAACTCTGGATGTATGGCTTAGAGATAGGAGCTTTAATAAGACCCTACCAATGTTTTCAATACATACTCATGCCCGATGACAACCACCACAGACTTGAGACACTGAGGGTGAGTGTGTGTCCGTGTTGTGTGTACAGAGCGTGTGGGGGGGGAAGGTCCTGGAAAGCAATATGAAGCAGAAGTTACTCTGAGCAGAAAGAAGGTGAATGAATATGGAGGTAGGCATCTCCAATTAGGATCCAGGATCAAGTTCTAGTCTATACACTGCATGCTGAGGAATGAAGGAATGTCAAGAGAGAAGTGTCTACAATGTCTAGACTCATTATTCTTTCATTTTAGTCACAGGAGATTTAGAACAAACCCCATCAAGATGAACCCCAAATCAGATTGATGTCACAGTGAATGGAAACTAACACACACAGACACACACACCTGAGCACTCACATGAACACAGAAAGTGGAGACAAAGACAAAGAGACAAAGGTAGAGAGAGAAGGGAGGAGGAGGAAGAGGAGAGAGAGGCTATGTTCTGTTTTTCTTCAGATTTTCAATATTGCCCTTCCTATATTATCAGATCAGCACAGGAACTAACCGGCTTCCTTTCAAATCTAAGAGTTCTTCCATCAAAAAGTTAATTGAAGTTTAAAAACTGGAAACAGAAATCAGTCATCAAAGGCACGAGTTCGCTTTAAAGAACATTAAAAGAAGTCCTCAGGAATGGAATAACTAAAATGCAAATTTTGAGCTAGTCAGCTGAGGAATCAAACTTAATTAATGTGGTAGGAGTCGGCTTTCCATTTAAATTCTTAATTTTTAAAACTTGTAGATTTGAGCGAGTGGTCATATTCACATAGTTCAAACATTTTTATGTTCAGAGAGGGATACATCTCTCCCTCAGCCCTCAGCCACCCACCTCCTCCCCTCACAGGTCACTGCAGCTACTGGATCAGGTTTTTTCTGGAGGCATACATTCAAACAATCTGCCACGATTTTCAGCATACCTTGGGGTCTTCTGTGTCTCATTTCTTAAACCTAATGATTCATCACTCAGCTCATTAAAATGAAGTATTCTATATGAACCCATGAGCCAATTATTCATTCAGTCTTCTAACGGTATTCCCGGATTAAGACAAATGGGAGAAGGAGCTCTTCCCTCGGCACTGCTCTCTAAGTGTAGAGTGCTCGGCACTCAACTACTCAAGACAAGGGGAGCTGAGTGGGCACCTCTGGGGAATAGCTTTGTGAAGTCCCAGTGTCTGAACAAGAAGGAGCTGCCACATGCTATCATCATGTCCACGTCCTCCTATGCTCTTTTCTACCAGGTCTTGGTCCAGCTCACTGAAACTCCAAGGAAAATTTTATGTTTATAAAATTTTCCATTTAAAATATTTAATTTTGAATATGTATGAATGTTTTACTTGCATGTGTGTCTATATTCTGACCTGCATGCTTGGTGCCCATGGAGGCCAGAAGAGGCTGAGCCCCTGGAACTGGGCAGAGTGACAGGTGGTTAGAAGCACCACGTGGCTGCAGGAAATTGAACTGGGGTCCTATAGGAAAGCAGCTAGCACTTTTAATCACTGAGTTGTCTCTCCAGCCCCATGCCAGTCTGTCTTAAACAAAGCTCAAAAGAGTCAGAATTACTACTGTGGTCTACCTCTCTAGGTGTCTGTACAGGAAACCACACATTACTGTATATGGTGAAGGTAAATCAAACCCAGAGGCATTAGTTGACCACATTATCAGCTTTTGTCAGTGAGCTACCTTACTTGGGGATAAGGAAATTCTGGTATAGCTACTTTTTTAAGTATATAGTTATCATTTATGCTTGCTGTACATCAAACACTGTACTCTTCTTACTATATCTGGCTTTCATACAGTGCAGTCTTAATATCCATGTTACAGATAAAGAAGCTGGAGTTAAGAAGAGTTAAAGCACTACTGAGTAGTAGTGCATTCCTAGAATCCCAGTAGTCGGGAGGTGGAGACAGAAGGATCCGGAGTTCAAGGCCACCGTTGGTCGTACAGAGAGTCCAAGGCCAGCCTGGACTGATAAACCAAAATACAACTGAACAGACAACAAAGGAACTAAACAATTTGCCAAACTCACATAAAACTCCTAGCTAGTTCTCTCCTCTCCTTTGTAATCTTCGAGCATATCTTTCTGCAAGTGCATTTGCTCATTCCATAGGCAGAAGAATCTTTGAGATAATGGTGTTCCTTATTACGTTCTGGTCCTATGACACAGCTGGCTTTCTAGCAAGCACTCATGTGCACACCCAGCATCACCGTGGCTCCTTGGGTACCAGAGATACAGTACAAAAAGCTCCATTTGGGGGGCTGGAGAGATGGCTCAGCAGTTAGGAGCACTGACTGCTCTTCTAAAGGTCCTGAGTTCAAATCCCAGCTACCACATGGTGGCTCACAACCATCCGTAATGACATTTGATGCACTCTTCTGGTGTGTCTGAAGACAGCTACAGTGTACTTACATATAATAAAAAAATAAAGAGCTCCATTTGGGTGCCCTGGTCTAGTGGTAAAGAAAGATTAATGTACAATGAATGAAGTTTTTATAGAGAAGGTGTACAAACATTACCCACGGATGTCACAACCGCTTCTGGTGGTTAGCGTGCCTACATGACAGGCACTAATCTAGGCTCTTGCTTTAAACATTTACTCAGTCTTCTCAAAAAAAAAAAATTCTCATCAGGTAGGCAAAGGCAGCCATGAGACAACAGTCACGGAGGGGCAATATGGCCTTCAAGGCCCACATTGTAAACTAAGCACATCTGTCAAGTTTTTATCAGTGCAATTCAGAGAAAAACTACGTCTGAATTTTGTGATATCTCCTCATGACCTTCATGAGATAAATGTGTCTTTGCAGTTCGTGTTTTTGACGTGGATAGCTAACATAATTTCTATGGAGAGAGAACGAAATACGAAGGTGCCCCAAAAAACTGCTTTGATTTCTTATACACCTGCTAACTCATTTGATTTAGGGTATAGATTCCATTAGGAGTAACTTTTCTCTGCCTGTGCCAGCCCGATAGACCCTTCCACCAGGAAGAGTCCTCTTTTCCAGGTAACCTGTACACAGTGTTAATCAAACTATATTCCTCATTCTGTAACAGTTGTTACAAAGGAAACACAGTTTGAGTGACTGCCCTTGACCTTACTGGTGTTAGAAAAATAATTCAAAGCAGGAGATATTAGCTCTGATTTCCCAGTGTTAGTTGTATCATCTCACGGACCCTAAAGGAGTTCCCTTCGGAATGGGAATTATACAGATGTGAATTCGTGAGCCAGATGAACGAGAGTTGGTAATTCACATGGGTGAGATCCACGGGCAAGGGAGCCCATGAAGCTTTTGAGCAACGGCGTGGTCTGTAAGGGAGTGCAGGAGTAGAGAAGGGCAGATGGGAATGACCTATCTTAGGCGTCAGTTTAAGGCCTGTTCCCAGGTTAGGTAACCAAGGTAAGGATTGGGAGAGTAGAGCCCCCTGTTAAGATGTGGACAGAAACTGTTGCACACAGGCTTGTGTTTTGAATGCTTGACCCCCAGCTGCTGATGTTGTCGTTGAGTCTATAGAGTTGATAGGGGTAGTCCCTAGGGGCAGACTTGTGGCAGTTACAAAGCTGCCCCCTAATTCCTGACTGGTGCAGAGCTTCCCGGTTTGTTATGATGTGAACAGTGTCTGCCATGTGCCATTGAAGAGAGCTACTCCCCACGCCTTACCCCCTGCAATGGACCAAAGCTCTCAGAAACCATAAGCCAATGTAAAGCCTCACTCCCTTGTTTCTGGCAGGCATCTTAGCCACGTGTGTAAAAGTGACCAACACAGAAAATGGACACCAGAGACACAGGCTAGTTGCTGTGACCAAATTTCACCATGTAGACACAGACCTGGGGAACTGGTTTGAGAATCTGGAAAAGTCTGGAGAGACAAACTGGAGAAGCCTTGGAATTCTATGACCAGAAATTAATGGTTGACTCTGATCAGAATTCAGAAGGCCAGATTGTCACTAGGTAGCTGGACTGTAATGACGGCCATCATGGGGTTTCAGGTGGAAACAAAGACTCTGTTGGGAACTGGAGGACATTCATGATATTTTTTTGTTAAAAAAAAAAAAATCAACAGCCTACATTTTGCAGAAATAATAATAACCTTGGGAGTGTGACCTTGGAAGAATTGTGCCAAGGAAGTAGACTTTGAGGCTTTAAAAGCCCCCTGTCATCCCCAGTGTGCACTCTAACTCCTGTTTGTGGTTTGATATACGGGCAATTAAATATTCTTGCTGACATGCCTTTCCTCCGCCATTTTGGACTCTAACCCTTGGAAACTAAAAGCCAAATTAAACACTTTCTTTTACAAGTTGCCTAGGGTTTTATCACAGCAATAGAAAAGTAACAAAGATATCTGTCTACCATGATAGGCTGAGGTCCCAACCAAACCAATTAAACTCCCTTCAAGTAGTTTCCATCAGGGGTGTTTTGGTCACAATGAGTTAAAAGTAAGAAATTCACCTTTTAGAGAACCATCCCCTTCACATGCAGGGTCCTCATTTGCTGTGTCATCTGACTCCCATGACCCTCTTCTTGTTTAGCCATAGTTGACTCATGCAAGAGACCCCTGGCATAAATCAGGGTTGTCTCTGAGGACTTTTCAAGTTAGAAGTAAGAGATACAGACATGAGTTGTCCAGACCATTGAGTGAAGTCCAGGGTTGGATTGTTGCTACTGACAGAAGCTGCCCTGTGTCTAGCCTTTTCCCAGGCTGGCCATTCAGGTTTTCCTTTCTCACCTTCTTGTTTATATTTAAGCTAGCTGACTTTGATTTCTATAATTTGAAAGTAACAGAACCTTATCCAAGAGAGCAATGCAGCTGGAAATATCTCTTCAGTGTTCAATGGTATGTTCTCAACTTTGAAGAAAATCAATTCCTTCTAAGAAAGATTGACAGGTCAGTTAGTTACATGTTAAGAGTCCATTAAGATCTGGAACTGCTTGAGAGTGAAAACTGAGAAAAATGGCTTGCTCTTTCTCCTTAAATTATTTAAACTGCATTTCAGGGAATAACATTAGGGTCTAGTTTTGACTGATACCAACAGGGGTCTAGAGAACCCTACCACCCCATGATCTCCAGAATACAATACCTGCTGCTAAGCCAATAGTTAAGGCACAGAATAGCCCCCACAGGGCTGGTGTACCTGCACTGGAAGCATCTCTCCCATTAACTTGTATGCCATTATTTAGATAGATCATATTTATATAGAGGAATACTCGAGGCAAAATTCCAGTTCTTCAAAAACGATCACCAGCCACTAGATTACTGTTTTGTTTCCCAGGGTTTCCAAAACAAGTAAACACAAACTAGGCCTTAAGCTCTTGAAATTCACCACAGATGCCAGCAATTGCTCTTCCCAGGGGACTCTGCTCCCCAAGTCTGTGTCTAAACATACTTCAAACAAAGCCATCCATTAACACATGGTGGAATCAGACTAAATAAAGAGCTCTGGGAGCCAGTGTAAAGGAAGAAGTTTTATGTCCACATGTGACAATGTTTCAGGGACAGTGTGTCCCATGCCCAAGGTCACTGGGCTCAGGCTCCGTTAGTGCACAGCATCAGAGGTTTAGCAAATCAAAGGTGCAGACTGTTCTGGGGTTCCTGTCACTGGACCCTTATGTATATTTCACTTCCCACCATTACTAGTGTGATGACAGCGAGGACATATGGCCACTGTAAGGGGTCAGTGGTATTTTGCTGCTCTGTGGAAGCTTTGAAATATTTTTCCAGGCACTTCTCCACCTCACCCCCCAACCTGGGCGCTTGCTGCTGTGATCTAAGGTAGGTGTGAATTTGGAAGGCAGGTGGGGAGAAGAATGCTCTCTGTGTTAAGCCCAAATGAGGTAAAGTCTATGTCCACAGATTCAACAAGCTGTAGGTGGAACACTTTTGTTTTTTTTTTTAAAGAAAAGTTTGAGTCTATACAGGGAAAGTATAGACTTTTTCTTGTTATGCTGTAAACAATGCAGCATGATAACCAGTTATATAACACTTGCCTCGCATTAAGAATTATGAGTCTAGAGCTTAAGCTCTTGCTCTTTTTTGTCTCTTACTTCTCACCTCTTGCTCCCTCTCTACCCCTCCCTTCCCCTTGTCTCCATGTGGCCACGGCCAGCCTCTATTTTCTACTCTCTGTCTCTCTCTGTCTCTCTCTCTGTCTCTCATGCACAAACACACACACATGCATGCCAATAATAAAGAAGTGAATTTGAGATGAACTGTAGGAGACATGGGAAAAGCTAGAGGTTGGAGAGGGTTGAGTAAAAACTGCATAAATACAGTACTCATGTATGAAATTCTCAAAAATGGCTGCTTATTATTTTTGTTTGTTGGTTTTTAAAGCCAGACATGATGACACACATTTGAACTCCCAGCAGTGAGGAGGTGGAGGTAGGAAGGTAACTGGAGTCTACTAGCCAGTCAGCCTAGCCCATCTGATGAAATCCAGGCCAATGAGGAATCCTAGCTCAGCCCCGAGGTGAACAGCTCTCAGAGAGCAACACCAGAAGCTGAGTTCTGGCCTACACACACACACACACACACACACACACACACACACACACACACACACACGAAGGGGGGGAGGGGAAGGGGGAGGGAGGAGGAGAGTGGGAGAGGGAGAAGTTTCACATCAGAAGCTATAACTTGCCAATGCTGAGGAGAGTCAGACGAGGCCCAAGGGCAGTCTGGCATTCAGGAAGAAGGCTCAAGAGAAAGGACAGGGATGGCTGCACACACAACAGGCAAAACTTTGCTATCCACCAGAACAAAAAACAGAGCAAAGCTGAAAACGACATGGGGCTGGTGTGTGTGTTGGGGGGGTGGTATTCAAGAAGCAAAGTTATTGTTTATATATTGGTCATTGTTATGTCACATTAAAAAGTTCAGAGAGGAGGAACAGGAAGAAGAAATCTATTGAAAGAAAACAAAAACAAAAACCTTTAATCCTACCATGACATTTGACCTCTGTAACATTTTGGTGTGTAGCCTCCTAGATTTTTTTCTCCATTATATTCAAGCTGCCTTAACATCACACTGTGAAGATCCTCTTACATCAAGGTGCACATTATCACCTTTACTGAAGGCTAATATTCATTTATTTGAATATACCTGGATCTACTCAGTCAACTGAATAGTCTCAGTCAATGGAGGATTTGTTCATTCTCGACATTAACCCATCTCTTTGCATCTGCATTAAGTTGCAAGTGTTCAGTGATTTCCTTAGAGCAAACCTAAGAAACCGAATTGCTGGGAGACAATAGCAGGGTCCTGGCTTTTACTTCCCAAGAACATAAGCATTATGAGACTTGTTCTTCTTGACCAACATACCATGAGTAGTCTCACAGGTTTAAGTTCAGAAATGAAAGTGAATTTAAAGGTCTCAAGGTTTTAAGTCTCAGGAACCCACGAGCTCCCCTTTCTCCTATGATCCTAGAGATCAAGGATCTCATGAGAAACACTCCACTCTTTTATATTCAAGACATAAGTTTCTCATGCTGAGGCAACCTTTAGTTCTCTGAAAATAAGGCCTCTTGGAATCTGCAGCTCTCCTTGAATGTGTATGTGTGTGTGTACCTGAGTGTGCATATGATGGCATTGGATTCCACAAAACTGCTGCGAATGTAAGTATAAAACATCTCACAGCCTTGCCTTTATTTGTGTGAGGATAGTAGAGCCCCACTTTGGAAAAGTCTAGAGTGAGAGAAAGAAAACATACAAGAGTCTATAGTGCTCCAAGCAGTCATCTGCCACAAGTTCCGGATGCAAAACTAGGTCACACCTGGATTCCAAAGCTGAAGTAGCTGTTATCCAAGAGGAAATGGTGCACATCGATGAAGAGGACAGCCAGCATTCTGTGAATGGGGATATGAAGGTGGCCGTTGTAAGTGTGTGGGAGGCCTGGTGCCTGCCCAAATACTAAGAGTTGGACAAGACTGGGCAAGTGGGCAGAATCACCAGGATTCTCACATCTTTCCCCACCAGAGACATGACATGCCTTGTCTGTCATCACCTCACCCAGATAGCATCTACTTCTTTGGAAGGCAACTCATTCAGCGTGCTGGAATAATCAAAGCAAATATGGCACCCAACCTCCTGGCTCCAAGCACATGGCTTTCACACCTGGAATTGCTACTCCCCCCCACCCCCATGGAAGACCATTGAGGGACCCAGAGGAAAGGATCTTCAACTTGAAAGTTTGGCTCTGCCACATCAAGCAGTGTTATAGGAGGCTCTGTTTTGCCTGAATACCCTCTCTCTAATGATTAGTGGTGGACATTATATTTGTTCATAGATACAAGTGTCAGAATTACCATTTGAAGATCTCTCTCCCTGTCTCTGCCTCTCTGTCTCTCTGTCTCTCTGTCTCTCTGTCTCTCTGTCTCTCCCTGTCTCTCTCTCTGTCTTTGTCTCTCTTTCTCTCTCTCTGTCTCTCTCTCTCTGTCTCTGTCTCTCTCTCTCTCTCTCTCTCTCTCTCTCTCTCTCTCTCTCTCTCTAACACCTGTAACATATCATTTTGCAGATGAGAAAATTGAGAACATGAAGCTAGCAGACCTGAGATTTAAACGTAGATCTTTTGGTTATAGAGTCCTTGGGCTTAGTCCCTGTGGAGATTTGAATGGGAATGACCCTCGTAGGCTCATATATCTGAGTATTTGGTTCCCGGTCCATGGAACTGTTTGGAAAGGATTAAGAGGTGTGTCACTGGGTGTGGGCTCCAAGATGTCAAAAAAAATGTGTCATTCCTAGTCCCTTCCTCCTTCCTTCCCTCTCTCCCTTCCTCCCTACCCCCTCCCTTCTTCCCTCTGTCAGTCTCTTCCCATGGTTATGTCTCAAGATGTGAGCTCTCAATTATTTCTCTAATGCCATGCCTGCCTGCTGCCAGACTTTCCACCATGATGGTCACAGACTCTAACCCTCTGAAACTGTAAACCTCAAACTCAATTTCCTCTCGTCTTTTTTCTTTTGTTTGTTTGTTTATTTATTTATTTATTTACCTACTTTACATCTTGATCACAGCCTCCTTCCCTCCTCTCCTCCCAGGTTTGCCCTGCCATCCCCTTCTCCCATTTCTCCCTTTCTGTCTCCTCAGTAAAGCAGAGCCTCTTCCAAGTACCAACCTGCCCTAGCACATTAAGTCACATCAGGACTAGACACATCTCTTCCACTGAGGCCAGACAAGGCCTCCTGGCTGGAGGAAAGAGACCCAAAGACAGGCAACAGAGTCCAAGTCAAAGACAGCCCCTGCACCAATTGTAAGGAGACCCACATGAAGACAAAGCTGCACATCTGCTACATATGTGTAAGGGGCCTAGGTCCAGTCCATGCAAGCTCTTTGGTTGGGGTTCAGTCTCTGTGGGCCCCCATGGATCCATGTTAGTTGGCTTTGTAGGTCTTCTTGTGGTGTCCTTGACCCCTCTGGCTCCCTCAGACTTTCCCCTTGACTCTTCTATAGGCTTCCTGAGTTTCACCTGATGTTTGATGTTTGGCTGTAGGACTTTGCATCTATTTACTTCGGATGCTTGATGAAGCCTCTCAGGAGACAGTTATGCTAGGCATAGCAGAGTTTTATTAATAGTGTCAGAGATTGGTTTTCTCCTATGGGATTGTGTTGGGGCAGTCATTGGTTGGCCATTCTGCTCCATCTTTATCCCTGAACATCTGTAGACAGAGCAAATTTTGGGGTGAAGGTTTGGCCAGTTGGTTGGTGTTCACTTCCCTCCACTGGAAGTCCTGTCTGATTACAGAAGGTAGCCACCTCAGGCTCCATACCCACTGCTGCTAGGAGTCTCAGCTAAGGTCACCCCAATCTGGCTTTTCTCAGAGATGCCCCTCCAAATTTCCCTTCTCTCTCCCAACCCTCTCACCCCTGCACCTCTGCTCTCTCCACACCTGATCCCCATCCCTGTTCCCCTCCCTAACCCATTCCACCCAGTTTTCCCTCTCCAATCACTTCTGATGTCCATTTTATTTCTCCTTCTGATTGAGATTCAAGCATCCTCTCTTGGCCTCTCCTTGTCACTTAGGTTCTTTGGGTCTGTGGGTTGTAGCATGGTTATCCTGTACTTTATGGCTAATATCTATTCATAAGTGAGTGAATACCATGTGTGTCTTTTGGGGTTACCTCACTCAGGATGATGTTTTCTAGTTCCATCCATTTCCCTACAAATGTCATGATGTCCTTGTTTTTAATTGCTGAGTAGTGTTCTATTGTGTAAATGTAACTCATTTTCTTTATCCATTCTTCAGTTAAGGAACATCTAGGTTGTTTCCAGTTTCTGGCTATTACGAATAAAGCTTTTATGAACACAGTTGAGCAAATAAGTGTCCTTGTGGTATGGTGGAACATCTTTTTGATACATGTCTAGGAGTGGTAGAGCTGTGTACTGAGGTGGAATTGTTCCCAGTTTTCTGAGAAACCACCAGATTTATTTCCAAAGTGGTTGTACCAGTTTGCATCCCCACCAGCAATGGAGGACTGTTCCACTTGCTCCACATCCTTGCCAGCATGAGCTGTCACTTAAGTTTTTGATCTTAGCCATTCTGATGGGTATTGATTTGCATTTCCCTGATGTCTAAGGACATTGAGCATTTAAAAAAAATATTTATTTATTTTATGCCGCGGGCCGGCCGATCTGGGCCTCCCTCAACCTGCGGGAGAAACGGGGGTCCTAGTCAGGTCGACAAGGCGTAGGCGATGAAATGATGGCAGAGACGACACATGAAGTATAAGATCTAAATGTATTTCTTAGAAATGGCATCAGACTTTTACAGACATTGCAAAAGAGAGATGGTAAATCTGGCAGCTCAATAGTTGAGGTACATCTGAGGCTATCTGAAACATACTGGGTCTAAAGCAGCAGCTATCTCCTCTGGACTGGTGCTGTATCCCCCCCCCCCCCCCCCGGGGCCCAAGCGCTCTGGGCCCCGGGGGAATGCGGATGGATGAATCTGAGTCCTAGCCCATCTAAGTTCTAGTGCTAGTCCTGCATGTGAGTCCAAGTCCTTCTTCTTCTCTCAGTCCTCGTGCTAGTGAAAAGCAGGCTTAAGTAGCATACAGCAAGCAGGACTGATGTCAAGAGTCACGTAAGCAGATGGGGGTTACAGCAGGGTCTGGTAGCTAGGTGTGAAGCAGGAGGAAGAGGAGTGGAGCCCTCCCTGTTGAGGTATTTTGATATTCCTAGGCTAATTCTCTGGTTCTACTGGAAGCAAAGACCAGGAGATTTCAGTTTAGTATTTCCTGCTAATTCTCTGGTTCTAGCCTGGGGCAGGCAGTGGGGAGTTCCAATCTGACCTAACACTTCTAGCTATGTCCTTGAGTGGAAGTTCCTCAATTACTCTCTAGTACGTAAAACCATAAACTATCTATTGCCCTAAGGGATGTACTCGACCTCTATTGCTAGCTCTGGGAAGGCAGTATCCTAGAGAGAGATTACACATTATGGGAAGCTAGGTGATAAACCAGGATAGGTTAGGAACATTGTGTCGGCCAGCAGACAAATGCCCAATCTTAACTATTTATGAATCATTTCTTGGGGTACCTTTATGTCTAATTATGGGGCCGTGTTGATGATTGGAAAGACTAATCTGGAACACGTCTAAGTTAGGGGATACCAGCGACTGGTCTGAAATCCAGGAGGCACAGAACCCCTTTTGGGGTCTTATTGCCTCTTATCCTTTATCAGGATTTTATCCCCGATATTTTGGATGTGACTGGAGTAGACAAGTGTGCGTAGCAATTTTATATATATATATATGAATGCTAGAGCATCTGCATGCCAGAAGAGGGCATCAGATTACATGACAGATGGTTGTGAGCCACCATGTGGTTGTTGGGAATTGAACTCAGGACCTCTGGAAGAGCAGTCAGTGCTCTTAACCACTGAGCCATCTCTCCAGCCCCAACATTGAGCATTCTTTAAGTTTTTCTTGGCCATTAGAGATTCCTCTCTTAAGAATTCTTTTTTTTTTTTTCTAGTTTTTTGAGACAAGGTTTCTCTGTGTAGCCCCGGCTGTCCTGGAACTTACTCTGTAGACCAGGCTGGCCTTGAACTCAGAAATCCACCTCCCTTTGCCTCCCAAGTGCTGGGATTAAAGACGTGTACCACCACCGCCCAGCGAGAATTCTTTGTTTAGCTCTGTATCACATTTTTTAATTGGATTATTTGGGGTTTTTTGGTGTTTAAGTTCTTGAGTTCTTCATGAATTTTGGATATTAGCTCTCTATTGGATATAGGGTTGGTAAAGATATTTTCCCAATTGGTAGGTCATCATTTTGTCCTATTGACAGTGCACTTTGCCTTACAGAAGATTTTCAGTTTCATGAGGTCTCATTTATCAATTGTTAACAGTACTGCCTGAGCTGCTAGTGTTCTGTTCAGGAAGTTGTCTTCTGTACTAATGCATTCAAGGCTATTTCCCACTTTCTCTTCTATTACATTTAGTGTATCCAGTTTTATGATGAAGTCTTGGATCCACTTGGAGTTGAGTTTTGTGCAAGGTGATAAATATGAATCTATCTGCATTCTTCTACATATAGACATCCAGTTAGACCAGCACCATTAGTTGAAGATGCTTTCTTTTTCTATTGTATGGGTTTTGTTTGTTTGTTTGTTTGTTTTTGTTGTTGTTGTTGCTTTTTGTCAAAACACAAGTGTCCATATTTATTTCTAGGTCTTTGATTTGATTCCATTTTCTGTTTTTATGCCAATACCATGCAGTTTTTACTACTAATGCTCTGTAGTACAGCTTGAAATAAGGTATGGGTGACACCTCCAGAAGTTCTTTTATTGTACAGGATAGTTTTAGCTTTGCTGGGATTTTAATGTTTCTATATGAAATAGTGAATTGTACTTTTTTTGTAAAGAATTTCAAAATTTGTAAAGAATTGTGTTGGAATTTTGATGGGATTTGTAGATTGCTTTTAATAAGATGGCCATTTTTTAAAAAGATTTATTTATTTTATTTATATGAGATACTCCAGCTGTCTTCAGAAACACCAGAAAAAAGCATCAGAACCCCTTTATAGTTGGTTTTAAGTCACCAAATGGTTGCTAGAAATTGAACTCAGGATCTCCTGAAGAACACAGTGCTCTTAAATGCTGAGCCATCTCTCCAACCTGAAGATGGACATTTTGTTTTAAAGATTTATTTTATTTTATGTGTATAAGTACATGAGTACACTGTAGCCATACAGATGACAGTGAACTATCAGGTGTGTGGTTGCTGGGAATTGAACTCAGGACCTCTGCAGGCCTGCTTGCTCTGGTCCCTCTCACTCAGGCCCGCTCACTCTGGCGTAATTCACTGCAGCTGTCTTCAGACACACCAGAAGAGGGCGTCCAATCTCATTAAGGGTGGCTGCTGAGATCCAAACTCAGGACCTTTGGAAGAGCAGTCAGTGCTCTTACTCGCTGAGCCATCTCGCCAGCCCAGAAGATGGACATTTTTACTATGTTAACTCTACCAATCCATGAGCACAGGAGATCTTTCCATCTTCTAATATCTTCTTCAATTTCTTTCTTCAGAGATTTGAAATTCTTTTCATACAAGGTTTTCATTGCTTGGTTAGAATTACACTAAGATATTTTATATTATTTGTGGCTACTGTGAAGGGTGTGGCTTCCCTAATTTCTTTCTCAGCCTGTTTATCATTTGTATAAAGGAGGGCTACTGATTTTTTCAAAATTTAATTTTGTATCCAGCTACTTTGCTGAAGATGTTTATCAGCTATAGAAATTCTTTGGTAGAATTTTGGGAGTCACTTATGTATACTATTGTATCGTTTGTGAATAGCAATACTTTGACTTCTTCCTTTCCAGTTTGTATCCTCTTGATCTCTTTTAGTTGTCTTATAGTTCTAGCTAGAACTACAAGTACTATATTGAAATAATAGGAAATTGTTTTAAATTTCTCTCCATTTAATTTAATTCTAGCTATTGGGTTGCTGTATATTGCTTTTATTATGTTTAGGTATGCACCTTGTAACTCTGATCTCTCCAAGACTTTTATTTTGAAGGGGTGCTTGATTTTTGTCAAAGGCTTTTTCAACATCTAATGAGATGATTATGTGGCTTTTTTCCCCATTTTGTTTATATGGTAGATTACTATTGACGGATTTTCATATATATATGAACATCTCTGCATCCCAAGGATGAAGCCTACTTGATCATGGAGGATGTTTTCCTGGATTTGGTTTGCTAGTATTTTATTGAGTATTTTTCGCATCAATATTCATGAGGGAAATTGGTCTGAATTTCTCTATCTTTGTTGAGTTTTTGTATGGTTTAGGTATCTGGGTGACTGTGATCTCATATAACAAGTTTAGCAAGATTCCTTATGTTTCTATTTTGTGGAATAGTTTAAGGAGTATTGGTATTAACTCTTCTTTGAAAATCTGGTAAAATTCTGCACTAAAACCATCTGGCTCTGGGCTTTTTTT
>NW_022196914.1:59827505-59917377 GCF_008632895.1 Mastomys coucha | reverse complement strand
TTTTTTTTTTGGTTGGGAGACTTTTGATGACTGCTTCTATTTCCTTCCAGGTTATAGGATTATTTAGATTGTTTATCTGATCTCAATTTAAGTTTGGTAAATGTATTAGATTTTCTAATTTTTTGGGAGTACAGACATTTGAAGTAATACTTAATAATTTTTGGATTTCCTCAGTGTCTGTTGTTATGTCCCCTACCCCCTTTTTTTCTTACTTTATTAAGTTGGATACTGTCTCTCTGCCTCTTAGTTAATTTGGCTAAGGATTTTTCTATCTTGTTTATTTTCTCAAAGAACAGCTCTTGGTTTCATTGATTCTTTGTATTGTTCTCTTTGTTTGTAATTGATTGATTTCAGCTCTAAGTTTGATTTATTTCCTATCATCTACTCTTCTTGAGTGTGTTTGTTCTGGAGCTATTAGGTGTGCATTTAATAGCTAGTATGAGATCTTTCTAATTTCTTTATGAAGGTACTTAATGCTATGAACTTTCCTCTTAGCACTGCTTTCATTGTATCTCATAAGTTTGGGTATGTTATGCCTTCATTTTCATTGAATTCTAGAAAAATCTTTAATTTTTTTCTTAATTTCCTCCCTGAGCCAGTGGTCATTCAGTAAAGACTTGTTTGGTTTCTATAAGTTTGTAAGCTTTTTGTTGTTTCTGTTGTTATTGAAGTCCAGCTTTAATCCATGGTGGTCTGATAAGACATAAGGGGATATTTCAGTTTTCTTGTATCTATTAAGGCTTAATTTGTGTCCAAGTATATGGTCAATTTTGGAGAAAGTTCCACAATGTGCTGAGAAGGTACATTCTTTTGTGGTTGGATGAAATGTTCTATAGATATCTGTTAGGTCCATTTGAGTCATAACCTCTGTTAATTTCATAATTTTTTTCTGTTCAGTTTCTGTCTCAGTGACCTGTCAATTGGTTAGAGTGGGGTGTTGAAGTTTCCCACTATTAATGTGTGGGGTTTGATATGTGATTTAAGCTTTACTAATGCTTCTTTTAGGAACGAGGGTGCCCTTGCATTTGTGGGATAGATGTTCAGAATTGAGATGTCCTCTTGGTGGAATCTCCCTTTGATGCGTAGAAAGTATCCTTCTACATCTCTTTTGATTAAATTTGGTTGAAAGTCTATTTTATTAGATAATAGAATGGCTACTCAAGCTTGCATCTTGGGTCCATTTGCTTGGAAAACTTTTTTCCCAGCCCTTTCCTCTGAGGTACTACCTATCTTTATTGATGAGGTGTGTGAACAGGTCTTAAGGAAGGGAGCTGGGCATTTTCATCTCTAACTAGTTACCATGTGATATTGGTGGTGCTAGTTAGGAAACCACAATTCAAGAACAATGAGGTAGGTGCCAACTGGACTCCCAACTCTCTTTTGGGGCAGGGTCTCTCTACATAGCTCTGGTTGTCCTGAAACTCACTATGTAAACGAAACTAGCCTCAAACTTATACAGACCCACCTGCCTCTGCCTCCTGAGTGCTGGGATGGAAGTCATGTGCCACCAAGCCTATCCTAAATTCTTCTCTTGAAATCCATATTTTAATAGACTCATTAGTTGCATGTTTACTATCCCAACTCCTTAGAGGCTAGGTGGTCCCTCTCACTTCTAGATCTTCCAGAATGTTTCTGGGTCCTCATTGTGTTGTCAGATGGACCTGATAGGACTTTTATTCATGGCTTCTGTTGTTATCTTCAAGATATTTCTGTTTACTACTCACTGTCTCCAGCTTTCATATGCTAGGAACTTCCCCAACTGCGATCACTTCACAGTAAGTTCACAGGGTCTGTGGTTCTTTCTATGTCCTTGTACACCAACGGCCAGTCTGTTCTATGAGACCTGTCCCATTTTTTCCCTTTTCCAGTCTCCTCTGACCCATCACAATTAAGACCTATACTTTTAGGTGACATTGACTTCAAACTTATCTGTTCAGATAACCTCTTCTATCCCCTTTCTGGAATGACAGTCTCCATGTTAGAGTATGGCACTCAGAAACAACCACAGTGTTCCACATGAGTCCTGACTACAATTCATTAAACCGTTCTAGTCTTTATCCAAAACTTTTAGGCCATGTGCATGTACCAAACACACAACCGCACATGCGCGCACACACGCACTCTTGGGCATGGAGGCAAAAGGTCAACCTCATGTGCTACTTCTCAGGAAGTCAACCTTATGTGTTACTTCTCAAGATGCTGTCCTCCATGTTTTTGTGGTTACGGAGTCTCTTGCTGGACTAGAAGCTCAGTGACTCAGCAGACTGGTTGACTAGTGAGCTCTAGAGAACAAACTGCTTGTCTCTCCCTCCCTAACATGTCAGAGGACTGAACCTAGCTTGTCAGGCATGCCTACAAGTATCTTCAAACACTTAACCATCTCTCCAGCCATGCCTTGGCTTTTAAGACACAGGTTCTGGGCCTGGAATTCAGCCTTCATGCTTCCAAGGCAAGAATGTTCCTGACTGAGCCTGCGTTGCATCCATCTGCCCTTTGGAAAGCACTAATTTTGGGCTAAAGGTTTCCAAATATTCTTCCCAGACCCACCCTACCTCTCTCTCATGCTTATGGAAGTACTCTCCTTGCTTGAGCCAGGACTTTATACCAGTATAGGGTTCTTTTTAAATAATGTTTTTTGTTGTGAGAGGAATATTTGTTCATTACAAGTGTTATAAAGTAGAGATGAGCAGAAAGAACATTAGAATGTATATTAAGCCACCCACCCAGTGTTGATCACCATGAACACTTTGTTTGATGTTTATCTTTCTAGAATCTTCATCAACACCTTTCCAGTAACCCATAAATGAATACATTTCTGAACATGAATGACGCATAGAGGTGATTTTGTGATGTGTATGTATACATCCATTGTACAGGCTGCTCCTTCTAGCTCTGAGTCAGCCCCAGAGCGGCTCCAGTATTCTGTGGGAGTCTTTGATCAAACACTGCGTGGGGTGGGTTAGAACAGACTCCTGTAGCACAGCCCCCCCACCCCCCGCTCCCAAGCTACTGACTCATCCCTCAGTGCTTACTGGGTGGGAGTTACTAGCCAGTTAGCAATGCACAGAGCTGTACTCAGGCATTTTCCACACTGCTCTGAAGGACAACACAAGGGTTCTGTCTATTTAAATCAAGGCAGTAACTGTGAAGCCTGCAGATAAGGTATCCTGGCATCCTCTGTGTCAAAATTCTCCACCCTCCAGGCTTGACACTGCATCGATTGTTTACAGGTACACACCCTGCTGTTCACCGCCCTGACTTCTTTCCGAAACAACCGTTTTCTATCTGTACTTTTCAGGCACTTGCCCTGTTCTTTCTCATTTTCCAAAAAGAAACTGCAGGGATTGTCCATGTCTTTGGCTAATTCCCTCAGCACCATGGGGTGGAATTTATCCAGGTCTGAGGAACTGAACCCCTTCCAGGGGCATTCTTTTCCTCTCTCGGTCCCTCTCAGGACTTCATGGTGATTGTTCTACCCATCCAGATTTGAAGCCTTTCATTTCCAAAGAACAGACAGAAACTGGGAGCTATAAGAAAGTTATCTCCTCCATATCCCCAACCATCAGCTTTGGAACCTGAGCCTCAATGCACAGTTCTGTCCAGTATGCTTTACCCATAGCCAACAAAATACTATTTAAATGCTTCTAGATTCTTCTATAGACTTGGATTCTTTTTTCCTCTTGGCTTCAGTTTTCTAGGTATGACTTTCCTTCAGTGCCAGTCTTTCTCTGAATGCACTGTTCTCTTCCTACCCCTTCTCCTCCACCTGTGTGTGTGTGTGTGCATGTATGATCTTCTCTACTCTGATTTCATTGACCTGACCATTATGCCCTCAAATTCCTGTCCCTCTTCCTTTACACCATGGAAAATTTTTTTTGTTTGTTTTTGAGACAGGGTTTCTCTGTATAGCCCTGGCTGTCTTGGAACTCACTCTGTAGACCAGGCTGGCCTCGAACTCAGAAATCCACCTGCCTCTGCCTCCCAAGTGCTAGGATTAAAGGCGTGCGCCACCACTGCCTGGCTCCCATGGTAATTTTTAAGATTATTCATTTCTATATTTTCCTCAAGTCTTCATCTATTTCTGCATCCATGGGTTCCAGCACTATCAGCATCCTATCACTGGCTAGAGTATTTGAAAGGGATTCAGATGAATGCCTTGGAGCTCCCCCATTTTCCTCTGGGCTATCACAACATGGGGCACTGTAGGGGTTTCATATGCATGAGTTTACTAGGTTCATAGCATCAGAAACAGAGTGTGGCTGAGTCAAAATGGAACTTGCTGAGAGGCTACACTGTCATGATAACCTCAAAACTGAGCTCCAAAGCAGTAGAACCAGCATGGCTCAGTCCACTCTGCAGAAACTGAGCTGCCCTTATGCCAATATACCAAAGAGTAGACGTCCTAAGAGAGACAGAGTCTGAATGGTCAAGTTTAGTTCTGATACTTGTTTCTTCATTAGGGAAAAACAGGGAACCTTAATTTGCATGTACAGAACAGGCTTGTGATAGAAGAGAGATTATGTTCCTGGGAGGGACTGGGATCACATCACTTCTAGTGGGGTGGATATAGGAAAGAATATTGTAGAACAACAGGCATCCACTACAGCTCCCAGGGTTCCCTTCAATTCCAGTTTAATATTAAATTCTACCTTTTTGTTTATAACTAAGTTGATTGTATTGCTTTTATTGATTTTTCCCCTTCTGGGGAAATGTGTTACTATAGAAAGGTACCAGATGTTTATGTAATGCTTTCTTTTAGCAGAATGATACTGTCTGCAGTAGCTTGTTAGGAGAAATTCCAGGTAGCAGTAACCTCTGCACCTATTTTAAGAACAATTTTGTAATTCTATTACTCTGAGTATCAATAAACAAATGCATTTACCTCATACTGACATATTGAATAAGGGGCTGAAGAGATGGCTCAATGGCTAAGAGCATACTACTTTTATAGAGAATCTGGGCTTGTTTTCCAGCCCTTGTGCCTCATCATGCAGGTCACAATTGTTTATAACTCCAGTTCAAGGAGATATGACTCTCTTTGCCCCATGTAGCCACCTGCACACACATGGTGCACATAAACTCAAGTAGATGCATATACACATAGATAAAACACATCTTTAAAAATATGGAATTGAGAAGGCTAGACTAACTCTATGACAGGCTTCAAATTGGCAGTTTAGGAGACTAGCCCTAAGAACTGGGCAAATGCAGGCAAGCCCAGGTAAGTCAGTTACTAGAAAAAACAAAAACAAAAAAAAAAACCCAGACTTCAGGCAGCTAGTCAGAAACTATCCTGCCCTCAGAAGCTGCACTGAGGCAAGGACAATGGGTCAGCAACAGTTTCCAGACTTCCTCAGCTACTTTGTCAACAACAGTTTCCAGACCTCCCCAGAGAGTTTCCAGGCCCCACGCCCTGGTAATGGAATGTCCCTAGAGATGGAGTAAGATAAAGGTCACCAGCCCCAGAATCCTTTAATGTGCTTTAAATCAGACTTGTGTGCTCACTTGGTTGTCTCTCTATCTTGGTAATGGGAACCCTCAGCATGCTAGACTTCTGCAGAACAAAACACTCTTTGAGTTTACATACTATTTAAGTCTGGGATATCATTCTTAGGTAAATCATGGACCCTTACAGAATCACTTTAACAACCATATTTTAGATTATTATTATGTAGACACTGAGAATAATAAATATTGTTTCTAAACTTTATTATTACTTCTTCCTAAAAAATGATTGACTTCTTCTTGGAATGATTATTTGTCTCATTTGCTCCCATCTGGTTCTATGTCTAATATTGTCTTTAATCTTTTAGTGTGTCAGATGTACTTCATAACATTTGAGTTGATAGTTTTTCCTAGGCTTTTTCTTCTTCCACAACATTTCAAACTTTTTTTTTTAAGATTTATTTATTATTATTTATTATTACACTGTAGCTGTCTTCAGACACACCAGAAGAGGGCATCAGATCTCATTACGGGTGGTTGTGAGCCACCATGTGGTTGCTGGGATTTGAACTCAGGACCTTCTGTAGAGCAGTCGGTGCTCTTACCAGCTGAGCCATCTCGCCAGCCCCCATTTCAAACTTCTTATTTCTCTTTTCCTTATTAAATATATTTCTCTGTGACTTCATACTTTGACTTCTGCCAGAAACTTACCCTAAGCTATGATAGTCCAGCCCTGTATCCAACCACTCTCTTCTCATGTTCCCTTAAATGTATATGTCAACACGAAGGATTAAAATGTATATCCAATGGAGCCTGTCTTTAAACTTCCTAGTTAGAATTGAAAACAAATGTGCTTCTCTTGACCTCTCTTTTGTTACCACAAGAGCACACAGACACATAGTGACTGACTTAGGCCAGCCTCTGCTTTCTAAACAGCTCCAAACAGATATTATTCTAAAAAAATAAAGTCACAAGGTTGACTGCCGGTATCATCACCATGGATAATAAGTTCCATACAACACAGCATCCACATAAAAGATCAGTGCATACATAGCTATTGGGGAAGTTAAAAGAATAATTAGAACCATTGATTCAAAGTCAGTGAGACTTTGTAGGAATGCTGGCAGGAAGCAAGGAATTAATACAGATCAAAGTTTATTTATTTTGAGACAGGGTTTCTCCGTATATTCCTGGTTGTTCTGAAACTTCCTTTGTAGACCAGGCTGGGCTTGAACTCAGAGATCTACTTACCTATGCCTCCTGAATGCTGGGATTAAAGGCATGCACCACCACTGTTCTGGTTCCAATTTTCCTAGTTTTTTTTTTTTAATATTTTATGTGTAAAGGTGTTTTGCCTGCAGGTGTATCTGCATATCATGTGAGTACCTGTGCCAACAGATGCCAGAAGAGGGTATTAGATCCTCTGGAACTGGAGTTAAAACTGATGTAACCCATCCTATCAGTACTAGGAATTCAGCCTAGGTCCTCTGGAAAAGCTGCCAGTGCTCTTAACTGATGATCCATCTCTCAAGGCCTGAATTTTCCTATGAGTTTTCTCATAGCATCTTAGAGCATTCTGCTTTGCAAATCAGAATCACAGTGGAACTACAAGATTGCAAGAATATTCTTTAAAACCTTCTAATTTCCAGGTACTATTTTAAAAATGAAATAGAGCACACAAACAATTCCAAATGTGATATGCAGAAGTCTTCAGCCACATGAAGGCCAAGCCATAACACCAAGGTGAGTTGAGTCCCCACTGGGATTTGACACTGGGATTTATCTCTGGAGTGAACTCTTCGTATCAAAGTCATCTTATGAGGATACTTGAGACTTGCTCATCATTTAGCTTTCATTGTAGCCATCTACAATAAATCTGACCCTGGCCAAGCAGACAGCCACTGAAGGGGTCCCAGGCTTTGGCACTTACTATGCACAGCAGTTTTCTAACTTTGAGGGTAGCTGTATGCCGAGATCTGGGGGTAAAATACAGTTTAAAAGAGTGCCGAGTGTCAGTGTGGGTCCAGGGATTATAGAACAATGTAAGAGTAGAAAAGACAAGAACACGGACATGCCATTTCTGCCATCAACAGGGCTAGGAAACTCCATTGCTCTCTTATGTGAACAGCTGCCTGTGTCACGGGCTAGGTGAGCCTATGCTAAAGACACCCAGTCATTTCCATAAGAGCCACTGTGTCCAAACAAAGAAATAGTTCTCACTTGCTTTACCTGAAGCAAAGTAAAACTCAGAGCTTCTGGAATCCCAGTAAGCAGTGTACCCAAGAGCAGGAGCAGAAGTCAGTGGCATGGTCTCCCTTAAGGTGGACCCAAATCCATAGCTATCTTTGGCATTTTTAAAGGGTGGTAATGGGTAATGTTATGGTGGGAGGCTCATTTAAAAGTAGATTCAGCTGGACTGTACATTATTTTAATGGGGTCTGACACTTGCTAGAATTTGGATCAGGTGATTAGAGAGAGACCAGGGCCTCTAACCCACTTTTGTACAACAGAATTCTTTACTTTCACAATAGAAGTTTTTACTTCAACCATGAGTAAGGTATGCAGGGAAAGATGTAGAGAAGGCCTTCGAAAAGGTGCTTTTTGAGGGCAGGGGTATGTGGATGGTGAGGGAGACTGGAACACATGAATATGTTGCCATACTACCTGGCCCCAGTTAATATATAAAATAGATAAAAATTATTCCCAAGAGGCTGCATTCAGTCTCCAGGCTACATTTCTACCTTTACCCATGCACATAGAAGCTAATAAGAAGAATGATGAAGAGAAACACTAAAATAGAAACGAGCTCACCCTACCTAACTAAGGAAAAGAGAGAGGAACTAATGGCTGTGTTCTTTCAAAAGAGATACTGGGGAAAGAATGGCCAGCTCGTTCTCCATGCTCAGAGAGGAATTAAAGCTCATTCTCCATGCTCCTGCAGAATTACTGAGGGAAAGCAGACTGCAGCCATCCTGCAGGTGAGATGATGGAGCAGAGTCACAGACTTTCATTTCCTGGGGCCCATCCGCTGCCCTCCAGCCTCAGGCATCATACACACGGTCATCCATATTCATCAGGGAAACCTCCTTCCATACTCTACTGGGTGTGGTGGGAACAGACCCAGGGGACTTCTTAACCAGAATGGCATGTGACCATAAGATCATCCACTCTTCAGCGCATGACCCACAGGAGAATAATGTCTATTGTGGTGATATTTTACACAGCCATCAGGAAATGGTGTGATATGTACGGAACAGAAGGGGATAAAGCAGTTTGAACAGAAGGAGCAGTTGAGCTCTAATATAATCTCTAGTGACCCTGCAAGAGCTTTAGAAGCTTGTAAGAGCCACAATTGTCCTTTTAAAGAACCAGAAGTGTTCCATCTGTGTGGTGGTTTGAATAAGAATGGCATCCCTAGGCTCAGGTATGTGAATGCTTAGTCACCAAGGAGTGGCATTATTTGAAAGGATTAAAAGGTGTGGCCACATTGGAGGAAGTGTGTCACAAGTGGTGATTTTTGAGGTTTCAAAAGCCCAAGACAGGCCCACTGCCTCTTCCTTCCTGTTGCCTTCAGATGTAAAACTCTAAGCTTCCATGTAAGTTCTCTGCCATGAGGATAATGAACTAAACCTTGAAAACTGTAAGTCCCAATTAAATGTTTCTCTTCTGAGAATTGCCATGATCAAGGTGTCTCTTCATAGCAATAGACACTGACTAAGACCTGGAGTCCATATGGGCACAGCAAGAGTGTCTTTATTGTTTTTTCTATAGGCTATTCCACACAGTATGGTAGGGAATTGTACTGGCTGGATTTGTGTGTCAAGTTGACACAAGCTAGAGTCATCAGAGGGGAAGGAGCCTCAGTTGAGAAAATACCTTCATGAAATTTAGTTGTAAGGTATTTTCTTAATTAGTGATCAATGACCCACCTATTGCGGGTGGTACCATACTTTTGAAAGGCTGGAGAATTTTAGAATTTTAAAATAAGAGCATTTAATAGAAATGTATCAGTAGAAATGTATGGTGTATAACCTTTACCTAAAAGGACATGGAGGTAGACTGGCCAGTTCCAGGAACCTGGCTAACTTAGAGCCTCAGGGCTCTGGTTCCTGATACCTGCCCCTCCTGACTGATCCACAATGAGGGCGGAACTAGGAACGAAGGTCTATTGGTTTACGAGACCCTCCACCCTGCCGACCAATAGATGAAGATTACATTCCTAGAAGGAATATGTTCCCCTTCCTAACTGACTGATTACCTTGGGTTGGGTCCCTCTGAAATTTTCCACTGTTTTTGTTATGTTTCCTTGGTAACCCCTTCACACACACCCGCCCCCCTAGTTTGTGGTTTTTCCCTTTAAAAACCCCTTACTCCTTGTAGTCTGGGTCGAACTCCTCTGGCCTGCCAGGCTACATGTTCCACCCCAGATCTGGCTTATCCCCAATAAACCTCATGCACTTGCAGCAAGATCGGTCTCTCGTGAGTTATTGGGTGGTCATCCCGAGACTTGAGTGAGGGTCTCCTGAGCTCCGGGGTCTTTCACTTTGACTGGTGGTCCTGAGTTCTATAAGAAAACGGGCTGATCAAGTCATGGGAAACAAGCCAGTAAGCAGCACCTCTCCATGGCCTCTGTATCAAGTCCTGCCTCCAGATTCCAGCCGTTCTGAGTTCCTGACTGACATCCTCCAGTGATGGACTATGGTCTGGAAGTGGAAGCCAAATAAACCCTTTCCTCCCCAACTTGCTTTTGGTCATGGTGCGTTGCCACTGCAATAGAAACCCTAGCCAAAACAAGAGAATTTCACTGTGTGGAGCTAGTGCTCGGCTTCCTTTCTCTAACAACTTCCTGAGAGGATCAGCGTCTAAAAGCAAGAGATAGTTTGTCTCATTTTTCTGGAGCTTTCCATTCAAGGCTGATTGGCACTGTTGTTCTTGGGCCTGTGGCAAGGCAGGCAGCACCTGATAGTGGGAACACATGGCAAATTATTTACCTCACAGCTGGGATGTAAAAGAGAGAAATAAGAGAGGTCTGGAGTCCAGTCATCCTCTTCCATGATAAGCCTTATTGTGGTCATCCCATGAGGTTCGATCACAGGAAGCTTTTACCATCTGCTAGTAGCTGCCCAGGCTAGGACTGAACCTTTTACATGTGGATCTTATGGAGAACTTATTCCTCATATTTTCTTTATTCCACATCTACACTATAGCAGGTAGGCATCATGATTCATTTACATAATTCCTCCTCATTGATGGACATTTAGATTACTTTGATGTTTCAAAGTAGGCTTCAAAGTACACATCTGTGTGCTGGTGCATCTTAAAGCTTTCAAGAAGATACAAGAGATACAAAGATACAAAAGATACAAAAAGATACCAAGTACACATTTGTGTGCTGGTGCATCTTAAAGTGGTCAAGATCTTAGAATTAGAAGTGCAGATAGCAGGCTCTCCGTCCCTGATTTTCTAGGCGTTACCACAGCTTTTACCCAGAGTCTACCTACTGCTGCTTCTAACCTAATTCCTGCCACTCCACTACTAGCTTCCTGGAGACTTCCCTGTACTCATTGAAAAGAAGCAGAGAGACAACACCTAAAGAGGGTCCATGTAAGTTACTTAAACTAGAATAGCTCCATTTTAACCTTCTGCCACTGGGTCCCACATAGACATTGTGTCAATAAAAGTTTTCCACTTACTGTGGCAAGGCACAGAGAGATAACCAAGGAAAGAACAGTCTGATATTTGCTCTTCAGGAGCTGAGACCCAACCCTATCCACTACTTGGGACGCAGAAGAGCTGAGTCCATTATCTGGCTTTTCTCCTTGCCTGACAAGGTTCCAGTTATCAGAAAAGAAACTGTCAGAAGCCCTTGAGGTAGACATTGTGGTAGGCTCTGCCTGCCCTTTGTGCAGTGATGTAAAACTGCCATTGGCTGTGGGAAACAAGTTTCTCTTATCGTCATATACTCCTGCAATTCTGAGTGAGTTTTGTTCGCTTTGATAAGAAGTGTATGCTTCTCTGTATAAGTGACTTTCAAACAACTTTGACCAGACCCAACATTAAGAAAAACTTGGACAATATAATTCATCTCCATCCCCATATATCAAACTCAAACCTCATTGAGAGCACTTGGCATTAATGTGTCTGACATACTTCTGGCATTTTCTACTGAGGTCTATTTTGTTTTGCAAAAACATTGCTCTCAACCCACTTGATTTTATGGTCCGTTAATGAGTCACAGATTGTTTCAGAAACATTGCCATTTATGCCACCCACAGGCCTGACAGATCATCCAGGTGCTTGCCTGTGTAATAAAAACCTTAAAAGCCTCCTCTCTCTGCCTGCTAAATTTGCTCTACCGTTAAGAGTTAAGAATTCCTCTGCCCAAAGTGTACAAAAGGCACTGAATCAGCATCTACCCGAGGCTTTCTCCGTCAGAGCTGCAACAGTGTGCTGTCATTGGGCGCTGGGGGTATCAGCGAGTGCACCTGGCAGTGTCATTCTACTTGATGGTCTGTCACAGCTGGGGAAGCTTTCCCTGCAGAGGCCCTTTGATGCAGCTTGAAGGGAAGTGATGAATGCAAACTCTGGCCAGAAATCCATCCCACACAGCTGGCTGGGCTCATGACAGAAGGAGGCTTATGTCACTGTCACTCAGAGGAGTGATCTGCTTCAGGGAGAGGTCTGGAAGCATGAAGTCAAAGGAGAGTGCAAGAAAGATCGTATGGGTTCTCTCTTCTCTATGCTTTCACAAGCATAGAGAATCCACACTCGGTATTAAGTAAGAAACGACCCAAGTGTCCATTAACAAACAAGTGAAAGATGGTATGCGCATAAAATGGAACATTCTTCAACCATGGAGGAAGTTGTGGCTTAGGCCATCTACCCCACAGGCAAACCTTAAAAATACTATGCTAAGTAAAACATACCAGGCACAAAGATTGTGTTGTATGAATCATATTAGGTGAGGTAAGTGCCTAGGCTGTTAGAAGTAGGGTAGGGTAGGGTAGGGTAGGCTAGGCTAGGCTAGGCTAGGCTAGACTAGACTAGACTAACCACTAGGCCAAGGGGGGAAGGAGACCAGGACTTACCGAGCCTTGTGGACTGTCATGGTTGGTCTTCACTGTCAATTTGATGGGGCTTAGAATCATACCTTCTGAATCCTCCCATTCTAGAATAATCAGCTTTGCAGCAAACTGTCTCCAGCAGGCCAGACAGTATTCAAGGTATCAATGGCAGATGGGGATAATGTTGGAGCCTTTGGCAGACCTTCCTATATGGATCACAGTGGAGGTCTGTGGCTTTTGGAGAAAGGCCCTGCTGTCATCTGCAGACAATTATCACCCTTTGAGAAGCAGATCTTGGCTTTCCATTGGGCATTAGTAGAAACTGGATGCTTGACAACATGCTACCAAATTATTATATAGCCTGAGCTGCCAATCACAAGCTAGGTGTTATTTGACACACCACATGCACAGTAGCAATCTTCATAAAATGGAAGTGATCTGGATGGGTCAAGAAAGAGGTTTCAGTGTCAGTGGGGGTGATTGATCCAGACGGGGGTCACTGAACTGCTTTCCTGTGATGGACATGGGAAGAATACCAAAGAACCTGTAGGATATGGATCAGTAATTTTTCTCATTTCTATGACCAAACACCTGGTAAAGAGCAATTTAACAGAGAAATGGTTTACTTTGGCTCATGGTGTAAGGGGACAGTGGGTAGGTCATGCTGAAGAAGGTATCATAGTGGAAGCGGAGACCAGTCACAGTGTCCACAGTAAGGACAAAGACAGAGGTGAATGCTGGCAGTTGGCTTGCTTTTTTTCTTCCCCCCTTTTCACTCAGACCCAAGGCCATGGGTGGTGACACCCACGGAGTGTTGGCCTTACAGACTCAGTTAAACCTCATCAAAAGCAGTCTCGGCTCACAGAAAAACCTGGGAAGGCTGTGTCCTGGATGATTTTAAATAGAGTCAAGTTGGCAATGAAAATTAGTCATCACGGAACATGTCTTGGAGACATCAGGCCCTTCAGTTAAAGTCAGTGGAAACTGCAGAGTTTCTATGTAGGCATGACGATAAAGGGCCGAGAGCCTTCAGGAGTGAAGGTGGGGGCCAGCCCTCGGGGTCAACAGTTGATGCTGCCGAGGTGCTTGCAGAGGGAAGAGAAGATGGAGTGGGCAGGAAAGACTCATTCTAAATGCTCACTAAGGACACAGGACCAGTTACAGAAATAAGGAGTGTAATTGCCACATTTCTTATTTGCTAAGGAGATGTTTGTGCGTATTTACTATATTATTCACACATATAATAAGCCCGTATCTCGTTTTCCTGTCTTTCCTATTCCTCTGACATACAACACAACAATGACGGAGTCAGCACCAGCAGTTACCTGTTGTTAAATCTGTATTATTGTATAAACTATGGGATGTTAAAATAGTAAGCTTTCTTCAAGGACTTTACAATCTATTCTGAGAGAATCAGCACATTTTCAGTTCATGATAGGCTAATAGGTTAGTGGAACTATGATCTTGTTGTTGTGTGGATTTGGAGTCTGATCGTGATATAAGGAGACAGGGTTGGGTGTCAGGTCTCTAAGGAGTAGACTTGTGAAAGTTGCTTTTCATTGTCAACTTGACAGTTTTTAGAATCACTTAGGAGTCACATCTCTGAGCTTGTGCTTGCAGAGAAGACCCATCCTCGAGGTGAGCAACACCTTCTGATGGGCAGCCCAGCTATGAGGAGCTCCAGGGAAAAGGCCTTTGCTGCTTTTTTTTCTGAATAAGGGTATCTACCAGTGCCATTATCTGCCATTCTCCAATGATACCACATTACCCCCTCTTCAGCCTTCCAACATAGACTTGATATAAATGATTTCAAGAGGCTTCCAACCCACCAACATTGGATTGGGTCTGCTGAGGCCCAGACTGAAGGCCTACTGGGTTCTCAGCCTCCAGTGTACAGATAGCTAGTGCTGGAGTACCTAGCTCCTGTTATTTAAGGCAATTTAACACCTACCCCCCTCTGTCTTTCTCAGACTGTCTCTCTGTCTCTGTCACTTTTTCTCTCTCTGTCTTTCTTGGACTGTCTCTGTCTTTCTCAGACTGTTTTTCTGTCTCTCTGTCTCTCTGTGTTTCTGTTTGTCTGTCTGTCTCTTTCTCAGACCATCTGTCTTTTTCAGACTTTCTCTCTGTCTCTGTCTCCGTCTCTGTCTCCCTCCCTGCCTCCCTCCTTCCTCCCCGCTCCCTTCTTCCCCGCCCCTCCAACCCCCCCATCTTTCTCAAACTTTCTCTCTGTCTCCCTCTCCCCCCCTCAGATCTTCTGTTCCTTTAGAGAACTCTGCTTACTAGACAGTTATAGTTTTTCTTTAGGATGATACAATTTTCCCGGTGATGAGTAGAGGTGACAGTTATACAGTTATACGATATTGTGTTAATGTACTTAATGCCAGTAAACTTTTCACTAAAAATGGTCAAAATGGTAAACAATACAGTCCGTGTAACTCAATACAAATCCATGGCATTACCTGTGATTATCATAACTATACTCACAGTGTTGTACCACCAACACCACAGCTGTCTCCTGATGGTACCCATTTCCCATAGTACAGAGCCAGGGGAAATGGACAAGCCAATTTTGCCTGGCACTTAGAGTACTGTCTTTCCCAACAGAGTAGGTGAGATGGAAGCCATTCAGGTCAGCTTCTTCCTGTTGATCTGGACCTGGGGATGAGGTTTTGAGGTCTGGCTTCCAGCTTATGGTATAGTTTTCCCTTGTGGAACTGGGCGATAGGACCTACCTCTTGGCTCACTGAATCACCTTCTATGATATTAAAATGATAGGTGGGAAGCAGGAGCCTGCCTTCATTCATATGTGCTCCCACTGCCTCACTGAGTTGCTAAAGATTTTGTTGAAAAAACTCTCTCTTATTTTGTCCTAAGCCCTCTGGCCAGTTGCCAGATTTTGAATGAAGTATCTGCAACGTTTTGCCTATTTTATTTGATGTCTGAGCAGCATCAGTGTTTCTAGATTCTTCATACCTCTATTTTGGAACTGAGTTGAATGCACCACGTTGAGGAGCTATAAGGATGTATTTATTACTCAGTTGGGAGAGTGTTTACCTAGCCCTGGATTTGATCCTAGCACCACATCAAGTGGGCACGGTAAAGCATGTCTGTAAGTGTCAGCATTCATGGGGTAGAGGGTAGATCAGAAGTCTAAGGCCATCCTTGGCTACCTTTGAAAGTTCGAGGCCCACCTGAGCTACAGTAGATCCTGTCTCAAAAAGTGATCATAAAAAGTGTAAGGATGTATATTTTTGAGTAGCAGCATTTTGTGTATTCCTCTTTGAGACTTACAGGTAAGTTCATATACCATCTTCTGAAAATACCCCAGGGAGAATCAGAGATAGTGGCTCTGGCCAACATCTAGTTGCTCTAAAGCCTGGCCCAGCTCTCTGCTCATTGAACTAATAGTGGGAGTAAAGCAAAACATTTGAGTATAAACCTGAGACCAAACGTACAAAGTTCCTGCAGCTTCATAAGGAGATGACCGGGACCAGACACCCAAGCCCTTGACAATCCAGGAAATTGTCTGCATCTTCAGATCGGGGCTCAGGGTGTCTGCTAAGCAGCTTAGACTCTGTTGTCATCTGTGGTCACTTCAGAGACATGCATCATTGCTTGATAAACACTTATTGAACATCACCTGGGAAGTGCCATTGCCACAAGCAGTTTTTAAAGTTCTGTATAACCTTGTCTCCATTTTTGCTTTTTCTTCCCCATAAGAATTTTTCAGAGAATTTATATTTCTATTTTTTTTTTCAGTTGGTTAAGAAAAGGCAATTGGCTCAATCCTGCATGGATACCATCTTGCAAAATGACAGCTGAGTGTTTTACATATTATTCTTACTTGAATAACCTGCCACTTTAAGTGCAGCCATTTTCTCCGCTAGACTTGCTATAGGTTGGAAGATGAGCTATCCATACACCATAATAAGTAACATGGCGATTGTCTTTGCAAATCTAGAGTGATTAATTGGTTTTTACTTCATCCGTCCCCTCATTCCACACAAGGTTGGAGACAGTTTTACTCTTACCACTTTCTAGAAGAAGAAACAAAATCATTTGCCAGCTTAATATGATGAATTACTAACCTGGAAACAATAGCTTTGTGATTCTTCCACATGCCTCTTAATATACGCATCTATTTTCCTTATAAAGACCATTCACTTATTAAGATCCACCGCGTGAAGAGACTTACTATGTAGGCCAAGCATCAGTTAGAAAGGATTCTATGTATGATGCCAGAACAGAGTCCCTCCGCTGTCATAGTCCCTATCATTTTATGGATAATTCAGCCAGTCTCACCATGTCACCTGCCTTGCCTATGGGCACTGTGTGAAGGGGAAGCTCTTCGGCTTGGATGTGTTGTTCAAGTCAAGCTAAGAGGATGTTCTTGCATTTCTTTCATCAGAGAATAAAGGTGGAGGGTGAAGGGTGGGGAGGTGTTTAGAGATGACAGACAGACAAATTAGATCTTTGATTCAAGGTCATGGACCCTACTCCTTCCCTGACATAGAAATCCTATTTGTTCCGTGCTTCTCTGTGCAAATCATTTTGGTAGAGCATGACAATGAAGCAGACACACAAGGACTTTTCCCACATCGTACTCCAAACACAGCTGCTCTCCAGGGAACATAAGAGAAACTTTTGGGCTTCCACTTCCCCTCCATTTGTTTGAAGGATCAAGAGAACACAGCCCTCTTTCAACAAAAATTAAAAAAAGGAAAATCATGAAAAGAGCCAGCCTCTTTTTTCCTCTCCTTCCCCTTAATATATTGTTGCATCCAGGGAAGAGGAAGCAGTGAGCGCCACTGATACTGAGCCCCCAGGGATCCCATAAGGGTCACACCCCAGCTACCACAGGGGCCTGTCTTCCTCCATTTGCAGAGGGAATTTGTAGTGCTGGGTGTGGAAGTTGCTTTTGGCGCTGCACTGATGTGAAACAAAGAAAACACCAAAAAGAGTAGAAAAAGAAATATGGGTGTTTGTGTATGTGGTGTGTGAGTACATGTATGTGCAGTGTGTGTATGTGTGTGTGTGTATGTGGTATGTGATATATGTATGTATGTTGACTGTATGCATGTGTGTATGTGAGTGTGTGTGTATGTGATATGTGGTATATGTATATATGTATATGTATGCATGTGTGTATGGTGTGGTGTATGTCTGTGTGAGAGACAACTGGAGGAAGAGAGCGAGAGCAAGAGAGCGAGAGAGCGAAAGAGCAAGAGAGAGAGAAAGAGTGAGAGTGAGAGAGAGAGAGAGAAAGAGGGGGGGAGAGAGGGAGAGAGGGAGAGAGGGAGGGAGGGAGAGAGGGAGGGAGAGGGAACTTCCAACAAAAGCAGGTTGTGAATGCATCTAGTTTTCCATGGAGCAGAGAGTTCTTAGATGCAAGGCTCTGGGAAAGATTTGATTAATCTTTAGCTGTGTCCTGCTGGTCTCCACAGTCTGGCTCAGAACTATGTGTTCCTTAAGGGCGGAGACAAATTCCTTCCACATGTTTTTGTTTTTTGTTTCTTCCTATAGTGTGATCAGGGTGCCAGGAACAATTGTCTCTGTGCCTTGTAACATAACAACACTGTGTTTACTCCCCACCTCACTAAGTAAGGTGTGCCCTGGACCACATTTTTTGCATAGCTAGATTTTTGAGAATTTTTTTTTTAATGAAAATGTATTTGGGCCATGAATTTTCTTTTAGGGATGAAAGTGTTTTCATGTACTTGCTTTATTGCTGGGTCAGAGGTAGCTTGGGGAGCCAGGAAGATAAAAGGGCTCTTCCTAGCATCACACAGTCTTAGAGTCTCAAACTGTGCTCTGCCATCTCTTCTATCACTTGTGCCTGTGTAATTCTTGCCTGCTTCACTTTTCACCAACTGAAATATAGAAGAAAACAAAGAAAACAGATGGACTTAATTCTGTACCATTCAGGACTTGGTAAGTGTGCAGTTCACCCACCAAGCAGAGAGCATGCTCATCCTGGGAGCCACAGACTCTAACTGATCCCTTTAGTCACTAGGACAGGAGATGGGCTTCACATTAAGGGCTGAGAAAAGTATGCATTTTATTTTATTTGTGTGTGTGTGTGCATGTGTAAGCATGCATGCATGAGTGCATACACACATGTGTGTTTATATGTGCACATGTGTGAAGGCTATTCATCACTAGGTGCTAGCCACCTTGGTTTTTTTTTTTTTGAGACAGGGTTTTCTATTGGTCTGGCTTGGAGCTTACCAAGTTGCCTCATCTGGCTGGCGGGTAAGCACAGGGGATTCACCCTTCCCCAGCTCTCCTGCTCCAGGATTTACAAGCACTAGCACATCCAGATGACTGGCGCAGCCCTGCCCCATGCATGGGCTCTGGAGCATCAACTTTAGGTCTTCATGTTTGCAAGCTAGGCATTTTACCAACTGATACATCATCCCAGTCCACTTTTTGTTTTTGCTATTAAATTTTCCTTGAGTATAAGTCAAAGGATCTCAAAAAAGAGAAAGAGAGAGACACACACACAGAGAGAAAGAGAGACAGAGACAGAGAGAGAGAGAGAGAGAGAGAGAGAGAGAGAGAGAGACAGATTCAGATATCTATGTAGTTCAGATTGCCATTGTACTCTCTGCATCTTGCCTTAGCCTCCTGAGTTCTGGAAATACAGATATGTGCAATTACACCCATTTTTAAATTCTTTGTTATCATGTTATCCTGATAATGTCTCTCACAGGATATGAAAGTTGACTTGAGTATCTTCCAGCATCCTTCTGGCTACCTTCCAAACCATCTCCTTTGTGATAACTAAAGCAAGTTTCAAAACTGTGAATACTGTGTTCTTTGTTCCATGATTTTTTATTTCATCCTCATACTGTATCACCATCACTGTCCTGTGGCCATGACTCCCCTCTACCATGCTTCTTTATACTATAGGAGCTTTGCCCACGTGCTAGACACGACCTGGAAAGCCCTTTCTTCCTTATCCCATGGCTGCCTTTCTGCCCTTCAGTTTTCAAGTTCAATATCATTTATTCAGAAGAGCAGTTGCTGATTTAACACTGATTCTCCATGATGTCATCACATGGCAGACATGGAACTGTGAGCCAAAATAAACCCTCTTATCCTTAAGATGCTTGCTCATCGCAGTAGTTTCAATAAGAATGACCCCCACAGGCTCATATATTTGAGCTTTGTCACCAGGAAATGACACTACTTAAAAGGATTAGAAGGATCAGGAGGTATGGACCTGTTGGAGGAAGTGTGTCACTGGGGGTGGGCTCTGACATTTCAAAAGCCCATGCCAAGCCCAGAGTCTCTCTCTCTCTCTCTCTCTCTCTCTCTCTCTCTCTCTCTCTCTCTCTCTCTCTCTCTCTCTCTCTCTCTCTCTCTCTCTCTCTCTCTCCCTCCTATGGATCAGGAGGTAGCTCTCAGCTACTGCTTCAGCAATTGCCTGCATGCTGCCATGCTTCCTGCCATGATAAAAATGGACTAAACCTCTCAAACTGTAAGCAAGCCCCCAGGGAAATGCTTTCTTTTGTAAGACTTGTCTCGGCCTTGGGGTCTTTTCACAGCAACACAACACTAAGGCAGCCATGGTATTTTGTCACAGAAACAAGAAAAGTAACTAATTAAGAAAATTTTTTTATCAAGAAATGGGGCTGTTGCTAGCAATATGTGGTTCTTTGGAACTATCTGCAGAGGAATGTGTGAAAATGGGCTAGAAAGGTCTCCAAATATTACCAGCAGAGATTCACCACTGTGGTAGGATTTCGGGCTATAAGACTATTTGGAGAAATGCAGAAACAGGAGGCCCAGTTCATGAAGTTTCAGAGGAGTACAAAGACTTTATCCAGAATGGAGGTATAGGCTATTCTTGCTAACAATGCAGTGGTATTCATGACCATCTGTCTAGGATAGTTATGAGGATGTATGTATGGAAATGAATAAAAGTAGGAAAGCCTTTGTGTCACATGCTAACACCTACCTTGAGAGAGACAAGGCAGATCAAATGACCGTGCCAGTGGACATCAGTCTCTGTCAATAGCTACTATGGTGCTGGAACAAAAAGCACATTGTGTGAAGCAGCCACAGGTACAAAGGTGGAGAGGGCCCTGCAGGCTTGGAACCCTGAACTGCACTGACCAAGGCCTAAGGGGTTGCTACCATTCCTGAATGGACCATCTGTTAAGAGTGATGCCAAGCTCCTCACATGAGCCCACTGCTCAAGAAGAACAACCAATCATTTGATGACAGGTTTACCCTTCATCCCAAAGAGACGGCAGGAACAGACCCAGATTCCTGCCTTAGTTTGTTCTTGCTGTATGTAAGAACTTAGCCTGTACTATTGTGCAAGTCAGTTATAGAGTGTCCTGCTAGCACAGAACCTCACACACCAATCACATCAAACCCTGAGCTTACCTTTACACGGTAAATAAAACCAAGAGAGGGACCCACTGGCTGTATCACAGATATGATACCTACAATTGCATGTTCCTTATAGTACTTCTTACAGAAAACAGTCTGTGAGGGTTGGGTACCATTCTTCAGTTTATTTGTGGATCCAAGTCTTTTAAGGGTGTTACATACTCAGGAAGACTGAGTGTGTCCTGAGACGAGGTCTAGCCCCACACTTTGGACTCTGGCACATTGCAGGTAAAGGAGCTGAAATTTGCTTTCACCTTCCTCTTTTAAGATTCTGTCTTCATGAAGAGCCTACCAGAACCTTCCAGAGGAGGTCCATGGATCTCTACAAAGGGACCTGGAATAATGTTAGAGGCAGCGTCACTGAGCGATACAGAGAAGATACCCCCAACCCTGGTTTTCCTCCAAGAAAGGACATATAGCTGCTTGGAGAGAGCAGTTAGCAGCCAGCCCCAGATGTGTACCCCATAAGGTCAGTTCCAAATGCTGGGGTGTGCTCTCGTCAGGGCAGCCCACTTCTGGTGCTGAGTGTGGGCTAAGAGTAGCTGGTGCGCCAGTGGTAGCAAAGACCCAGACATTCCTGCCCAGTCTGGTACAGCTGGCTGGAAGGTCTTTACCCCATCTCAGTCTACCAGGACTAACTGGGGCTTAGAACTACACTGGAACCTTTTCTCTTTGCTAGGTCTTTCATCTCTACTTTTCACGCGTGTTAATCCTAAATAAACGTCTTACCTACCAATTTGTCTTAGCATCTGCTTCCTGGAGAACAAACCCACACCAGATTTTGCGCTTTGAAGCAAGAAAAACCTTTCGGCAGCATCCTTTCCAATTTTCAAGTACTCCCAAATAAGTAACACAGTTCTTTCAACTATTTTTTTTTATTTACTTAAATTAACATAATACAGGTTACATGCCATTTCCAGGTAAACTGTCTGGAAACAGGAAGTAACACTCACAACTTGGGTTGCTAGACACTTGGAGCTTTAGGTTTTTTTTTTTTACTGGCAAGCCCAAATTCTGTATAAAAAACAACATTTGGTGTAATGTTGTCCAAATATGTGAAGGATTTTAAATGTTAGCTTGGTTACATTTTGTTTCAGCAAAGCAGAGAAAGATCATAATTCAAAACATAATGTTAATATTTTATTGAATGTCTTTGGGGCTCAATAAATACAGAATGCACAGCAATTGAGCTTTCTTCTGCAACTACTTACATCCAGATAAAACCATTAGCTCCTTTTGGCTTGGGAAAGATTGGCTTCGTTGTCATGGCCAAAGTGATATCCAAGTTTAAACATCATAAGAGGATGAAAGAGGGATACAAATAAACTAAGGAGGACTATCACAAGCCTGAGTGAAAAGGGCAGGAGACAAATATGCCACTAGGCTAAATGGTTAGCTGGTTCAAAATGATGATGGTCCAAAGCCTAATAAGTCAAAGTGATGATGGTCCAAAGGCTGGGAAGTGAAAGTGATGATGGTCCAAAGGCTGGGAAGCATTTGGGTTTGACCTCTTTTCAGAATGTGATGAAGGCTGTGGCTTTGGAATGCTGGTGACCTTGGATGACTTTATTCTTTGGTTTGCTGAGCTGGGCTCCATGAGGCCTACTTCAGATTTGTATCTGGTTAACCTGACCAGAGTTGGCCACACCTCTCCCAGAGTCCAGGAACCTGATCTCACTCCTTATGATGCTTTTGAGAAATCAAGGAACAATACTAAAGGCTTCGTTGGGATAACAGGTATAAATGAGGGCGGTTGCCTCCTCTGCACATGAAACCCGGGGCTAGCTTTACTTCCAGGTGAGTGTTGGGTTGTCCTTCAGGTTATAGCCTACTTAAGTCTTTCATCTGGGAAGTAAAAGCCAGAGCCAGGCTCAGGGGCATACTCCACACTACATTGCAGTTCTTTCCCTGAATCTTTCTTCTCCCTCCATGAAATCTCACTCAGGATGCTAACACATGTGTGGTGGCACAGAAGAAGCCTGCTGATTTGAGCGAAATGGTCCTGGGAGCAGGGTATCTCCTTTTTTTTTTTAAACCAACTCTGGAGGGGCCTATATGATGGGATACGCAAGTCTTCAAAACATGCTCACAAACCACCCATCTAGACCATTCTCTCTGACAAATTGGTTCTTCAAACATTCCCACAGGATTTGTTTGGGATGGACTACATTTTTCTCCTCTAAGTTTTCCTGGTTCCTTCTATTCCAACAGGACACCCAGAGGTACCTGGAAGTATGTGTAACTGTGGTCAGGCACAGCACATGTGCCTCAATTCTGGATTCATGGATGAAGCTTCCTGAACACTTTTATCTAAGACAGCAAAAAGCCCCATTTGCAGTGAATAGAAGGGCTCTTGCCCATCTGAAGACTTCAACAACTCTTTGTCCTGAGTGGCGCTTGTGGCCATAAAAACAAACCCAGGGAAATCTCCCCACCATCCATCACCTTTGCAGATGTTATGACCTAGAGATGTGCATAGCTGGAAGTAGGAAACACACAAGTCTTTTGTCCTTCACTGGGGTGGTCGTGACAAAGAAAGGAATTTTAGGATGTTGGTGGGAGAAACGGCTGAAAGCTTGTCTGTGCACATAGGTGAATGGTGGGGACTGGATGAGCCTCATGGAGAAGCAACTTGGTTGGTAGAGAAAGCTGCATCCAGTAGTAAGAGCTAGACTGGGTCTTTTAGACAAATGAGCTGGGAATCCTGTGAGGAGAGGCAGCAAGGTGGTCCCTAGAACCTGGCTTTACCAAGAATGTCCACACTCTCAATCAAAAGACAGGTTTTACAGAAACAGTCTAGAACCTACCATGAGCCAGTGACATGAAAGCGCCCCATGCAGCACTGCTCTCCATGGTGGCTGGTCTAAGAAGGCCAGCCCAATAGGCCCAGCATATCCATTATAATCCTCACAGTACACTGCAACAGCAGTTCATACATCTGGACAAGAGTAAGAGTCATCATAGGCCAGCCATGAATCTTTCAACACACTAAGTGTCTACAAGCATCACAGGTTTTGTCTTCTAGTACACACACACACACACACACACAAATGTATATTTACAATGTGTGGATGTGTGTGAGAGAGTGTGTGTGTAAGTGTGTGTATATGTATGAGGTGTGTGTGTGAGGTATGTGTGGTATGTGTATGGTATGTGTATGATGTATGTGTGTGTCTGTGTGGTGTGTGTGTGCAGTATGTATGTGGTGTGTATATAGTATATGTGTGCAGTATGTATGTGGTGTGTATATAGTGTATGTGTGCAGTATGTGTGTGGTGTGTATATAGTGTATGTGTGCAGTATGTATGTGGTGTGTATATAGTGTATGTGTGCAGTATGTGTGTGGTGTGTATGTATGGTGTATGTGTGAACTATGTATATATGGTGTGTGTAGTGTGATGTTTGGCATGTGTGTTGTGTATGGTATGTGTGTATGTATGGTGTGTATATGTATGTGTGTGTGTGTGTGTGTGTGTGTGTGTGTGTGTGTGTGTGATGTATCCTTATGAGGATGACAGAACAAGAACAAAGGCCCAATCATCACTGTAGTTGCAGGTCTTCTGTCTGCCACCTCACTGTATCTAAAGACAGAATCAAAACTATGTCTTAACAGTGGGAAGTCCCAGGAGACAGAACTGGGTAAGGGCTATGTGAGACTGGTGCTTTTCCTTTTTAAGAGGCACCTGGAGGTGATTTGGAAACTCCCAGTGCTGGGCCCCACTCCAGGTGGATTAACCCAGAACCTCACAGGGTTTTTGCTTACTTCTATCTTTTTTCTTTAAGAGGAGGGATGACCTTGTAATCCAGGCTGGTTTCAAACATGAGGCCATCCTTCTGCTTCAGCCTCCCACGTGCTGGGATTACAGTTGTGAGCTACCATGCCTAGCTGTATCAGTGTTTTCTAATGGATCTACTGGATGATTCTCACATGTAGCCAGCTCTCCAAGGATAGCTCAGGTCTTGCTTATGGTGATGAACAGGCGATCATTCCTCTACCCAAATAAGTCAGAGTTTGTTTTCGGGAGCAGTCCTCAACCTCATTTCATAGCCCAAGCTCCACTGTTCACTCTTAAAGGCAATTCTCCTTTCAGTTGCTTCATGGGGCATGAGGCCTCAGAGCAAGGTAAGGCAGCTCTTCTTGTGGTGGGTTTGATCTGAAGAGCCGGGACCTGCAAGCATTTTCCAGATGTCTACAGGGGTTCCCCCAATGTCCCATTGACCAGGAAAGCTGAAGCAGAAGACAGGATCCAACCAGATGGCTAGCATCATCTGGTTCTGTCTTAGTCAAAATGATTCACCTTCTTCTGAAACCCAGCCTTACGTTTGTATTCCCAACAGTTCATCTCTTGCATCATTTCCTGTGTTTCTATTATTTAATAGAAGCTATATTTTAATATATACAATTACTAACACTTTCATCTATGATACTGTAACCTTCAAATGCAACTAAGTAGTCACTAATTAAGATAACAGGAGCACCACAGTCTTGCAACTAGAAAGACTTGCATCACTGCATGTTAGGAGAAAACAGTATCTAAAAGCACCTCGAGGTTCAGCTTGCAGTTAGATATCTAGAAGAATGCACAGTTCATCATGTGGGGGTTGTATAAAATACCACCAAAGGGGCCCTGCACACGTATGAAATTGCCAAGTGCCCAAGGAACAACCTGAGAAGCGTGTGTGTTACCCACACATTTAGTCTGAGCCATTTGTAAAGATTGGCGCCACTCTGCCATCTGCAGCAAATGACAGTTCGCACAGAAAGCTATAGTTGAACTGCCTAGATCTCCTTTTCCAAATGGAATTTTAAAGCCGTTCACTTAGATACCCAAAAGGACTGCTTGGTTTTCCATTTTCCTCTCCAGTAATTCTTTTAAACCCTCATCTCTGTGCTTGAAGTATAAGTAATCAGAAAACGAGGGACCCTGCCCGCTGCTTTGCAACAGCCCACTGCCCAGGTGCTCGTCTCTGATGGCGCAGTCTAGTTCTCTCTCCCTGCGGTCTATGTCTCTGTCCTTGTGGTCCTCGCTACTGTCCTCCTGCTGCTCTTCCGGAGCATCCTGATCCCTGCATCCTTCTCCAGGGCTCTGTAGGGCCTGCTCCTGCTTGGTAGACAGATCCTCAGCCGCACAGAGCTGCTGGCTCTCCGGGGCCAGGTTGGGGCTATAGGGCTCCACTTCGTAGCAGTTGTCCTCTTCACCAGCCTCCTCCTCCTCCTGGCAGAGGCAGCCCTGCGTGCTGTCCACGTCGGACTGGAACATTGGCCCCTTCGCACTGCGCTTCTGGGAGAGGTCAAATGGCTCCTCCTGCTCCAGATTCCTCAGCGCACCAGTGGACTGTGCCAGGACGAGTCGTCCCCTACCCAGACCTGCGGGACCAGAGCAGAATTTATGGGTCTCAGAAAAGTCATGCCCCAGGCCCTTTAGGTATTCTGATTGTTCCTTTTAAAAATAAGGGGGGAGATGTTCCAACTAAAGATTTGGGCATGGGAAGCTTGTAGTCCATAGAACTCTTTAAGGCAAACTTGGCAACATGTCTCTTAATTTAGCATGTCTCTACTGAGAATTTAAAATATGAAAAAGTTGCTGGGCGGTGGGGGCGCATGCCATTAATCCCAGCACTTGGGAGGTAGAGGCAGGCAGATTTCTGAGTTCAAGGCCAGCCTGGTCTACAGAGTGAGTTCCAGGACAGCCAGGGCTACACTGAGAAACCCTGTCTCAAAAATACAATAAATAAATAAATAAATAAATAAATAAATAAATAAATAAATAAATATAAAAAAATATGAAAAAGTAAGGGGAGGGGTGGGAACACAGAATATGTGTGAAATATTTTTTTATTATACTAAAAATGAAAAAAAAAACCAGTATCTAAATTGTGGTTTAAACACATAAATGGAAGTACCAGTGGACTATATCTGCGTGACAAAAATGCCTACATACATGTACTCTCTGTCTATTCTAAGTTAAAATCTCCCCCCCCCCACTTCTTTATATCATTTCTTCCCTTTTTTTCTCATCAAGACTGTCCAGAAGGATGTAGGCTCAGAATTCAAAACTGATGAACTCTCAATTGACGACCGCACTTTCTCTTCACTTCTCAAGTATTTCTCATTTTCTTTTTCACAGAGAACATCTAGTCCTCAATAAATATTGAGATCTCAAGACCTCAGATAATAAAGCCACAGCAAGGACAGTTCATCTTCAAACCAAGACAAACAAATCCAAGCAACTCCACAGCCTGTGGTCCCTGTGCACAGAGACGAGGGTCTCTGAGGTGCTCACAAAATCCCTGACCGGATCCAGATCTGATGTCCCTGCCATGGGCAGGGTGATCTGGGGCGGGGGCTCCCGCTCACTTTCAGTTTGGGTCTAGAATCATGGGCTTAGGGATTAGTACTGGGCACAGACTGCGGCTCATTTCATCTTGAGTTCAAGGCCTCTGCCTGTGGTGACCAAACCAGACTGTGAGACACAGCAGGGACCCTGAAGGTTTGAGAAACAGGAAGGGAGGTGTCCCGGATACAGCAGGTGGCAGGCTGTGGTGGGAGAGAAGAAAGGAAGGGTTGGGGCTCCGAGGGACAATGATGCCTGCTGTCCATAGCTTTAATCTTGTCAGGGGCCAAAAGGAATCTTTTCATCTTTTTAATGATTTTTTTTTGAGAGAAAAAAAAAACCTGTTTATAGATGAAGCGACTAAAATTGTTGAAAATCTGTTGGTTTTTTTTTTCAAAGCAATCCTCTGATACACAGTGGTGTTCTCCCCATCCCACAAAGTGAGAGAGTCGCAGTGTGCCTGTAAGGCTATGAGATTCAGTGTGGGGTAATTCACAGTGACCACGTTGGATTTCTAATGGAAGGCTTCTTCTTGTTATGGCTATTTCCCACCCAAGTGATGAAGCGAACTCTACTTTTAGAAAAATCCATGCCTTGCTTTGGAGGGAGCATGGCTGAGCAGAGTCAATAAATGATTAAAGAGAAAGGGTATCCCAAGGAAAAGAGAGACTTTCTCTTTTTAACCAGTAGTTTTTAAAAAGCTTTTGCATAAACTCATTTGTAGTGACCATAGTTGGCTGTGAGCCGGGGGTCCCCATGAACTCAGAGGTGTTCTGGAATCTCTGTGCTTATTTTGGTTTGCGTTGTGTGCTCAGACATGGGTTTAATGAATGTTTGCGCCCATCCACCTCACTTCGTAAGCAGCAGATACAGACAAGTCGGCCATGGTTTTGACTGGGATGGTGAGCGAATGCAGGCTTGACTCAGAAAACCTGGTGTTCGAGTCCCAGCTGTGCCTGCGAACCTCAGTTTGTCACAGGTACTTTATGTGACACCTGTAAGGTCTCCTCAGACCCAAGGAGGACAGGCTCTCTCATGGACTTGGAAGAGATGACTGAGGTCGCTGCTGATAAGTCTTATGAGCTGTCACCATCTTAATGGTCAAAAAGCTGCTGATGTCATTTTGTAAACACTGCGTGTGACTGTCTTCTCTCTCTCTCTGCACACGGACCTAGAGACTCCATGTGCTCTCTCTCATTCCCCTGCTTTGTCTCTGCATCAGTTTGGGGGGCAGGTACATTCACTGTCTGTCTGTTTGTTTGTTTGTATATTTGTTTTATTTTGTTTTGCTGTTTGTTTTCGTAGGGCTAGCGGATGAGGTGACTAAGTAGCCTGCTGCACTCAGGGGACCTGGGGCATAATAAACTCTTCATTGACAATGGCCTGGAGCTAAGGAAGAGATTTTCATTAGTTCAGACAAGAGACACAACCCCCTGCTCACATGGACACTAGGGCAATAGGAAAGCTGCCCCTTATGTGAACAGAAAGGACATCACCCACTACAAACACATCTCTGCTGGTGCATGGCATGCAGACCCATCATTTGATTTTGAAAATGGAAGAAACACTCTGGTCTAAGCACAGGCTCCGAATCCCATGTCACCTAGCTATGTCAAAAGTGTGTGTAATAATATAATAATGACTATGTATAATAAAGTAATACAATAAGGATATAATAAAGACTGAGTGGAAAAGCCTGGGTTTAAATCCTGAATCTGTTTTTTTGTTTGTTTGTTTGTTTCTTTTTTTAATTGAGCATCTTTGGAAGTCTCAGATTTCCAACCTGCCACATGGAAACAATAGAGTGCTCCATGTATTGCCCAAGACAAAGGAGCCAAGGACAGTACCACTGGCATCATTATTGTGTCCCTGAGTTTCTGTATGACTCTTTTATTCTTGCCTACTCTGCTGCTCTACTGTGGTCATTAAGATACACCCCCGTTCTGAGTAAAGATAACTCCACCCCCAAGAAGTGCCCCCATAAAAGCACACTGCTCTTCCATGTGCCATCCTCTGGGCATGGTGGGCAGGGTTTCCAACCACAGTGGAGGCAGTACCTTGAGAGTGAAGGCCTCGCTCCATCACGCCATGCTTGACCTTCATGTGGCGGGTCAGGTTGCCCTTCAGCGTGAACTTGCTGGGACAGTAGAGACACTTGAAGGGCTTGCTGTCCGAGTGCAGGTGCAGGTGGCCCATCAGGTTGTGCATCCGATTGAATTCCTTCCCACACAGCTGTTGGACAGAGACCAGGGCACAGTGATCATGCCAGGGAGAACCCGTGTTCTAGTGCTGACGGTCTGGAGAGCCCTGGCCACACCTGCTTGGTGCTATTACTACTTCCAAAGACAATGACCTCCCGAAAGGCAGGGAGGGAACAGGAGCTCCCTGCGTATCAGAATGGAGCAGGTGGTGTGGATTGCGAGGCACAGGTGCTCAGGATCTCTAAACTCAATACACAGATTGCAAAGCTTGAAATTAAAAAGCCTTCTTGTTTTGTTTTGTTTTGTGGAGGCGTCTCATTTAGTCTAGACTGACCTCAAACTTACTATGTAACTAGATAAAAGAGACAGAAATATAAGAAAGGAGCCATCTTTTCTTTAGGTAGAGGATCTAAAGAAATGAGAATACTGTCTGATACCTACACACACACACACACACACACACACACACACACACGTTTCTAAACTTTTAGAAATGTATGCATCTGTGTGTATGTCTGAGTCTATGGATGTGTACGTGTGTGGGCCTATGTGTGCACGTGACAGATCTCAAGAATGGATCTGATACTCCTCCACAGAAGAAAGTACACAATGGTGACTCTGGAGTATATTTTGTCCCTGTGCCTCAGGAGAGCAACATTTGGGAGCCTCAGCTTTTCCTTGGTTGTGCAGTGAGGAAGACAAGGATTCGGAGCCTGTGCTTAGACCAGAGTGTTAAGTAATGACAGAGCACTCTTCTCTATCCTCAGTCCACAAGGGTGAGAGAAACCACAGGGACCATGTGAGGGATGGCATCCCCTGGGGCTCATCTCACTGACAGAGGTCTTCAAGGCTAATGTTGAAGATGCTACATTGAATTTCTATTACCAAAGGCACTGTTTTCTTTAGGGAAGAGCAATGGAGCTAACCTTGGAAAAATGGGCAGAGCTGACAAGCTTGACCTTGGGAAGCAAAGCAAAAAGATGGTAGGGTGTCTGAAGAACCAGCCTGGGGCTGTGCAGAAGATGTAAACAATCCATGCACAGACTATGAGTGGTTGGCTCTGTACCTAGTTGAGGATTTGGAGTACACGTCTCCCCTCTGATTCGTGGCCAGCAAGAATGAATTTTCGATGCTAGGCAGAGTTCTTAGCTCAGAGTAACTGTACACCATACACATTAGAAGACAGTGACCCAAAGCCAGGGGATGCGGTTCAGAGGTACAGTGTTTGCACAGCATGTGTAAGCACTGGGTTTGAATCCCACCACCGATGAGGGAACAACAAGAAATAACAGCTTAAGAGGAGGAAAGGTTGGGAAAGCTGACCTACTCCAACTTACATAAGAGAAGCCATATGCAGCCTGACTACTTCCTTTATTGCCACTAGACAGAATTCATGAAGACGCTAATCTGAGCTCCATTTTGCACATGTCTAAAGTTGTTTTCTTTATAAAGTTATGATAGCTTAGCTTTCCTGCTTCCCTATTATAGCTAAGGAACAAACCCTTAGACCTAAAGATCTGTGTTAGGCATTTCAAGTCCAAGAACATATTAAAGAAAAGAAATACAGCTCATATAGTTTGTGGGGTGATCCCTGGGTATTGAGAGGTGTGTTGCTATTGAAATGGCTGAGACCAGTGTTGAATCAACAGCAGTAATGTGTTTCCCACCTGGCAGACTGAGTCTGTGCCTGCCTTTGGATTGCAACTTACCTTGTGTATGCTTGATACACAGCAGATCCTAGTCCTCTGCTAGTGGGTGGGGCATGTTGCAGTAGAAGAACTTAAAGAGGAAAAAGCCCCAAGTGGGAGAACAGAAGGTATGTAGGGAGAGAAAAGCTGAGGGCTGAAAGATGACTTCAATCATCAAGCCAGTGCAGCTATGGAGAGGGCCAGATGCTCCTCTCTAAAGCAGGCAGAGATAGGTCAGATGTTCCTCTCTAATGTAAACACAGATGGGTCAGATGGTCCCCTGTAAAGCAGACAGATATCACTGAAAGTGAAGGAAACAGGCCTCTGTGCTGGCTTGCATGATGGGAGATATTCCTCTTCTAGTTGTTCTCATGATGCTCAGGTATTAGCCTCTTGGGTTGGCCTGAAAAAATGCTCCATTAGAGAGATGGATCTGGGCCAACAACTTAGTTGGTAAAATGTTTGCTATGCAAGCATGAGGGCCCAAGTAGGACTCCCACACCACTCATAAAACTCTTGTGGTGATATGCTTCTGCAACCCTAGTGCTGAGGAGGTGGAGATGGGCAGGTCCCTGGGGCTCACTAGAGAGACAGCCTAGCCTAACTGCTGATACTTAGGTGAGGGGGCAGAGAACCTGATGGCTTCTAAAGAATGACCACACATACACACACGCACACACACACACACAAGCCTGGCAGGTACTTCATCCTTTTCTTGAAGAATGTGTGGTGTGTCCTTTACTTTTGATTTGGCACAAGTATGAATTGTCTTCATTAATATTTATAGACACTTCAGTCTGCCTTACACTACAGGTAAACTGCTGCCATTGTGAAAAGGGTCAACAGCTTATAGCTGTCATACCCATCATACCTGGGACTTGGGGTCAGAAGAGATCCTGCAATTCATCTACCCCAAGATTCCATTCATCAGCCTTCAAGTTCCCCTCACAGCAAATCTGCCCTCAGAGTTCTGTGCTTGTCATAATGGCCACCTCTGGATAACCTGCAGGTTCCTCTTCAGCCTCAGACAAGCATGCTGTCTAGTTTTATGTCAACTTGTCACCGGCTAGAGTTATTTGAAGAGAGGGAACCTCAATTAAGAAAATGTCTCCATAAGATCCAACATTTTCTTAATTAGCAATTGGTGCAGAAGGCTTAGCCCATTGTGGATGTGCCATCCCTGGGCTAATGGTCCTGGATTCTATAATAAAGCAGATTGAGCAAGCCATGGTGAGCAAGTCAGTAGCAGCACTCTTCCATGGCCTCTGCATCAGCTCCTGCCTCCAGGTTCCTGCCCTGATTTCCCTCAGTGATGGACTGTTTGTTACCTAGAATTTTAAGCTGAAAAATAAACCCTTTCCTCCCCAAGGTGCTTTGATTGTGGTGTTTTATCACAGCAATAGTAACCCTCACTAGGACTGACAAACTACCTTTTGGTCCTTTCTGAGAGCCTGGTGAGTTCATTCTTCACTGTTACAGATATTCTGAATCAGTCCACTCAACACAAAAGTTTTGGGACATTTTGGAGGTATATGGGAACATTATGGCTTTAAAATTATACTGTAAGATCTCTGTGAGTTCAAAGCAAGTGTGGTGTACTTAATGAACTCCAGGGTGGCCAGGACCTCATAGAGAAGCCCTGTCTCAAAAAACCAAACTGACAAGAGAAAATTATTATATTGTGCTCCACAGTAATCCCAATGGGCTGAAGGAAAGTCCACTGTGAGTTAATGTAAAAATTGAGCAAAACGGAGATACCTCATAAAAACACCAAAAAGCAAGGGAGGTCCATTAATCCTTATGACAAAGAGCTTCAGAAGAGTTTACAGAGCATACACCCACCCCCAAGGAATATACGATTCCAGGAAACATCCCCCCCACCCCCGGGAGGGCGGATCTCCCCCAACCCCTCCTGCAAATCACAGGTATCTAATCCTCACCTGGAGGAGAAAGGTCAATAGAAACAAAAGAACAATGAGAAAGATAAAGTGTAACCAGCCCATGTTGTAAACTGTAAAACTCTGTTCCGAAAAGGTATAAAAACTTAGAGCTTTGTTTCCTCTGGGTCACTCTTGTCCCAAATGCAGGGTGACCCTAGTATACTAGTTTCAATTAAAAAAAAAAAACAGAAAAATAAAAACAAAACAAAAAAAAAAACCAAAAAAAAAAAAAACTCATGCAAATAGCAGTGGCCTCCTTTCTGATTCTTCGAGAGTGGGGTACTCATGCCAAATACAACATTATGATGGGTCAGCTCTGATTCTAGTTTCTGTGCTGTTGGCAAGTTTAATTTTTTTCTTTTTTAAATAGTAGAGTTGCCCTGCATAACTCGTGGTAGCCTGTTGGTTGTAACAGTGGAGAAATACCACAGCGGTAAGTGGAGGCACGTCAACTCTAATGGGTATCTGAAGGCCCAAACAGGGCCCAGGCAGTTTTCAATGCCAGAGTCACCTCTATTTTCTTTGTAACCAACCTCAGCATCAGGGACAGGACTACTTAACCGGAGTAGATAAGCATGAGGCTGGGAGAACATGTAAACAAGTCAGGAAAATAGCATCACCTTATACAAAAGTCTTAGAATACAGCCATTACTTGTTCTCCTCATTTTCCCACTCTCCTGCAGGCACATCAGTTTGTAAACTAAAACCCTTAGAAGGGTGGAGTCAGATCCTGAAGGACCTGAAGCACTTGGGCCTCATTCACATATCAGCAGGAGCTACTCAAGGTCTTCCTCCACCTCTGACCTCCACAGAGTCTTCTGGTTCTCATTCAGAACACTTGCTTCTTTCTAGTTCCCAGAAGAGTGTCCTCACATGACAATGTCCAAGAGTAGAGAGGTTTTGTTTTGTTTTGTTTTTATGTCTGTGAAACACAGAGCCATCCCTCTCAGACGATGAAGAGGGGACAGAGAAAGAGGCTGGGATCGACCGAGCCCTGCAATGTCAGCTTTAAGCAGAGTCTCTGCAACTGGGGACAAGAGCAATAGTGCAGAGGGAGCAGCAAAACTCATTTCTTCTCTGGGGAAAAAAAATCAGTAGCTGAAGGGAAGGCTTCCTGAATTGAAACTGTAAGCATACTCCCATGCGAGGCCTGGATGAACAATCTCCTTCCTAACAAGGTCTGCCCAAAGTTAAGAGAGACACTGGTAGAGGGCTGGGGATTCAGTTTCCATCTTTCCAGATGTGAGCCACCGCACCCCAGTGAGGATGCTGTGCTTTTCAAACATCAAAGGATGGAATCAAATGGAAAGGAATCTTCTGGCTGAACCCCTGCCAGGTGACCTAGGGCTGAAGAGAAGGCCAGCCCCAGGATTCATGGGTGGAAAGCAGAGATTCACTACAGATCAGCGGGCTTTTCAGCATCTGTCTCTCTGATGTCCGGGATGCCCTTGAAACAGCTGTCATGTGTCTTCTTTGCTTCCTTGCTCTGACCTCCTGGTGCCCTTCCCAACCTCTGCCCTGAGATACAGGGCCTGAAGTTGCTTGCTTTCCATGAGCCCCTGGGGCAGCAAAGGCAGTGGGCAGAGATGGAGCAATGACAGCCACCACTTGGCTGAGTCCAGAGGCTTAGAGGGCCAAACAGCACTTGGACCTGTCTAAACTGCCTGCGGTGAGCTTCAGAGCCAAGATGCACCAGGAAGCTGTGTTTTCCTATCCAGAGAGAAGAGGTCAAAGAGCTTCAGCCAGCCCAAGAAAATGGCCTCTGCTCAGCTGCCCTCCCTTACATTCCTCTCCCTCTCTCCTCTTTCATAAGAAGGGTGTTCCTTTCCTCAAAGGGAGAGGGAGGGAGGGAGGGAGAGAGAGTGTAAACTGTCCAAAAGGACCGTGAGAAAACAGGAAGCTTTGAAAAGTACAAGAGAAAGCAAGATGAAATCTATTTGCAGGCGGGCCCCTGGGGACATGTGAGGCATTGTTAAACAGGCAGTTCATACAGCGATATCCTTCCTTCTGCCGAGGAGGAGGGCTTTGCTGCCAAAAGGCTTCTATCTGGTCACTGCCTTAACCCCCTCCACACCAACCTGAAAACCCTCACCCAGGGCACTGAAGCCCTATCAACTACCCAGTCTGTTCTCTCTCCTTTCAGTGTACCGAACTTCGAAGGAAGTAGAACCCCCTTTTCAAGGCAACGGGTGAAGTAGTTCACCCGTCTGCCCCACTCACAGGCCTCCCCTCAGCCCTCTGCTGTAGAAAAGGCTGTAGAGGACCTGGTGATTCATAACTTAGGCAGCTCTGGGCTTCACCCATCTCAAAAGAGAATTTGTCCCGGAAATTCTGGATGGAAGCTTTTCCTGGACAGGTTTTCCAAAGCCGGCAGCTGGTTCTTGGCTATTATGGAGTGCCGCCGCTACAGAGATAGTATCCAAATCAAGAGCTGATTGCTTACGCCAAATCTGGGAAGCATATCTGTGAAACATAGCTTAAGCCTACAGGCTGGCTCTCTGGACAAACTCCAGCTGGCTGCCAGGAGCAAGGAGTCTAGAAGTCGAGCCAATAGCAAGAGTCCAGAAGGGCAGTCATATATATATATATATACATACACAGAAGAAAGAGAGAAACAGAGAATGGAAAACTTCCCTCTCCAATAATTTCCCATCTTTTTGTTACTGCTTGAATCTACAGCCAGTGAACATTTCTGCTCACTGGGGACAGCTGTTTCCATTGAGAACTATTTCACGCTGCAACAGGGGGATTTATGTTGGGGAGGGGATTTTAATGGCAATCCCAAGAAGTTAGAATCTGTTGCTGAAAGAATCTTTCTTATTGAAATTTTTGGGAAAGGGCTGCAGTGTGGCTGCAGGAAGCCTCATTTTTTTTTTTTTTTTTTTTTTTTTTTTTTGCCAGCCATGTCAGTCACAAGAAGAGAATAACTATCTCTGTTATGACTATCAAACTTGGGTGTAAGTGGTTAGGTTTGTTTCCCACCATCGCTATGTGGCTGATCAGACATTTGTCTCAGTTGGCCATGAAGTGCATAGCATTGAACAAGTGGCCTCCATTTCTCATCTAACCCTTCCAATACCCTACAACCTTCATTCAGGGACAGATTTCTACATGGATAGGAAGCAAGAACCACAGGACATTCCCAAGATCACCCTGCCCTTCCGAGAGATGTGAATCAGGACCTTGGGCTTTATGAATCTCTCTACCCTATGGTTTTCAGGCATGGGAAGGAACCCATACACACCAGGGAAGTCTGTTGAAATGATGAAGAGTGATGATACCACAGGCTAGCTCAAAGGTTGCCACTGTGAGGAAGTAGTACTGAGGAGGAAAAGAGCCTGGCAGCTTGCTTCTGGAGCTTTCAGGAAGAAAGGGCTCAGTCAAGGTGACCTATGTGGATTGTCATTTCAGAAATGTCTAAGCGTTGGAGAAGGGCCAGCTAAGTCTGGTGAGAATGTCTTTTATCCTCCAAATCGCTTTTCCTGATGAGAGACAGTACTCTCTAGGTGAAGAGCTGTGAGAGAAGCTCTGACCTTCTGAGAGAAGCCATGCAGGTGAGCAGTCCAGCTCCTGTTCCCTGTCTCTCCTGTCAAAACTGGGATTTCACTTTCTTATGGGATCTGGTGATGTGGGCCAGACATCAGGAGCCTCAGAAACCCTTAAGGAAGGCAAAATGGAGTTTCTGAGCCACACAGCTGACTCTCCCATGCTCTTGGAACCATGTATGGCACACACAGTCATCAGGGTGGAGAAGGGCACAATTGTCTGTGAACAGAAGCCAAAAGTCCCCATCCAGGATGGCCCACTGAAGCACGCAGCCCAGAGGACACTACTCTGAGCAGCTTTTGTGTTCTGGTGCTATAGAGCACTTTTTAGATTCTTATGTACTATCAGGCCAAAGAAATATTGTAAGCCTTTGAAGGTAGGGAAACAGAACTGTTCTAGGAATGCCCCCAGATCCCACACTGCTTAGACTGGCCTTGTCCTGACCTCCATCTTAGGGGCTCTCCCAAGACTGTGTCTGCTCTGACCTACCCCTCCACCTCAGGGGGTTCCCCTAAGACAATATTTCTCTACCAAGGGATCAAATAGATACAGTACAAATGGCTTCTTTGCCCAGAGGGACCTGAGTCTAAATGAATGCTTTATTTGCCCTTAGAGCTGCTCATCCCCTGTGAAGAACTCTCGCCTTTCCATTCCACCCTGGGCCCTGACACATACCTCACTGCTTTCTCCTCCTCTAGCTCACACGCTCAAGACAGACATAATGTGGCCTTCAAACCACTGAAAACTTGGAGAGAAGAAGGGGAAACAGAAGCGGGTGGCAGGAAAGGAGTCGGGGAGAAGGCCCCTCTCCAGACAATGTCCACACAGCCTAGGGAAGCTCTGGTTCCTGACCTCTCACCCTGTCGAGAAGCTGCCAACACAGGAAAAAAAGTCCACTTCACAGGGATTCCTTTAAGTGGGGGACATATTGCGGAGGGGTTTAGCCAGCAACCCCTCCTGGAAGAAGAGAATCCAACTGCAGGGACACAGATTTGCAAAGTGAGTCACTCACACACCCGGCAACATGCAGTAGCAGAAAAGGAAAATTTAGGTTTCACGCAGATACACTCCACTGTCTGAATGCAGTATTTCCTCTTCCCCTCTGCTCTCTCTTCCTGGCTGGGTTGATACCCACCCCCGAGGTCCTCCGACTAACCAGGCAGGCCTAAGCAACTCTGCTGGAAACAGCCATGGAGCAGGGCAGCCTTGGACAGCCATGGTCTTGTAAGAGCTCTAGCTCATATACCCTCTCAGCTGAGAAAATAAGAATAAACCAAAGTCTGAGTCCTCTGATACAGCTGTTGGGACAACAGAGCTTAGGCCCTGGACTACATGGTACTCAGCTACAAAGAAGAAATATTGGAGAGCCTCAGTTCATATTTACTCCACACAAGCATTTCTGGAGTCCTTTGGAGGACTAGCTTTGGATCCTTTTCTACTTTTTCCAGAATGTTTTGAATTGACACATAGTAACTATTCATAGATGTTTGGTATAGTATATCTAGATTCATGTGTAGAACATGTAGTGAGTAGATCAGGGTCATCAGTAGACCATCACTACATAGGTCTTGATGCTGGAGATGCTCAAAATCCTTCTTTCAGGGGAATATTCTATAAAGCCTTCATAACTAGTCACCCTGTTGTACTATGGAACACCAGACCATATTCCTCCCATCTAACTCTATTTCTGCATCCTAGTCAACCTCTCTCCTCTTCTTCCTCCCAAGCTCTAGTAGCCACTTTTCTCAGCTCTACTTCTATGAGGTCAACTTAGCTTTTTTGTATGAGCTGGGGCATATAATATTTGTCTCTCTGTTCCTGCTTTATTTCTCTTAACATTGTGTCCTCCAATGTGGTCTCTGTTCATGTTTGACATAGACCCAGGGTTTTGTTCCTTTTATGGGTGACTAGTACTCCACTGTGTAATACCTTCCCTTCTCCTGGTCATCCTCTGATGAGCCTGTAGGTTAGTTCCATGGGTTGGCTATTGTGAATATCATTGCAACTATCTTAAGAATAACAATCTGACCATTGAAAGTCTATCCAGAGAGAACGAAGTCAGCTTGCCAGAATCCTCTTTGGGAAGTCTGCTCTCATATTGTCAGATCTAGCTCAAGTGTCAAGACAGGACAGGGGGGAAATGTGTTAGATTTTCAGATTCCTTTTTGTGGCTACTCATTGGCTTATAATAGAAAAGGGCCAGCCTGGTTTCTCCTCTCTAGATCAGTAGTGCCCCCCATTACCTTCGGCCTCTTCTGAGCCATTACATAATGAGCTCAGAGTTTTCATGACGCACTCCCTACCCACTATCCAAACAGTAAGGCCACAGTCACCTGAACAGGAACTAGGGAAGGACTGCTGTGAGCTCGGGTGGTAGAAACAGGGTCAGAGTGGTGGAGTGACCTTCTCTGAGCCTTAGTGGTACTACTGAAGAAATGTAGTAGAAGGTTTCCCAGTGTCTTGCCCATCAGACATTTGCATAGCCCCTGAAGTCCTCCCTTCTCCCCACCTTGCATTTGAAAGGCTTCACATCCGAGTGGACAATCATGTGAGCCTTGAGGGTCTGCTTCTGCACGAAGCTCTTGTAGCAGAGGTGACACTGGTAAGCACGGATGTTGGTGTGGATCAGCACGTGTCTCTTCATGTTGGCCAGCAGGGTGAACTCACGCCCACAGATCCCGCATTTGTGCTCCTTCACACCCTGTGCAGAGGCAAGATTCAAAACCAGTGAGGGCTGAGTGTTAACCAGGCTGTCGTGAGCATGATAGGCTGTTGCTCCTTGACACGTAAATCCACAAGAAGTTCGGAGATCAAAGTGAAATCTTAAATGACAGAGCTTTAGCCACATTAAATTATGATTTCCTTGGGAGTGTTGACCACATAATCTACCGTTTTTCTTTTCTTTTGAACACGATAAACTAACCAACCACTAGAATAAAAGGAACCCTCTGCTGTTCCTGCTGCTGCTGGGTTAATTCTACAGCAGCGGGATGAAAGGATTAATATGATTTTGGTAAGAGCACTGTAAAATGATACGTGAAATGAGTCTATAATCTGGCTTTCATGAGGATGAAAAGAATCTAAACTGAATGTCGTTTCCCAGAAGGAAGCCAGTGTCTCACCAGTTCTCACTAACGGATTCAAAAGTCCCAAAAGAGCCACGCATCCTCGCCTCAATTACTGCCAGCTAATCACCCTCTCCTGTTGGTCCTCTGGGTTCCCACAGGCCTCGCTGACCCATGGGCCATAACTCCAGAGCCTCCTGCAGTCCAGCTGCTTCTGTTGTGGAAAATTGGCATGGATAACCTTCTAAATTGGAAAATAGAACAGAAAGTCGTCTGGTTTCCTCACTGTCTAGAGAGCAGTGTTTAAATGCTTGAGTCTCGAGGCCTTCAATTCAGAGACTTTCCAGGGACTCCACAGACGGAATGTTATTAATCTCAGTAACCTTCCCTTCCCAGAAAAGGCCTGTGCAAAATGTCTCTATCCACAGTGACTTAAGAACAATGTCAAATTTGTTTATTATATGTGTATGAATGCTAGTGTGTGTGTGTTTGTGTGTGTGTGTATGTATGTATGCATGTACTACTATCTATGTGCTTGGCACCTGAGGATTTCAGAATAGGGGATCAGATCTCCTGGAACTGGAGTTACAGATGGTTGTGAACCACCACGTGGGTGCTGGGAAACATACTCAGGTCCTCTGCAGGAGCAGCAAGTACTCTTAACCAGTTAGCATCTCTTTAGACCACTCGGGACTTTCTGATACAGGGCTTCCCTGTGTTGCAGAGGCTAGTGTGTTGAATTCCTGGATTGAAGTCATCCTCCTGCTCCAGCCTCCTGGGTAGCTGGGACTACAGGTATAGACTGCTGTTCCAGGCAAGAATGACTTAAAAAGGAAGATTCAAAGAACCTTGGCACTAAAATGAAGATTAGAACAAGTTATTAAATCCACACCTTAAGGATCCATACTGTGTGGTATCCGTAAGTGGCCTAAGGAAGGAGGGATTCCATGTTAACGCTGACTTTAGTTCTGACTTTAACTTATTTAAGTTGGGGGTATGGTAAGAGCCTAGAAGTCTTTAGTTTGATGAACTCAAAGCACTAAGGGGAGGGTTCATGTCTCTGTCCAAATCATCTATTGATTATGAAAACTTAAAGCATTATATCCCAGGGTCTTTCCTGGGTTGGAACCCCAGCCATGCATAAAGATGCACAATGGCATCTGCTTATATCCCAGCTCCCAGGGGGCCGGAGGACCGGACGTTCAAGTTCACTCTTTGCCTAAAAGCAAATTTGAGACCAGCCTGGGAAAAGGCCTAGCTCAAGAAAAGAGTCTTAAGACTCCTTGGCTTCTCTCTGATGCAGAGGCTTTCTAGCCTAAATGATTGCAGATAAGGACAGGTTTGTGTTATAAAATGACCTGGAGTCAACTTTCTCTTAAAACTAGATTTTAATGCCCTCCAAGATGAGTTTTGTAAATGATTTACATATTCAGTGCACTTAAAATCATAAAATCAACCACAATTATTTTCTTTCAAATTTACTATAGCAGCCTTTCCCTTCTGGCCTGCTGTTCTGTGGGGCGGAGGGCAGCTCAGTGCTTGCATGCCTAAGTCCATAGGTTCAATTCTCAGAACCTGTATGTAGTGTAAGGGACAAAGGAGAAGAAAAAAAGAATGATTTTTCTCTGGGCTTGGGTAAGATCCAGTTGTCCTGGGACTACAGAGAAGGTATTTATCATTTTCTTGGGAATACTTTAGAGGATTTTGTAGGATTCACAAATGGCTGGCATAGAAGACAGAGAAGAGCTGGGCATTCTGTGGAACTGAAGGGAAACTACTGTCTCTCTGAAAGTACCAGTGAAACCAGACAGAAGAAGGAGCCCATGAGAGTGGTTAGAGCTAAGGTGTGATAATGCAGTGGTTAAGAATTTGGTGTTGGCTGGGCTGTGGTGGTGCATACCTTTAATTCCAGCCCTAAAGAGGCAGAGGCACGTGGATCTCTGTGAGTTCAAGGCCAGCCTGGTCTACAGAGGGAGTTCCGGAACAGCCGGGACTACACAGAAAAACTTCATCTTAAAAAACAATAAAAGAGCTGGGCAGTGATGGCGCACGCCTTTAATTCCAGCACTTGGGAGGCAGAGGCAGGCAGATTTCTGAGTTTGAGGCCAACATGGTCTACAGAGTGAGTTCCAGAACAGCCAAGGCTACACAGAGAAACCTTGTCTCCAAAAAACAACAACAACGAACAACAACAAAACAAAACAAAACAAACAAGAAAAACCCCAAAGAATTCAATGTTGGGTCTAGGGAGTTTAGCTCAGTGGGTAAAATGCCCAGTGGGCAAGCATTCATAATGCTCACAGAAAAAGCCATGCACAGAATGGTGTTTGTAGCCCTAGCACTAGGAGGCAGAGCTGGGAAAATACCTAGAGGCTCACGGGCCAGACTCTCTAGCCAGATGATGCACTTAGTGCAGTGAGAGAACCTAGCTCAAAAACATTAAGTGGAGAGTAATAGCAGACACCTGAGGTTGACCTCTGGCCTCTATGTGCACATACATGTGCATTTTGCACACCTAAGCCAACAGTCACAAAAATTAAAAAAAAAAAAAAAAAAACTAACTAAAACAAATAACCAAAGCTTTGGGTGCTGGTGCTGCTATTCTGTGAGACCGAATCAATCCTGATGTCTTCACTTTCAGTCAGAAGCAGACGCCATCATCCTTGAGAATCAGTAGGAATGAGTTGCGAACCACCACAAAGCAAGCATCCAGTGTTTGCCCATGTGTCTACCAAAAGCACACTGTGCTTAATGATTTGAAGAAAGCCTATGTTGGACAACAGGTTGTTTTTCCCATTTGAACTTCATTTTCTGTTACCTTGCCAAATCCATATGATCTAAAATCAGTAACCTTTGACTCCTTTCCCACACACACAGGAACCCCTGAACTAAGCTAGTGGTGCCTCTGTGGCCAAATCTAAGTCCAAGTCCTCTGTCGATGCTTCCCCCACTTGTCAGCCAGTTCCTCTCTGCTGTGTCTATGAATGCCTTTTGCCCAGCAGGAAGTACATCTCTGCTGCAGAGCCAGAGAGCACCGTGTTTCGTCCTAACGAAGGAAACCCAGTAGAGCAGAGCCGCAGCTGGCAGCAGCTGGCCAGCCCTCTGATGACCCTTGGAAATAAAGACTCTGGTTCGCTAGAAGACTTTCTTGCCAAGAGAATCACTGAGTTCAAGGGTAAGACTAGAGGTCAGTAGAGGCAAAAGTCCCCTCTTGACAAGTCAAAGCTCAGTTGGATAAGATCTCAAGATGCTGCTAGGGGATTGCCTATTCCTATGATGAACTCCAAATCACTAGTTACAAATGAGACAGAACTTGAGCCTTGGATCTGCATTGCTCCCTGAAGAGCCAGAGAAATTAAAAGCCAGTAGAGAAAGGTGCTTCCTTCTGCTTCCCACAAAGATACCACAGACTAATGAACCCACAATGACAGGGAAGAGCAGGGACCGGGAGACTAGGCTAAACTCTGCTCCAATTCATAGCTACCTGAAAGAAGCAAGTGTCACAGCAGGGCCAGCCACTGAACCAGAAAGAGGCCCTGCTGCCGCTGGAAAGAGCCCTTAGAGAATTCTCTAGAAAGAAGGTTTCATTGGTATAGCCCAGGCGTGATGGGTAAAGATCTGAGGTCTGATGACATGCGTTTTGTTGTTGTTGGTTGGTGGGTTTTGTTTTGGGTTTTTTGCTCGTGCCCTAAAAGAAGTTTCTAGAGACAAAATTCCAGGGCTTCTTGGGGGTTAAGCAGAAATATCACAGCCGCCAGCTGCTTCCTTCATCCTTCCTCACTGTCCTCTCCAAATGTCTGCATTGGTCATTTCCAGTCCCACCTTAGGCTCTAAGGCTATTCCAGGAAAGGACTTAATTGATTGCGTACTGGCAGGTCTCTCACTGTTTGCTATGTGAGGTGGGAAAGGGCCTTGGGGTTCAGGTTAAGGGAGCATATTAGCCAGGGTCACAGAACTCCTTTGCATTTTAGGTAGGAGCAGGGCCATAGACCCTACCCCCAGCTCTGTTCCTTTCCTGGTGACCCAGAAGCCCACCCGGCGGCTGCCCCGTTCGCCCCTCCCCCACCTCCCATACCTTGTGGGTGAGTGAGTGTTGCTTGAGGTGATGGGGTTGCACGAACTCCATGCCGCACTCGGAGCAGATGTAGGGACGGATGTCCTTATGCTTCATCATATGATTCTGCAGCTGACTTGGGTACTGGAAGGTCTTGTCGCACTCCGAGCAGTTGTACTGGATGGGGCCCCGATGCGTAGTGAGGTGCCTCTTCAGCTGAGCCAGGGTGGGGAAGTCGAGGCCGCACTCCACGCATATGTTCTCGCGCCCGCTGGCGTGTTTGGCCTCGTGGGCCTTGAGCTCGCTGGGATAGGCAAAGCCCCGACTGCACACGCGACAGTTGTGTGGCTTCACCTCGCTGTGCTGCATCATGTGGCGCTTCAGGTGGCTGGTCTGGGTGAAGGCCTTGTGACACACCTGGCATTTGTGGGGCCGCGTGCCCTGGTGTGTCAGCATGTGGGTGTGCAGATGGCTGAGCTGTTTGAAGAGCTTCCCGCAACGGGAGCACGCATGCGGCTTGATCCCACTGTGGCCCAGGATGTGGGTCACCAGGTTGTACTTGGAGGTGTAGGACTTGTCACAGGTGGGGCACTGCCAGCGCTTCTGAGACCCACCCACATCCACGTAGTAGCTGTCATCGATCTGGACGTTCACGTCCACCCTCTCCACCTTCTGCTTGGTCTCCTCGCTCTCCAGGGGCTCCACTTTGCGAGGTAACACTGGCTCGGAGGGCTGCTTGGGCAGGAAGGTGTGCCTGCTGAAGGGAAAGGGTGAGGACGAGGGCACGAAGAAGGGGAACATGAGTCCCGGGTGGACTTTGGGGTAGTAGGGGTAAGGTGCAGGCAGGAAGGCAGGAGGTGTGGGCTGGGGCCACATGGCGCTGGGTTTCACCGGCTCCTGCTTGATGGGTTTGCCCCCCAGGTGCTCCAGGGTGCGGTAGAACTGCAAGCCCACATTGCACAGGTCAATCATCTGGGAGTCGCACTTGGGGCGCTGTGGCTGTGGGAAAAGCAGGGCTAGGTTCGGAGGGCCCAGGCTCTTGCTTTCCTGAGCAATTGAGGCTTCTTCTGCAGGGTGATTGTAAGGCACCTTTGTGGGCATGCTCTTCCGTTTCCGGGACCCTGCTCCCTCGAAGACTTCGGGGAATCCTTCAAGGTCTCCCGGAGAAGGTTCATACCGGAACTGGGAAAAGGGGCCCCGGAGGGCTTCCGGGAAGGGGTGTCTTTGGGGAGTCTTCCCTCGGGAAGCGTCGGGCTGTAGGCAGTGGGAAAAGGAGGGGATGCTTTTCGCAGCAGCGTTGAGGGGCCCATCCTCATCTTTGACCATCTTCATTGCCTTCTGCATCCTCTGCAGTTTCCCTTTAAAGAGAAAGAAAACTATTGTGTGGTTTTGCTTTGCTTTGTTTCCAGTCTTCGTTTCTGAATATAAGGGTTTTGGTTAGGGATCAATACTAACTTATAAAAAGTTATACTAGTTCATATTGACTCCCTGAGTTCTTGCAAACTCAGCTGCTAATGTGGCTAGCCATCCGAGGGCCTATCGTAAACTACAGAACCATAGAATTTTAGTACCATAGTGGGTGGGAGTGGATTTGTTCTGGCAGAAACCTGTAAACTCATCCGGCCCCTGTGTTTCCTCCCTCTGCTCCCTTCTGTTTAAAGTGAGGTCCTAAGGCCTCTGAGGATAAAATGATGTGTTCACATCGCACACCTACGCAGTGGGGAGTCAGAACCAGGACATAGTCTCCAGCAGTTCTCAGTTTGACCTGGAGTTGTATCTACTCATTGATGCTTTAAATGTCTCATTGCTGAGTTTCTTGCATATAAAAGCCAGTTTCCATCGCTTGTGCTGAGTCTGTGCTGCACCAGATAAGGATATTCCAAGACCATGAAAGAGGTAGCCTGTATTACCACTGACAGGCTCACATATGAGCTCACTTTGAGCAAGGTAAGCTGTTGAGGTACATCAGAGGAGGGTGATATGAAGAGAAAACACGGGCATACCCTGTCAGTTCATACATTCTAAATCCTCAATCCGAAGCAATTTCAAGGTTGGTGCAGTTTGGGGAGGAGGTATTCCAAGGTTAGGAATCTCTAAACCTACTTTTGTGTCTCTCCCTTCATACCGATGTTCAACTTAAAGGAGACCTGTGGAGCCTGACATCACTCCTTTGTGTATTGACTCAGTAATCAAATATTAAATATACACACTCTATTTAAAGATCTTCAGCAAATTGATCTGAGAACTAAAATATTAATTATTATAATATTATTAATATGCTATGCTACTATAGTAATATTATAATAATAAATAATGCCCACTAACATTTATCCTTCATACAGTGAGTAGGGGTATGCCCCTGGTTTGTTGTTGTTTCTTCTGGCTTGGGGCTTAGTAATTTAGAAAGAGAGCTTGTGTGTTCAGCAAATGCAAGTCCTGCTTCCCTCACGTAATTCTTACTAACAAAATGTGGGATCTTTCAGCACCCCAGGCAAATGTAGGATGTGATGAGGGCTGAGGGAGAGGCCTTGCTTTGCATCTCCGAGAATGAGGGTGGGCATTAAACAAAAGCTGGGCACTGCTGCTGTCAGACTGGAGGTGGGGACAGAAGAGCCTCTTGGCGTGTTTCCATGTTTGCTAGGTGGCCAGCAGGCTCTGATCCCTAGAGTCACAGCGTTATAGGAGCGTATTTTGGAGCAAGGGTTTTCTCGACCCGCCTTCATTCAGGAAAGGCTGTGGCATTGGACAGAGCAATAGTGATTCTCTGGAGTTTTCTGGTGGCTGGTAGAGTCCCTTTGGCTGAGAGGCTGTTGAGACTGAAAGGGATTCTTGAAGGTTGTTAGTGCCTGCCACTGTCTGGAGAGCCTGCCCCAAACCAAAGTGGTTTTCTGTTTTACTCCAATGTAGTTAAAATAAGCACTTATTCCTAGATCATGCTAGAGAGCTTGATTTGAGAATGTGTAGCTAACGGGCATGCTGGAACACACTGACTTTTTGTTTTTTTTTTTGTTTGTTTGTTTGTTTAGCTATTTAAAAAGTACTTAAAAGGTTGTGGCTGGCAATAGGTGCCCCTCTTCTGTCACGTGCTCTCTCTTACATGGGAAATTGTGGACAGGAACATTATCACAGATTTTGAAACTGAAGATGTTTTAGTTTATTCCCACTGTTATTATTTAATATTTTTGTCTTAGCTTGACATTAGGGATTGGTGACTCCTTTTTATATATTAATAGTGGCTCTCCTAACATAAAACTAACCTCAGATTGTCACCAATAATCTGGTAACGGGAAGACATATTTTGAGCAAAGATTTTTATTTTAAATATAAATGCCACCATTACATTCTCAAAGACAGAGATTTTATGTGTCTATATCCTAATATCTTAACTTAGTTCAACACCTTAAAAATAATTTCCAACAGTTTGGGCTTTCTATCCTCTCATTCCAACACTTGATCTTAGCCAAAAGGCGGGGAAGCAATATCTTCTCATTCCTTAAAAGAGTGTTTTATGTGCCCTAGAATAAAGTCAGTGACCCCAGGAAGTTTTAAAAAGCAGAGGATCCACCCATGGACTTTTGGTCAGATCTTAAAAACAGAAGGCCTCTTCTGCTAAAGGATCTCAGGGAACACAGCCAACCCCTACACAGGTCAAGGAGCATCAGCCTTGCTTCCCCCTTGGCCTTCTTGGAGAGCAATCAATTGAGGCAGCTGCTAGCTATCAATGCCCCTGTCTTTGAGGGCCAGGTGCTAGGAGCCGCCCTTGGGAGTGGAAGAACAACAATGTAACTCAGAAGAGAAGAGATGCTGGGAAGGGGGTTGGGGGGACGCTGAAGGGCAAGCTCACCTTCAGAGGAAATCCATCTTGAACTTAGCTGAGTTAAAATTCTGGGTGTCCTCAGCAAAAAGTATTATTAATAGAACCTAGAGCACCCCAAATACATACCGCCCACACACCCTCTCTAGTTCTAAAAATACACCCACAGGCATCTAGGCAGCTGCAGGATTTCTGTGCCAGAGGCAAGACAGACTTGAGGACTGGTGATTGACTGGAAGCCCTGTATCTGGGAACAGCAGAAATCCTCTACTTGGTGGCCATTGCAGGCTGCTTCCCGACCCCTGAAGAAACCCAGCAGGCTGTAAGGCAGTTTCCCACCTGTTACACGTGTATTAAAGTAACATGCAGAAAGGAAGAATTGAAATTTTCAAGTGGACAGCTGGAGGATTATGGAAGGGAGATCTTTTTGGAGCCTGAGGGATCTGGCCTTGAACCCTACTCATTGGTGGCCGAAGAAGACTGAGCAAGTTATGTTTGAGGTCTGCTGCTTCCATGTGTCAAATGGGAGCTTGCATGTTCCCATATGTTTGCAGGCTTAAAGTAGAGTGTGAGAAAGTATATTAAACAGTGTGCCCTTGATGGGTGGGAGACCACGATCAGTGGATTGATACTGGCAGTTACTTCTATTTTGCAAACCGACACTGCCGATTACCACTGATAGGCATCTTGGCCTCTGCTCTACAAGTTCAAACCCAAGGCTTTAATCCTTTCAGGCTGTGCTGGTCTTGTCGCAGGGCAAGGACGTATACACTGAAAGAGCCAATGAGTTTACTAAGTGCGTGTAGTGATAGCTTTTGAGTTTAAGACTTCCTCCATGCCTCTTTTCCTGTGTTGAAGATGGCTCTCCTGCCTATATTTATACCTGACTGCTTAGGGAAGCAGGGAGTTGAAGTGAAGGATGGGAAAGCTTGTAGGAGCTACATTTGCTTGTGTAAGAGACTGAAAGACTTGTCCCTATTTAACACTGGAGGTCATTTGTCTGAGAAACCCAAAGGTACAAATGCTAGGACAGTGATGTATCAACATTGACAGACCACTGCTTGCAATTTTTTTCTAGACCAGTGGTTTTCAACCTGTGGGTTGTGATCCCTTGGTGGGGATTGACCGATCCTCTCATGGGTGTCACCTAAGACCCTCAAGAAACACAGACATTTACATTATGCTTCATAACAGTAGCAAAATGCAGTTATGAGGTAGCAACAAAAATAATCTTATGATTGGAGGTCACCACAACATAAGGAACTGTTTTAAAGAGTTGTAGCATTAGGAAGGTTGAGACGGTGGGGGATAAGAACCCATTTTGTTGTTGTTGTTGTTTTGTCCAATGCTGTGTCTCTTGATTCTACCACATGCTTGGCTCAAAGTAGCTGCTCAATAAGATGCTTTGAGGGAGGAAACAGTTCTTGGATGTAAATCCTCCATGTGAACCCTAAATGTGTGTACTTTTATCTTACATGATCCAGGTCATGGAAGACTTTTGGCATGTGATGAACATAATTGGCAGTATCCTCACAAGTTCTAGGGAAGAGCCTCGCCCTCCTATCCTATCTACTTCTTACCCCTCAAGGGCACACGGTACAGCTAGCTACCACACGAGGTACCCTGCACACAATCCCTTGTGAGCAGTTGGTCTCTGGCTAGCCTTCAGATGCTGTGTTGTCTACACTGATGCCATTCTCCAAGTACCACAAAGGTCTCCAGCCCAGTCAGGAAACAGATTCCTGAAAAGTCTAAAGATTTTCACGGATAGGCTCCTGCACTAGGAACAGGCTGCAGGCTCGCTCTGCCCTCTTTTAACCTTAGAAAGTCAGTCCATCCTTTTTGTATCAACAGGAAAGAAGACTACTGAATACTTGTCAGCCTATTTGTTTGAGCAGAGAACAATTTGCTCTTAACACTATGCACTCAGTCACTGGACTCACTGGGCACTAAGTCAGGAAGCACAGTTTGAGGAGGAAGGCATTGGGCTGATTCGTTTTAAAAGCGATCTGGAACTTTTATCTTCTCTGAGAGATTACAGTCGTGGGAGTCAGTTATGATGAAATAGGGAGTGGGTGAATTTAAAAAATAATGATAAACACGAAGCACAGAGATGAAACTGTGGGATTTGGAGGGAAATGCTTGTAATAATGCCCTTTCATTAGGAATTCACCTACTGTACCAAAATATAAATATTCCCCCAAATAAAATTACTGGTATTTTGTGGTTCTCATTTGAATTGAAGGTCATTCTGGTGAGTGGTATTGGAAGAGTCACAGTGAGTCAGCATGCTAGGGACAGATCTCCACTTTTCCTCCCTGACTCCTGGCCATCCTGAAACAGAGCAATGAATATTCATCCTCACAGGAAAGAGAAGAACTGTGCTCTCCATTCCATGAAGGTTGCCAATGTTTTGTGGCAAGATGCTCCATGTTAAGAAGCCCTTTGCTCTGCTCCTGAGGTTTCTCCCTGAGCTCCATTCTCAACAGGGGGTGAGGCAAGGAGGAGGTGAGGATCAGGAAAAGTGTGAGCACGTGAAGGAGTGCCAAGGGAACAGAAGGAGGGGTGTGTGTGGGAGAACAACAGGAAGGCAGGATGGGGTAAGGACACTGACTGTCCTCTCCTTATTTACAAAAGGACCTCGTTATAGGTCCCTCTGGAGCGAGCCTTTAATAGTTTTCCTGTTCTTTCTGAACCCAGATGGAGACTTTGAGATTTAAAATGCAGTTTCTAATTGCCCAACAAAATGAAGCAGGTAGCCTGCTGAGCTTTTCAGTGCAGGTAATGTTGAACAGTGTCCTGGGGCTGGCAGGAAGTATGGGGTCTCCACATATATCCTGCTGGTGGAGTAGTGTGTTCTTAAAGCAAGGAATGCTCTGTCTTGTCATGCCCTATGTCAGCAGTAAGGCCCAAAAGAGGTGACCAGATGCCTGGTAACCAGACCCTAGGTCCCTTCCACATGCCCTTCTGATTTCCATTTATCTTACGAACGTCATTTCTCCCATTTGTTTAAAAGAAATAGTCTGACAGCTGCTAGTGGCCAAAAAACCATCATCTGGTTATAAGACTTGGCCACATTTGAAACAGCTAATTGAATGTGCATCAGAATCTTCAATATGGGGCTGACGAGATGGCTCAGTGATTAAGACACTGGTTGTTCTCCCAGAAGACCTGGGTCAATTCCCAGCACCTACATGGGGCTCACAATTGTCTATAACTCCAATTCCAGGGAGTCACAGGCACCAGGCATGCACACACACTTCAGGCACCAGTCTGAGCACACTCATGGTGCACAGACATAGATGCAGGCAAAACACTCATGCACATAAAATAAAATAAAAATTTTAGCCATGAGTGACAGCACACATCTTCAATCCCAGCATTAGGGAGGCAGAGGTAGGCGGGTTTCTGTGAATTTCATGCCAGCTCGGCCTACAGAGTGGGCTCCAGGACAGCTGGGGCTTCGTAGAGAGATCTTGTCTTGAAAAATCAGAACAATTTTTTAGACCTACCAAGAGACAACTGGAGTTTTGAATTGCTTAAAATCTCCAGATCCAGCATGGATAGACACTATTTTATAAATGTATAAGAAAGTCTTAAAATTGCTTTACATTATCTCTTGTGTTCATGTGTTGCACAAGTCTGTATGTGCATGTGTGGATTTGTGCCACAGTGCACACATGGTCACAGTGCACATATGGAGGGCAGAATACAAATCTAGTGAGTTGGTTCTCTGCTTCTTCCATGTGGGCTTCAGGGATTCAGCTCAGGTGAGTAGGCTTGGCCACAAGTGCCTTACCCTCTAAGCCACCATGCCTGGCCCCATCTTAAAAAAAGCCATCATTAAAATAAAACCAAATGAAACAAACAAAAAAGCTTTAGTATTGAATTCAGACACTAACTTGCACAGTCGAAACGGGTGTAGGTTTTATTTGTCTCTCTGGGGCTATTCTCTGAAATGCAGGTGGCATGCAGCTTGTGCTTGGAGGTTAGGGGTCATCTCTGTGGATGTGGCTTGTTTCAAGGAAGGAAATGAATGGAAGATATGGCTAAGCAGTTCTCTTCCCCAGCCTTCAGAGTTATTGTATCACATTTGGATGGGCCTTGTCTCCAACTCTCTGGGGAAAATGTCCTTAGGATATCTGTCGACTTTTTGTTTTGCTTTATGTTCACAGATCAAAGGAGCTTAAAAGGCTCACTTGTAGGTAGGCAAACATGTGCCTGCGTGTCAGAAAGATTTATTCTCCCCATTGGCAAGCATGGCAGTATGTTGTAGAAAAGGTTAGAAAATATGACCTGCTGAGTGACAACTAACTGTTGTTGGTTCTATTTAGAAGAAATGTATTTTGAAAATGTCATTCAACACAGTGTTTCTCTGGTGGGGAGCTGATGTAATGCTTTGCATTTTGATTGTGGAGTTACACAACTCTGTAATTGTCGAAGCTTGTAGAGCTCATATAAGAAATTGTCCTCATGTATCTAGGAATATATATAATATACGTATAAATATATACATATATATATAAAACAACAATTAATTAAAGAATTAATATAACAACTAATTAAAGGCCATGAAAAAGAGGCCATGAATTTGAGAGAGAGTAAGGGGTTTGGATGAGATGGATTGGAGGGAGGAAATATAAGGAAGGAAATGATGTAATTATGATTTCAAAATATAAAAAAGTAAAAAATTATATCTATATAAAATTCAAATGAGCTTTACAATGTAAAAGAAATACATACAAAATTATGTATGACTATTAAATGAATAACTGAAGATATTTGTCTAATGTCCAACAGCAGTCATGGTGACAAAGACTTCTTTAAGAAATTCTTAGCTTTGGAGTGTGTCTAATAATTTGTGTATGGTTTCTAGAAATGAGCATGGCCAGAGTCATAATTCAACAGCAGTAATTCTTCTTTAGCTCAAAACTTTAAACATGACATATAGTAGCAGTGTGTGTGTGTGTGTGTGTGTGTGTGTATGCGTGTGTGTGTGTGTGTGTGTGTGTGTGTGTGTGTTCAATTCAATTAGAATATAAGGCAGAGATGGTATACTTGAAGGGCTTCTAACCTCTGGGCCCTAATTGCATCCCCAATAAGCAATCTTCTCTGAGTTCTCCAAGGGTCTTTGAAACGCAAAGTAGTCTGCCATGAGTGGACAAGATCATTTTGGTCATTAGAAGATATGCTTGTATCCCTTGTAAATCAACCAATTGATAATATTCACTCTTGTTCATTATTCTTTGAATTGGATTAATTTAGTTCCATCATGAGAGTGGAACTCATACATCTACAAACCCATAGGCCATGTGCTGAGCCTCATGATTCTCAACAGGTCCTATTCTCCCACACAGCCTACCAGAGCAGCCATCTCTCTAGTGTCTTAGCACCTTACATTTGATATACCTAGTTTTCTGCAAAGGGAGTGGATAGAGAGAAACTTCCCTCCTGGAGACTTCATGGGAACTAAGAAGTGCAATCTTTTATACCACAGTTCCTTTCATCTGTGAATTCTGTCACAGGCTATCCTCTATTTCGCTCTCTCTCTCTCTCTCTCTCTCTCTCTCTCTCTCTCTCTCTCTCTGTCTCCTCTGTGTCTCTGTGTGTATTTGTCTCTCTCTGTCTCTCTGTCTCTCTCTCTCTCTCCTTCTCTCTGACTCCTCTCTCTCTCTGCACCCCTCTCTGTATATGTGTCCTACATTTGTAACATAATATACTTATAAAGCCAGGAACTTAGTGGTCTATAAATGTGTGGAATTGGTGACTTCTTGGCAATTTACTCACTAATACCACATTCTAACTTTCTCCTTTTCCTCAATCGCAGGCAATATTTGGTGTTCTCGGAAGAAAGGACTAACCATTCACCATGTTTTCCTGCAGTCCATCCAACTAACTCTTCCAAGCTAACCTCACCCAGATTCCCTGCCAAGACCATCTCTAATAAGGAGGAGATATTGGCCAAAGTATATCTGGGACTATGGTAACTGTTCAGAAGCTCCCAAGAGCCTCTGCTGCATCTTAGCTTGGATCGCTTGGTGAACATATACCATGTTTTTTTGGCTTAGATAGAATAAAGTAACAGAAATTAATGTGGGAGGGCTCTGGAAATACTCAAGGCAATGGTAGACAAATTCCACTGAGCCTCTAAGAGAGTGTGTCACCTCGAGTGTCCCTGGAGGACAGGCCTCAGGGATTTGTTTCATTTGAGCAACAGTTACAGCTTCCTGTGACACTGCATATGTGCCTGTCAACTCTGGGGAATGTCCATTGTAATGGTCACACAGAGACCCTACTCTTTCCTGTCATTTATGTGGACTGAGCCCCACACCCTGTTTCTGCATTGATGATGGCTCATCTACAAACCTTTACTTCTTACTCCAGCATTTTACTTCAGGATCCCCTCACCTGCCTGCTTCATATTGACTTTTTCCTATTGTTTCTGTTCAACAAGCTTATTTTTAAATGTGTGTATGTGTGTGTGTTTAAACACCTATGTGCACCTCTTCTCAGGTACGTGTATATATAGCCTGTCCCTGGAAGGAAATACAAAAGCCTGTTTCTCTGAGGGGGCTGAGTGTCTAGGAAGGGCTAGGCTAAGCAGCAGTTACTGACTTCAGAAGGAGCTGCTCCTGTCAGGGTTCACAGGCATGAGGCCCTGCAGTTGAGCAGTTTCCTGGGTGAAATTGCTTGTGCTCTTCTCCAGCCAACGATTTTATCCACTGGCAATGGGTTAGCTCTTCAAACTCGTACACATAAACATGCAAATTCAGATTGCCTGTCCAGCATCAAACAACTAGACAAAGTTAGATGTAGCAAGCCCTTCATATCTCAGAAGAGTCCCTTAAAGTGCTCTTTCAGACACCTTGATTTATCTTTGACTTTCTTCCCTTGGTCTTTTATTATGATGATAGAGTCACCCTGCCTTATTCTGTGGGTGTGCAGTATCATGACCCAGTCTCAAACCAGTAGGGAGATAAGAACAAATTACCACTATTTCAGACTGTGAGGAACCTCTCCAGAGAGTCTGTTGAGAAAGCAACTCTGAGCCTCTTCTATGCTTCCCCTAGGGTAGGTGCCAGGAACACACTGTCATATGAGCCAAACGTGAGGTCCTGAGGAACTCCATCCACCTCAGGCAGGAGAACAGACAACAGCCAGATTGGAGAAACATGTTGTAGGAGCTATGGTAGAAGACTCTTGATCCAAAAGCTTGATCTCTGTCTAATACAACAGAACCAGAAGCAGAACTCTGTGCCTTAGACTCATTCAACGAATCTTTTTCTTTCCACATGCCCCCTTCTTTAATCATAAAATGCTAGGACACCTCATGAAGGGTGGCGGCTATCTGAAGATGTGAGAGGAAAGAGAAAAACTTCTTCCCTGCCCAATAAACCAAGCCTCACTGCCTGTGCACTTTGGACAACAGAGAAAGGCCGGCATTCTAGGGCAGTCCTCGGGAAGCCATGTTTGTATAGGAAGGACCGGCATTGAACTCTGAGCATTCAGAGAAACGAGTGCAGTCATCTGATCTCACCTGGTCAGGGCCTAATTACATACCAATCCAATTACTAATCCAGTTTCTCCATCACACTCCTCCAGCTGCTTCTCCTTAGCAGAGAGCACTCTAGGATATTCAGTTGACACCCTTGGATCTCTCAACATGTCAGGTCCTCTCCCAGCCTTCTCACATCCCCAAGATGGAACTCTTTTTCAGGCTAACATTAAAAAAAAATTCCAAACTATCTGTGCAGCTACCAAACAACTAAACGTTAAAATGCAAAGTGGACTTCACCCCTCATCTGGGTTAGTTCCTCCTTCCATCAGCTTCCATGATCTGTGCTCTCTGCTCGAAGGAACTTCGGCATTGATACTGGGATAAGCTGCCTCCCCATGACCCTGGGTCCCCCAAGGCCAGATGCATCTTTTAGCCTATCTGTATCTACTCTCTCTAGTGCTATGGTTGGTACCTTTAAAGGGGTATGCTTTTACAGCCCAATACTTGTCTAGCCTTAAATTTGTATTCTGCATATATATATACATATATATACGTATGTATGTATAATTATATATATACATATATATGTATATATAATTAACTAGTAAATAAAAATACAAAAAGAAGGAGGAGGAGGAGAAGGAGGGGGAGGGGAAGAGGGTGAAGAAGGTGAAGAAGGTGAAGAAGGTGGTGGTAGTGGTCTATAGGATTCCTTGCTTTCTCTCTTTCCTTTTGCTCTGATCTGATTCCTGCTGATAGGCTCAGTGCTTTCTTTGTTCTGGATGATTAGTCATGGAAAGGAATGTGCATTGTTTCCAAGCCCGATTCTTCTTAAGCACAGATGTGCTCCAAGGGTTTGCTCACTGTATCCCTGGAAAGAGAAGCTCGGTTTCCAAGAGGGAGGATTCCTGTAGAATCCCCTCTTTTGGGCTCACTCAATCCTTTTCCTGCCCCTCAGATGGTTTCTGTGTTAAAACATTGTAACACTCCAGGGCTTGTTGCTGTTACAGTGTTTCTAATTCTGGAGTTTTCTTTACTAGCTTCTTCCTTCCAGTAAGTCCTTTCCTATCTGTCTCTAAATGTTAGCTTTGTGGATAGAGAGAAAATAGTGCACCCGGAAGTCATTTTATCAACACCATCCATCTTGTCTACCGATGGGCAGTTATCACAAAACCATAAGATTGTTCTTGGGAAATGGATAATAGCTTGCCTCTCTTGGCATCATCAAATCTGGAATGCAAGTCAAAAAGTCCACTTCATGCCCTCAACAGTTTCTAACCATCCTCCTGGGTATGTTTCCCTTGCCTGCCATGTCCCTTTCATATAATGCCCAATCTACCCAAAAATAAGTTGCTACTTTTTCTAGGCAACTCTCCTACTCAGAAACCTGTATGATAGCATATAGGGGTGGCTAGACATTGTGTGTAGAGGTTGTTGATTGTGCTCTGATAGCCATTTTCCCTTTTCCTTAAGAAACAGAACCTTGATTTTTCTCTTGGTGACAATGTGTCTGGGAGAAACACCAGCCTTCTTGGCCATCCTTTTAGCTAAGATTGCCTTGCCGCCAGCAATACATAGGGGGCTGCCTGTGAACGCTCTCTCTCATCTTGTACCTCCCAAGGCAGAGGCTTTCCTTCCCCTTTCCTGCTTTCCTTCTCTCTGGAATGTGAAGGTGAGGCTGGGGGCAGAACAGCCATACTGCAACCATGAACAGCCCTGTTTCCAGACAGCTAAGCTAGAGGAGGGAGGGGAAGAGACCATGTGGGGCTCATTTACCCAGGTGGAGCTGACATCCTACTCACCAGGAAAGTGAGCCCTGTACTGTGTTGAGCAAAAGTATTCCTCTGAGAAGAACTTGTACGTGAGCAAATGAAGTACAAACTCCCCATCCTGGCTTGGCTTTCATGGGAGAAGGAGATCATTCTCTCTCACTTTAGGAAAGCTAATCCAGTCAGTCACCATTTTACCTCTTCCATTTTTGTAGGCTAGATAACCACTCAGGATTTTGTGGTTTTAATGGATTCACTGCATTCTTTCAAGATGACCAGAAGCCTCCACTCTAAGCTCTCATGTCTCCTTCCTTCCAAATCCTATTGTAAACCCTCCAACTCTCTCTCTCTCTCTCTCTCTCTCTCTCTCTCTCTCTCTCTCTCTCTCTCACACACACACACACACACACACACACACACACACACACACACGCACACACACACTGTATATTGCACTTTGATTGACGGACAAGCTTTGTTTTTCAACTATTGATTAAGTTCCTAACAACCTGAAATCTATGGATTTTGATCTCCCCTTGCACCCTTCCTTGTGCTGATCCCCAGTTGTCTTAGCTGTGACTTAAAGCAGATTTGTCTGTGGCTATAAGATCATAGATGAATTGCAAGCTGTTTTTCCCTCTGACAAGTGGATGTTTGCATTGATTGACAGTTCAGAGTCAGGTAATTCACCATGTAGAGAAATATGCAACAGCTGACATTATCACTGTGTGTTATTTATTAGCATGAGAAGTATGTTGGGATTTGCATACTGTTTGTAGGGTAGATCTTGATGTTGACAATAGAGGTCTAACTCCTTAAATCTGGGTTGTTGGGTTTTTGGGGTTTTTTGTTTTGTTTTGTTTTGTTTTGTTTTGTTTTGTTTTTTTATCACACCAAAGAGGAAGTGAGATCAAGACAATGGCATCTTAACATTAAAAACAAAAACAAAAAAAGACAGGGGCTGGAGAGATGGCTCAATGATTAAGAGCCCTGGCTGCTCTTCCAGAGGACCCAGCATTCAATTCCCAACAACCACCTGGCAGCTCACATCTGTCTGTAACTCCAGTTCTAGAAGATCTGGCATCTTCACACAGACATACATGCAGTAAAAGCACTGATGCACATAAAAATAAATCTTAAAATAAGTCAACGAAGAACTCCACAAAAGCCTTTTAAAGGACTCTTACTACCTGCTTCCTGAGTGGGCCTGGGGCAAGACCAGCTTGCTGAGCCATCAATTCCAAGAGCTAGGTTTCCCCTCTTATGCAAAGGACCAGAGAAGAGGAAAGAGGGGACAAGACCCCACTGATTTAACCTCTCAGTTTAAGCTCTGCAAACTGATTGAAATTATCAAAAACCTGTCATCTTAAAGGATGTTCCTTTGTCCCTCAAGTTAGTATAACTTCTTATTTTTCTGGTTTTCTTTTTTCTTTCCTTTTTTTTTTTTTTGAATGAAATATCACCATAGGCACACCCTTACTTTCTTCCCCTCTTTCTCAAATATACACATGCACACATACACACACATACACACATACTTAAACACATGCACACATACATACACACACACTCACACCTACACACACACTCATACACATACTCACATATAGACACTCACATACACACACTCACACACACACACACACACACATACACACACCCATACTCCTTAGGAAAAACACACATTTTATATAACCTGCCATATTGTTTGTGTTAAATTAACAAAATTTACTATTCCCTTTGAAGATAAAAAAAACCTTGCCTGAACTCCTCTCTGAATGGAATCTCCTATTACCTAAAGTGCAGAGCACACATAATTGAAATCTGCCTTACTGGATAATGATTCTCTAACCTAAGGATTGCAATGACTCTATTATGTGTTTTAATCTCATTTTTTTTTAAAGGAAAAAAGTAGACAGAAAAAAAAGTTTGCAAGAAAGAAGTTTCTTTTGGAAATTTCTTTCCAGGGAGCATAAATGTTGTCAATAGGACACTTCTTCAGAGGTTGGTCAAAGAAGTTTACATTAGTGGAAGAAACAAGTGGAAATCACTTTTTTTTAAAGAACCGGAATAGTTCAAGGTGTCCCCAGTTTGAAGTTCACTAGGTGAAAGGTAGAGGGCTGAGGGATCCTGGAGCCAAGGTCTTCCCTGAGACGAGGCTTACAGTTCTGAGTGTACTTCTTGGCATTCATAAAGCTATGAAAACTGGGTTTGAGGAAGGTAAGGAGGCTAAGGATCCCGGGCTGGGAACGTGGCCTTGCAGCTAGTCCTGAAAGCTAAGAGGGCTCACCAAGCGAAGAAGCAAATGTTTGAGTCAAGACCAGTCCAAGCAAAACTACAAGGTAGCCTTACCCCAGCCTCATTCTTTTATAGCTTCAAGTCTCTCTCTCCCACTCTCCCTCTCCCTCTCCCTCTCCCACTCTCCCTCTCTCTCTTTCCCTCTCTCTCTCCCTCTCCCTCTCCCTCTCCCTCCCTCCCTCCCTTCCCTCCTTCTCTCTCTCTCTCTCTCTCTCTCTCTCTCTCTCTCTCTCTCTCTGTGTGTGTGTGTGTGTGTTGCATTATCATAAAAGAATATCTTGGCCATTCACCTATTTGTTATCTGACTTGTGCCACTAGATCAGACAATTGATCAGTGTTCTCTGTTTTATTCCCCTAGGAGAGACCAGCACATAGTAGGTCTCAATGCATTATGACCACTTGGAAAATATTAAGCATACACTATTCCTTGCCCTCTTTTCCTCCATAGAGTCAATGATCCGTGGGCCTTTGAGCAAAGGCTTAGGCATCCATGTCTTTACAGAGCTCAGTAAGTGACTCCCATTGGCACCCCTGGCTGGGAACTACTGAAGGGAAGTGCTCACTAAGCCTGCCCCTGTCCTTCCCTCAATGTAAATGGCAGAGTCTAGGCAAAAAGAAAGCAAGTGTGACTGAGTATGTGAGCTGACAGTGGTGCCAGCAGAGGCATTCTGGGTAAGAAAGCCCTGAGACTTTCGGCCATTCCTGTCTCCCTACAACCCACTTAGACCACTGAAGACTGAGCATGAGGGAGAGTGCGTTTCTCTGTGCCAAGTCTGAGCTAATGAAGTAAACACTCGGCAATGGCCATTTTGGGCTGTTTAATCCATAGATGGAGGTGTCCTGTGCCTTCCTGGTGGGGGTGACACAGACTTGTCGCTTTTGTGTGCAGGAGGCTTCAGCTGGAGACATCGCCATACCCAAACCCTTCCTTCCTCACAGGCATCCCCTCTTGCCAAAGCCCTGTCCTGCCCCATGGTAGGAAGCCAGGCTGGTCTAAGGTTGGCTTTTTCTAGTCTGCAAAGGTTGACTAGGAGGAAGGTTTCTTTCTGCATGACTGTGACACTTCTGAAAAGTTGGGCTGTGGGATTCTGTTTTCTTTTCACTTCTCTCTTGGAAATCACCCCCTGTGTGATGGGACTTCAGGATGAGGCATGCTCTTTACATTGAGCAAGCATTTCCCACTGTTCTGAGGAGGCAAATGGAGGCTGCTGGGGTTTTCAGCTCCCTAAATAACTTTCCATGCTATTTGTGAAGAGGTTGTTTTTTGTCCAAATTTTTAAATCCCCACCCCCACCCCAACAACAGCAAGTGAATTCAAACTATTCAGACCTTGATTGATGGTCACACCTTTTAGAATCTTCAGCTCATATTTCGAGAAAGAAGCAGCTGGCAGTCTTGACATTTAATTCTATCTAACAGACTGCCTCTCTCAGCACCCCTCCTCCAGATAGGATGCACAGACTACTGGGAGATACTCAGTGATGCCCATCCAAATATCCACACAGTGTGTGGAGGAATGGGACAGTATGCTGAGCTGACAGTATTGAGATGTCTGATCTTAAGGAACCACAATGGTGGTAGGGAAAGGCGACTATCTTAGCTGCAGTGATATCTGCCGGGGGGACTTTGAAAACCCAAAAAGATTAGCTGTCAATCAATGGCACTAATAATAGTTGTGATAGTTGTCAGCTAAAGGTTAGGGCATGCAAATCTCTTTACAGGAGCCATCCAGTTTAAACAGTATACCTCTGCTTTATGTATGTATGTATGTATGTATGTATGTATGTATGTATGTATTAAAGATCTTGCTACGTAGCTCAGTTTGGCCTCCAACCCACCAGGTAGCCAAGGCTGGCTCAAACGTGCTTGGATTATAGGTGTGCGTTAACTTACTCAGCCCATCCTTTTTATCCACTAGGAATCAGAGGCACTGTGAGTATAAATGATCTTGAAGGTCATGTAGCCTCCTGGTAGTAATATGTTTTTGTCAGAGGCTGGCAAATTTTACTATAAAAGGACAAAGGTGCTTTCTTGTTCTCTTGCCCTTGCTCCCTTACCCTCTTCCCACTATCTCCCCATTCCCCCCCCTCCTCCCCCTCCTCCCCCTCCTCCTCCTCTTCCTCCTCCTCCTCCTCCTTCTTTTCCTCCTCCTTCTTCTTCTTTTTCTTCTTCTTTTTCTTCTTCTTCTTCTTCTTCTTCTTCTTCTTCTTCTTCTTCTTCTTCTTCTTCTCTCTCTCTCTCTCTCTCTCTCTCTCTCTCTCTCTCTCTCTCTCTCTCTGCCTTTCTCTCAATTCCTCTCCTCATGCCCTGAATAAACTCTATTCTATACTATAAAAAAAAGGACAAATAGTAAATATTTTTTGCCTTTATGAGACACACAATCTCTGTTGCAGCTTATCAAAATTGCCATTGAAAATAAAGATAGCAGCCATAGTGATCCTTAAACAAATGGGAGTGTCTGTGTTCTAATAAAACTTTATTTATAAAAACAGGTAGTGTTCTGGACTTGTCCTGAGGGCTATACCTTGCTGACTTCTTTCTAATTTTAATCTAGACACCAAGCTCTCTTTGGCCACTTATTTCTGAAATCTTTCCTTTCAACAGGAACTCTTATGTCTGTCTATATGTGAACTCTTGTGAGCAGTCACAGAGCTCAGAACACAATGTCTATTGGGTAAATAACTGAGCTCTTTCAAGTGAGTCTTATTTCTTCATTCATCAGGCCACAAGGTGTGGGTACAAAACCACAGAAGGACCCACCCGAGGAAAGCTTCCGGGACATCCTGGGATTTTCATGCAATACCCACTGGGTACTAGATTCCATCTCTACAGAACTGCTTCTCCCTAAGTTCCCAGACAGCATTCAAAACTATACAACACCAAAATAAGTAAAGATAAGAATAAAGGGAAGTGAAATATTGCAAAACCGAGGCCTCACATGAATCCTGCAAGAGAGGTACCATTGTTCCATTCTGTAGGACAGAGATAAAATTACAGAGCAGAAGCTAACTGCCTGAGGCCAGAGTACTCTTGGTTGAACTACTAGTTTGCTGAGTGCCGTACCTTAGGCCACACAAGCTCTTTCTAACAGGTTGCTCACCATGTCTCACCTCAGTCACCACCACATGAGCTCAGAAAGTCAGTTAAAGTTCTAAGTCTCTTTCTTTTTACCCTCTACAAAGAACAGGAAGCCCTGGGGTGCCCTATGCCCTTTCCATGGCTGCTAGTACAATCCAAGTCTGGCATGTGAACGATCTTTACAAGGGGGAACTTCACGCACATGTTAAGTAGGGATCTTCAGGGAATCGAACTAGGACCATGGCCAGCCTTTGCTTCCTCATTACATTGCTGGCCCCAAGGATTTACCCACTCACCCCAAGAAATCCCACCTCTGAATCACTCAGTCTGGGGAGAAGTTGTCCCTCTAAAATCATCCAAACGCTCGGGGTTTGATAAAGGTTAGAGGACAGTCATTCAATCTCTAGTCACCTGACTCTTTAAGTCATGAAGTACACATGTACTCCTCACAGGCGTCGCCATCACAACTTCCCCCAGAGGCCACTTCTCACTTCCATTCTTCCTGTTTCAGAGGACTCCTCCTCCCTGGGCTGAGTAGACCATTAATCTCTTCTCCCAGACCCACTGCCTGCCGAGTTGTTTGGACGACAATGACCCATGATGGAACACTGTACCAGCTTTGTCCACCTAGGACTCTCTTCTCACTAGAAGACAGAACACTGGGGTCTTTGTCTCAAGCCTACAGCCTCTTAAACCCTTTACCAAAATAGGAACTAGAAAATTGGATAGATGAATACATAAAAAAAAATCACATATGCCCCCAAATCACATAAAATTAGAAAGAGACTAGCCGATGAAAAGATGTTTACATTTGACAAATGCTGTGAAGAATGGATATTTAGGTCCTGAAAGGGCCTTCTGTTAGTTCTAAAGGATTATATTGTCTGCTAACATTGTAGCCATAGAGGCTTGTATAAGCTCACTCTGACAGATGCAGATGATGAAACTGACAAGCAACATCTTAGAAAATATTCCCATTGTTAAGGGACATATAACAGTAATATTCAACATCTAAAAATGTGCACAAATTAATTACAAACATAACTAAAGTGGAAAATTGGATAAAATGAATCAAATGGCAAGACAATATCAATGACTTGTTAAAAAAAAAAAAAACTTTTAAATCAGATCTAGTGGTACCAACCTGCAATCCCATTGACTCAAAAAAACCGACAAACAAGATGGGAACCTCAAAGCCTGGCTAGCCTACAGAGCAAGTTCAAGGCCTGGCTGGGGCTGCAGCTCGGAGACAGTAAGCCTAGGTTGGACCCTCAACATTGAAAACAATAACAAAACATTAAACTCTTAATAAAACACTGAACAACACATGGCGTGCACACACACACACACACACACACACACACACAGAGAGAGAGAGAGAGAGAGAGAGAGAGAGAGAGAGAGGAGGGAGGAATCGGAAGATTCTAGGAGGAAGGTGCCATCAGTTCCATGAACTGACTTATTTTGTAGCAATTTATGGAACTTCATAAGAGTCTTCTCTAAGGTAGAGCCACCCAGAGTGAATCCACCATGCATCAGAATCTTTGCTAGGGGAGTGGCATTCTGTGAATGCAGACTAAAACCAAACCACAAAGAGCAAATCAGTGCAAAGATGTGAAGCAGCTGGATCTGGCCCGGGCCGGTAGTATGTGAAAACTATAGACAATAGATTTCTAGTTTGTCCTGAATAAAGAATATTTCCTTGGAAGTTTTGGCTAAAGAGAGAATTCCCTTAGAAATGGGATCCTATCAGCCATTTGTTTTCTATTTCTTGGCATATTCTAACTTTAAGTGGTTGAGATTGATTCTCAAAAAAAAAAAAAAATTCTATTAATTTCAACCAATATTTCTGCTCCTGCTCCAGGCTAGTTCTGTTAGATCATTAGCTGTCTTTGGCTTTCTTATGAAAACAATCCATCTCTGGTGAAAGTTGTGGGCATAGCTACAGGCCCAGCTCTCAGGAGACCAGGGGTTCTAGGTCAAGTTGTACTGAATCAGATCCCATGCCAAAACCAAAACAGAACACTCACAAGAAAACAAAAACAGATAGCTGTGTCTTTGTGAGGCTGAGGCAGGAGGATAGGCATGAGTTCAAGGCCAGCATGGATATATATATAAAAAAAAAAGAAAGATGAACAAAAGAAAGAAAAGAAAGAAGAAAAGGAGATATAGAGATATTCATTTGGAGGTCTTTGTTAATAAAATATTAGATTCCTAGCTTACAGTATTTTCTGAAACTTCTGACGTTCTCATTTTGAATAGCTATTTATCAATGAGAAATTCAATACAAATGTAGACTTCCAGGGAGAACTGAGCAAACTAGATTTTACAGTGACTATCCCATGGGGCAGTCTACCCTTGAAGAAATGGGCTATGAGCTAATTAATAGTGTGTGTGTGGGCATCATGGGAAGAACTGGTATATAGGAAATAGAAGGGAGAACCACAATACAGACATCATAAAACCAACAGGTAACTCCGCTCTCTAAGTGCTAGAAAGATGCTGCCAAAACCAAACCAAAGCAAACAAAACAAAAAATAAAGAACAACAAAAGTAGCAAAGCTGCATCACAGAGATCCAGAGAGAATCTTTCCCCTCGCAGAGTGATGGCAAACGGGAAGGGCAGAAATGTAGTTGAGATATACCAGCTATTGATCATGACATATTAAACCCCAGAATGTGCTGGCAACGGCATTTGATTATGGTAAAGAATTCCATATAATTTGCTTTAATGACCTTTAAATAATATAAATCCATTACCATTGTAAAATTTAATACTGAAGAAGAAAATTAAAATAATCAATAATCTCAAAGTAGCGATGTTAATATTTTGGTTTGTTCCTTTTACTATGCATGGTTTTTTTTTTTTTCGGACAGCACTATTTAATCTACATCTTTCTGCAGAATACAGATAAATATACAAAATAAACAACTTCATTCATAAGTCTCTGTTGAATATCATTTCCTCAGACTAGATTCTTTAGAACTAGAGTTATGAAGTAAACATCTGTGAGTTTCCAGGTCTTGGCACACAGTGCTAAATTATTTTCCAGCTAAATCTAATTTATATTATTCTTTTTCTCCTTAGATGTATCTTTCTATCTTTTATGACTATGTTCATCATCTACCTGAGATCAAGAAAGTGCCCAAATGAAAACCAATATTGAGATCGTGTGTTGTGGAGACCCAGAGCTTATTCTCACCATGTTTGACCTATCATGGCCACTATCACATCTGGTTCTCACAAATCTTCCTTAGAGGAAGGTTCTTGTAGATGGTTCAGGGTATAGGCAAGGGTTTCTGATACCATCTTGTTCAGATTTAATGGATGTTTCCATCTGACAAAGGTATAAAGAAGATATGAAAGTTTTAATATTATAGAATTCAGCTTTAAGAATTTCCTCCACACATTCATTACCTTACACTAGAGCAGTGGTTCTCAGCCTGTGTCTTGAGACCCCTTTGGGGGTTGCCTATCAGAAATCCTGCTTATCAGATATTTATATTACAATTCATGACACTAGCAAAATTACAGTTATGAAGTAGCAATGAAATAACCTTATGGTTGGGAGTCACCACCTCATGAGGAACTGTGTTAAAGAGTAGCAGCATTGGGAAGGTTGAAAACCACTGCTGTAGATGATCCTGGCTCTAGCTTGGGTCCCTGTGAAACTCTGTAGCATTCACCATTCCTTCCTCCCCATACTGACTAACAAACCCACCAGGAAATACATGACTAGATTTCTTTCGGTGGTTCTGGTTGAAGCTCAGTGGAAGAGAGCTTCCCTAACAAGTCTGAGACTTCTCCCTCTGTGACAGGAATAAGAAAGAAATTGGAAATCTGGAATCAGAGTCATAGAAGTACAATACCCCTGAAATGAAAGTTAGCATGGCGTGGCTGATTTCCCAGGAAGATCCCCCAAAAGCGCACAGATGAGCATAAGCCAACGATGGTGCAGAGAGTCAGCTCTGAACTCAATGTGAACTTGGTAAAAACACAAGCTGCTCAAGGGAATTTTGGAAGAACACGTGTAGTTTCAGGCCTGATGTGTTTGAGTGTTAAACAGCTGACCACAAGAACTACTAACTGTTGGGTTTCTGAGGCAGGGGAAGTTCTTGCTTCTGGCTAATTCTCACCTGATCACCCGAAATTTGTAGCACAAATGAATTCTTTCACTAGGTCATGGGATATGTGGGAACTCTCTACTATCCTTCCAACTCAAAGTTCTGAACCTTGGCTCTGTCCAGAGTTGTAGGTCATCATCTGAAGAATTCAGGATAGGATTCAAGCCTATGACTTAGCAATCCAAGCAGCACACTGCTGATGTTGGACACTCAGCCAGTGATCCATCATGAACTCTAGAAGGCAGCTGCCTCATTTGCTCTCAAGGGTCAAATCCTTTTATATAAGCATCACAGTAGCACATCCATGTTTTTTGTATATGTGTGTTCAATTTTACATTTGGAGAAATCATTTCTGAAGATGTCTGACATTTAAGAATATCTGGCACCACATTGCTACCCGTGGAGCCAAGTGTCCTGTGTGTGGAAAGTAACACAGCTCAGTGTGTTGATTGTGCCAAAATACACTTAACATTGACACTTGTGCCATATGTTGGTACCTTAAACTCAATACTCCTTTGGCTGAAGTGCAAAAGGATAACATTCAGACTGAGTCCTGTTCTCTTTCTATGTAGATAAAGAGCAAAAGTAGGTTCTTCTTCAGAAACATGAGGGTCTTCTTCATTCTTGGGGAGAGGTCAGGTACAGGAAATCTAGGTTCACCAGCCAGGTTGCCCAGGGTATCTGCCTGGCCATATTGCTCTCTGTTCCTAATTTACTGGTGTAGTTCCTCAGCAGGTCCTAGGTCATAACTTGGAGGCAGAGGCCAGCCTCCTCAGCCCACACCATGGCACTGGAGAAGGCATGGCCGACAGGAGGGCAGAATATTTTCACTAAACTCACCAACAGCTTTATGCCAGATACTCAGACAATGCACAGGCAACCAGGATGAAAAGAACTCTGTGCAAACCCACTCCGGTCACCAAAACCTTCCTTCAAGAGAGACTCTGAACTCACATTCCTTCTGAGTTCTTTGCTCAGTAGATCCTGCCCATCTCTGTAGCATGCTGCCTCCAAAACGCAAGGAGGAAAGAACAGGCTAATACCATCCACGTCTCAGTCAGTGTCTTCCTGAGTGTAATTGCTTTGTCTAAGTCAGTACTATACTTTCTTGGGCTCCTGTGTGCCTCTGGCAATATCAATATCTGTGGCTCTCCTTGAAACACAGGAACATAGCCTCTTTAAATATTGATCTCAAGCAGTTTCAAAGGGAAGGACAATGAGGATTGAGCTGGTGCTCTCACTAAAGCTAGCAGAGATATTTAAACTGTGATTGGAGTCATATGCCTGGGAATCATTGTATAGTATTAAGTAAGGACTGTGCATTCCTGGAGATGCTGTGGCTTTTCCTGTGGTACCATGAGGTATACACAACATTGAAGGAGAACAGTTGAACTCTAACAAGTAGTAGAACCTAAGAAAGCCCAAAGAGTCTGATTTTTTAAACTATATTTTATTGGGGAAAAAATTCAACCCATGAAAGCAGAGAGAGTACTATAACGGGTGCTTGGGTCTCCCATGTTGTTTAATCCATGGCTAATCATGTTTGACTCCTACTTACCCTCTCTGCCTTCCAATTAAGTATATAATTTGGAAGTACATCTATGACATCCTATCAGGTCACCCGTAAATACAGCCACCCCTAATTATCCAGAGGAGATTAGAGGCAAAAGCTTCCCAGTTACAAAAATTCCCTTCTATAAAATGGCACAGTCAGGGGGCATGGTAGGCTATGCCTTCATTCCCAGCATCTGTGAGTCTGAGGCAGGCAAATCTCTGTGGGGGCGAGACCAATCTGGCCTACAAAATGAGCTCCAGGCCAGCCAAGGGCACATAGGAAGAGCATGCCTCATGAATGAATGAATGAATGAATGAATGAATGAAATTGGCATACCATTTGCATATAACCTATACAACTCTCCCTATAAACATAATCTCTAGATTACTTATTCTTAGTACAACATAAAGGACATGGAAACTGTTGTTACCTAAGAAATGATGGTGGGAAGGTCTGTATGTTATCAAGACAGATGCAATTTGAGAACTTTCTTTTTCATATCCAACGTTAGTTGATCTGTTGAAGCTGAACCTGAAGATGTGGAAAGCTGATTATATATTAATTTAAGTTTTGCATCTGAAAATTATACCACAGTACTGTAGATCAAAACCGAAAAACCAAAACCCAATAGCTTCATTAGTCGTTTAAGTGCCTAATTGTATTCAGATTTCCTTTTAAAAATTCCCTTTGTTGCTATTTGTTTTGTTGGGTGTGAAAAGTCTCTGGGGGGGAGGGTCCTGTCACTTTTCCATGAAGAGGCAATTTCCCACATTTCAGTTATCATAGAGGAGTCTACAACGAAGGAAGCTAAGAAGGAAAAATCATTTGACCTATTTGCATTACAACTCCTAGCAACAGCAAAATTACAGTTGGGGGTAGCAATGAAAATAATTTTATGGTTGGGGGTCACCACAACGTGAGGAACTGTGTTAAAGGGTTGCCACAGTCGGAACCACTGGTCTAGAGTCAGTGATGAGAACTTTTCTTGTGGAAAATTGATACACAGAGCCTTACATTTACACCCACAAATTCCACAGCTCATTGATGACAAGGTGTTCAATGTTAAAATGTAAGAGGTACTGCTACTTAACTGCTGGGGAGGGGCCTGCACTCCAGTACTTTGAGCATGGAGTCCAGACCCTGTGATGTCTGTGAATTCAGAACTGTGCTATCCAGACCAGACCTCTGCCCACGTGTGCCTTTTGAGCATACCAAATCGGGGCATTTCATTACTGAGACATGCAATGCTTGTAGAATATACACTGGATTGCAAAGATTTGGGGAAAAAGAAGTAAAATCTCTCATACTTGATTATCCTATGGGCGACATCCTGAAATAATACTTCTGATTTATTGAGTTCAATAAAACAGACTGTCTGAGTTGCTTTCACCTGTTTCTTTTTCACTGGGTTATACTGCTGCAGGGACATACTAGATTAAATCAGGGCTCACATAAGATAGCTGGACAGCACCTTGGGTATACAGTGTTGGATGTGGCATTCTATGACATCATCTCACAACACGCTGTCAGGTAGGAGAGGGCTGGAGCTGCTCATCTGCCTCACTCTATGTAAGGCTGAACACAATAGCACCTGAGAGTCCATTTTTTCTTTTAAATACTGCTAAAACAATATATTTCAATCCTCCCCATGGTTAGCCTAATACAAGTTCTACATGTAGGGGAGTCGCAGACACGGTTGTGCTTTAAGAATTATTCCTCAGTTTCCCCTCGGTCAAACCTCACAGCCAATCTAAAAGTGACAGGTAAGCTTGTCTATAAGCGTGACCCTGCCCTTTCGTGTCCACAGCAGCTTCTTGCTCATTGAGGGGTATAGTTCAAAATCTATCCAAGACTCTGTCATTCTAGCACTGGTGGTTGAAGCAGGACAATGTCTTTGTGGTTTCAAGGCCAGTCAGCTCTATATAGTGAATTCCAGGCTAACCTGTGCTAGTTTTGAAGAAAAAAATACTCTCAGCGATAACCTACAAGCCCATCTAGTTCGGCCCCCATATAGTCTTATTCCTCTACCCCTAAATCCACTCACGTCATTGCCAATGTCAGTTGCCCTCCCATTCTGTTCCCACACCTTCAGATCCTTTATAACATCCTTCCCACTGTCTACAGCACCGTCCCCATCTCACCAGCTACTTTGACTGGGGTGACCCTCCTGTGTTCATGTTGGAGGTTGAGCTGGTGCTGCTCAGGTTCAAAGGCTAGATTCAAACTCAAGATCTGGTTGCTCTAAAGCAAGCAGATCTTCACTGCCACCAGCCTATAGCCTCTGTTGTATGAACCTTGCTCCCCAAGTTGATGGGTCAATAAAAGGCTAAAGCCTGTGATTGGGCAATAAACAGAGGTAGGTGGGTTTTCAGTTACCTGGGTGAGAGAGGAGGGGAAGACAGGAAGAGACCACCGTGAGAGAAGATGGACCGTGAGCACATGAGCTGTTTCTCCTATGGCTAGGAGACACAGCAAGTAACAAGGGACATACGGCTGAGAGATAAGTTAGAACAGCTTCAAAACCCGCCAGATCTAGGCTTACGATCTAGGCTTTGCAAGTCAAATACCTGGCGTGTGTGTCTTTTTATGGGCTAACTAGAATATTTAATTTATTTTATATATGCTTAGATACTAGTTCAAGCATCCCTCCCTCCTGAACCCCCAACCAGAACAGACGCACAGGTGCTGATACTTATACACCACAGTGGTGTTGCAATGTTTATTTGGGGGTCAAGGGAGATTGCTCACTTAACACCTGGCTCTCTCAGTAGACTGTTCTATGTGGGTAGGGGTCTTATTGGTTCAGGGTCATTTGCCGTCTGATACATAACTGATTCTCAATGAGCAGGAAGGGACGAAGGAAGGAAGAAGAGACGTGCCCCATGTAACTGATGTACCCTCTTCCTCCCTTCCTCCAGTGCTGAAGGGGCAGACAGCCTTCATAGATATTTATCCACAGATCATTAGCCGGATCGTGGTCAGAGCACCTGAGACTCTTTGTATATAGGTAGACAAAGCTCTGCTAGAATATAGATTCCAGCCGGGTGGTGGTGGCGCATGCCTTTAATCCCAGCACTTGGGAGGCAGAGGCAGGCAGAGCTCTGAGTTCGAGGCCAGCCTGGTCTACAGAGTGAATTCCAGGACAGCCAGGGCTACTCAGAGAAACCCTGTCTCGAAAAACAAAAAAAAAAAAAAGAAAAAAGAATGTAGATTCTATGAGCACATCAACATTGATTTGATTATTAGCTTGTCCTATTATGGCTCCTGACAGATTTTATTTCCTGCCTCACTTTGAGCTAACTCCCCCATCCTAGACACACAGAACGGGCCTGTATTTTCAGGGGAACCCACTTCAAAAAATTTGGTAGCTTCCTAAACTCAGATTGGCTGCCCAATCTGCCAGCACTGCGCTAATTTCATTCTAGACTGACTATAAAGGACTCCTCCCCGACATCCTATTGGGCTCCCTTTCCTCTTCCAACCTCACACAAACACATCACACAACTCCCTTCTTTCCCAAGGACACAACTCAAGCAATTTCTAAAACTGAGATTCTGATCCAAAACAGTAGCCAACATGCAGTGAATCTCTCTGTTCACAGGAAGACAGGGGCCTCTGAGCAATTTCCTGGTCCTAGGTTTTTCCATTCCAGTAAATGAAGCCCTTCTTCAGCCCAGGAATCTGTCTCTGCATGCAGCCAATGTGTTAATGTAGCGTGTCAATTGTTACAACCCGCCTGATGTCTTTTGTTCTTATATTTTTTTCCATTTTTAGTGAACAACAACTGGGTCCTCTGCCCTGGAACTTCTAAGTGTTGATGACTCGTTAGGGCAATGGAATGTGACTGGAGAGTTTCCTTCCTAAGAAGACATTTTTGTTTAATAATACATGATACTTAAATCGCACCCTTCACCTTGAGAGACTTTTATGCTTCATTAGGTGGAGCAGCCCCTGAGTTATAGATTGGACATAGCAAGGTTAAACCATTTGCTGCAATCCACAGCTTGCTCTGCTTCTAACAAAGCACTTTGTCTTTTTTAAATTACAGAGGAAATATAATGAATAAAGAATGTAGCACTCTAATGACTGCGTTAGTCAGTAAATTGGTTCCAAACTCTTTTCATGTGCTTTCCTCAGCAATGTTTGGGGCTCTTTCCTGTTCTGTACTGGCTCCTTTTTTGTCTGCTGATGTCATTTAATAGTTCTCTTCCTCCTTCTCCTTCTCCTGGTCCTCCTCCTGGTCCTCCTCATCCTCCTCTTCCTCTTCCTCCTCCTCCACCTGACCCTCCTTCTCCTCCTCCTCCTCCTGCTTCTCCTTTTCCTGACACCCTACTTCTATGCTTATTCTCTTCTGCCTTCTAGGGTGCTATGGATGCTGTTGGGTACATCCATATCCCACAAACCTAACAGCAACCCTTTCCTTACTCAGGGACCCCACTTCAGATGATGAATAGATGGTCATTGCCAAGATGCTGGGGAAAGGATGGGAGAAACCACAGAATCCCATAGTCTGTAGTGTTGATTAACTTGAAACCTTTTCATTGTGAATTCAAGTATATTACAGAACAGAACATAGGAAATACGGACACTTTAAAGTCAAATTTGCCAGTCACAGACAGCTCAGGATTTCTTCTCCAGGCTTTTACTTCCATCAGGGATGCTTGGAATAGAAAAGTCAGAGACGAACTGACGTAACTGAGCACTCCCTCTGTGCCCCAGAGAGATGAGACACAGGGGTGGGTTCTCTAAGAGCTGGTCTTGTTGTTTTACTGTTTGTTTGAGCAAGGGTTGTTTCCCTCTAGAAATTGTTCTTATGGAAGTAACTTAAGGCTGGCCATTTTTCTTCTGTCTCTTAAAGACTCACCAGGCAGGAGCCTTGCTGAACTGAAGAGACCAAAGCAGTAAACAAAGAAACTCATGACATCCAAGACTAGCATTTGAAATGAAAGAAAAACAGGTCATGTTTTTAAAAGTAAAGATTCTGTTATATAATGGTTTTATATAAGAAAGGGACCCAAAATGGAGAAAATGATACAGTAGCAAGTTTGCAAAGATTTTGAGTTAACTTTAACCCAGACATTCTCAAGTACATGTGCTTATGCCCCCAAAACCCATGATTACTATCTGAACAACAGCATACAGATGTGGACCAGGCACCACATCTGCGTTGCTATGTGGAAGGCACCTACCAAAGAGGAGCAAAGATCTCAGGAAATAACATCACAAAACCTGGCTTTGAAAACCAGCTCCACCACCTATACCTTCAGTAAACAGGAATCTTAACTCCCCAAAACACCTAGTCCTTAGGTGTTTGGGTTGGCTTTCTTATCCCCATTATAGGTAGGCATGAACACACCTCTTGCTTTGGCCAATCTAATATAAATACAAGTGGCATTGACCATTTCTTTAAAATGTTTGAGAAGTAGTTTACAATTCCACATCATTTTCTTTCCCCCTATCATGATGACATGAAACATTTTCAGTGACAGTTGTCATTTTGGTGTAGGAGTTAAAGATGCCAAAGTTAAGATGCCAAAGTCAAAGCCACACTTTATTCATTCAATGGATGTATAATGAAGCAAAGAATAAATTCTTGATTTTTCTCTCTCTTTCCCAGTGGAGAGCTGGGGATTTTTTTTTTGTATTGAAGCATATTCTAGTCTATCCTAACAAATAAATACACTTTGGATCTGCAGGAAAATTAAAATGAGATACCCAACAGTTACTATGCATGGTAGAAGGTAAGGGTAGGAGGTAAATGTTAGTGCTTTTTTTCTGTTAGCAAATGTGGTCCTTGCCTGCCTGTGCTTACTGACCACGAGCTAGGCCACCCTTCAGTGTGCTCTCGGTTTAGGAAGAATGAAAATGAACTCTAAGATCTGTTAAAGTATTCCATAAAACCCTTTGTCATAATGAGATACTCTTAATGGAAAGCGGTTGGGCTTTCCAAGCCTGGGAAGAGAATTTTTCTCTTTGAAGTTTACCAAGAGGCTAGGAGCTCTGGGTCTTCTCAAGAGATTCCTCAGTCAGTAAGATTCAGATTCATGGATGCTGAAGGGACCACAGGACACCTACCGTGAAGCACCGTGCTCTGTAGCACTGAGATCAGGGAGTGAGCCTCTCAGGGGGCAGAGTTCTGCCTCCTCCCTGCTAGCTCATCTGCCCTTTGAGAAGCTAGTGTCCTTGGCTGGCTTAACATCCATATTTCTGATATTTCAGCAAGCATGGTAAAGACTGTCAGACTTCAATTTTCAGTATTTCCTGGGCTCCTCAGAGGGAGAACCAGCAGGGTCACTGGCTTTGGCTACATCACTTAGCAATCATGGACTTATTCACTGGTCAATATAATCAATTAAACAATCCATCCAAAACATTTTAGAGCACTTAAATATACTTTGGAGAAAAACCAAAACACCTCATACCTAAAATTACAAAGTCATGTCTTTGATCTGTACTGAAAAGTGTAATCTCAGTTGATCAGCTTAGAAGGCTGTAAAGGGACATTGTACTCGGCATGGAGGGACAATGCCCAGAAGGTAACCGTGGCCCTGACCTTCTTGAGGGGGCTTGTTTTTTACCATTCCAGAGGATGATGTACACGACAAAAATCTAACACCATTGCCCACCACTAATGACTACATGCCGAGAATATGTCATTATGATCACCAAAAAGCACACTTTGCACTTCTGCTTGCCTTCTGGGATGCTACATTGCTCTCAGTTGAGAACTACAAGCCTTGAGTATGAGAGTTATTGAAAGTAATGTAACAGGAAGCTCTCAGCAGGTCACAAAGGACCCCACTGAGGAAGGAAGAGCCAAGAAAAAGTCCACCCTAAGACTACCTTCATTGCTGCCTGCATCCTGCATGACCTGTAAGCTTAGAGTTCAGATAAGGCAGGGGCAGCATAAAGTTCTATGGAGTCAAAGGACCAAATTCAACTGCATGTTGTAGGGACAGAATAAAATGACTTGGAAAGGGAAAAGGACAAGTATATGTTGGGGGTGGGGAGGTTTAGAATGAATACTCCCACATTTGAAACCAGCTGGCCTAATAGCTGATGCAGGCTGTCCCGTAGGCTTGTAGGCTGTCTTACAGATCCACAGAAGAGTCTCAGACCAGTCAAAGCATCACTTTAGCATCCATGGCGTCCAACCCCTGGGGATTTGCCACGCCTATTAGGAACTCTCTTCCTGTGTTTTAAGTTGTTGTGATTATTTGGGGAGAAGAGAACAGACATTGGAGTACCTAGTATGGCCAGACAAGGTTCTAAGTATGTTCAAGTGTCTTATATCACCGAGATCAATAAATAAAGAAGGAGCATGCATTTAGAAGGCGAAGACCTTAGATCTGAAATCTGTCTTCTTACCAACTATTACAAAATGTTTAATCTCTAAGCCTCAGGGGTTTTTTTTTATATGCAGAATAAAAATGAGTATTGGAAAAAACAATAACTTACTCTTTGGGGTGATTATAATAGTTTATAAAGTAAGAAAGATAAACGATATTAAAAAAGGGAGAAATTTTGCTAGTATTTGATCTTCCTAACACTGGTTGGATATTCTCAGGGCTATGTAGATGAAGGAAGGAACCTGGAGACAAAGCTGGGCTGGAGATTAAGAAAAATAGATAACCCTCTAATTCTCACTCCAAGCTTCTCTAGTGCTTTCCACCTGGGCTTTTAAAGAGACAACCACAAGGTTGTTCTCACCTTGAAAATGGGCCCAGGATGCTTTGCTCTGCTCTTCTCTGGCTAAAATCATCAGAATGACAAGGGGTGAAAATGTTCTGAGTTAGATAGAAAGGACAGGACAAAGAGAGAGCATGCATGGGAATGCAGTTTGCTGATAGAAAGATGGAGAGCTACCCCCTATTGACGTGGCTGAGGTCACCTGTAAATTATGTAAGTTAGAAGCCTGAAAACTCAGTGCCTTATGTTTAAATATTTGAAGAGATGACACTTAGAAAGAATGTATGGCAGTAGGCAGAAACAGGGCTGGCAAAAGAATTCATTTGGATTCCATTCCATATAGCTACTAATTAATTTTCTGAAGGCTTTGAATTTGATCTTATTTATTTTAAGGTCTGTAGCACCAGCAGAGAACCTCCCCAACATGGGGTGGCCAAGGAACAGCAGCTGCCATAATGAGAATAATTCTTCTCAATACTACTCAGAAATAATTCCCAGAAAAATGATTGATTCTCAGAAACTTATTATTTCTTCATTAGCTGACTTGCCTGAAATTCTGTTTTTAAAAATGATGTCAGCCTGTATGGAACTCGGGACAAAGTGATACACTTTTAAACTCTAACATCAGGCTGTTTTCTCTCATATTCAAGAGCCTCAAGTCTTGTGGATACCCTATTAATATGTGCAATTTTATGTATCAATTAAATAAATTTAATTAACAATTTAACCCCCACTATTACAAACACTTATAACAATCAAGCCAACTGTTTCTATGAAAGCCAGAAGTTTACTGATATAAGAAGCTAAATATCTAACCATGAGATGATCTGGAAGTGAAATTATCAGCTGGCTAAATATTGAGTCTGCTGTGCAAAGACAAGTCACTTGAGCTTCCCTTTGACCCTCTGATACTGTGGCCCTCAGCATTTGGTCTGTGTCAAGAGAGCACCATTCCACTTCTCTCTTCCAGTTCAGGAGGAGCCCATGGGCCCAAGGGCTTGTTTCCTTTCATGGCCAATGGTGATGGAGAGAAAAGTGTTCCTCAAACCAGCTCTAGGCCCAAGCTCAAGCTGCCAGCTCCTTGTATGTGGATTTTGATGCAACAAATGCATCAGGGACATGAACTTGGAAAGTCACCTGATCCTGAAGACCCAGAAACATGTCTGTCCTATGGGCTGAGCTTCCCCAAACACTCCTCAAAGGGAGCGAGCATCTGCACAAAGCACGTCTCTATGCCCGGCTGGGACCAAGCAAATATGGGTGAGGAGCTGCATATCCCCAGCTACTCTGCTTCCCAATTCACATTTTCTCTCATTAACTTCATGTCAGAATGTCTGTTCAGTCTCAACCATGTGTCAAAAGCAGTGACAATCAGGGCCTGAGCAGTATTTGCTGAGTGTTTCCTGTGTGACAAGACCCTGTTAAAGATACCACGTGTGCTTGTTCATGTGACTATCACAGCATCTTCGTTCATCAGTGAGGGAACTAAAGCACAAATAGAGTGGGAAGGTTGCCCAAGGTCATGTGCACAGTGAAAGAAAAAAGCTGTGACTTTGGAGATGGTTTGTAGATAGAGAAAGAAATAGAACAAATACTTCCAAACACTCTAGTCAGACACACAAGGTTGGAAAAACTCGTGGTCATCAGAATCTTGCCCCAAAGCAGACTTCTACTTTAATGTGTTAGTGAAGTCTAGGTCTGGTCCTATGAATGGATCCCAGACTTCTCAGCATGGGGAAACTTCATAAATTTGAAAAATAAATCTATCCCTAAGGAGTCTGAAATAATACAAAATAAATGAAAGCTATTTTGACTTCAGTAACAGCTTCACTTTAAGACGGCATGTTTGTAGACAAAGAGGAGCTGGTCCCTGTAGACACTCTGGGGCAACTCCACATTCTAAGATCCACTTGTCCCCTCTGAGCCTTGGTTTCCCCATCTCTTCAGCAGGGATGATATGAGATGTTTTAAGCCTCTCACAGAAATTTGTGTGACATCATCATGAATCTGGAGGGCTTCTGTCTAGGATAGTATAAAAATGGTTCACCATACAGTCGCTAGCCTATCTAGTTCTCATGTGGTCAGGGAAAAGAGACACCCTTGAGTGAATGAGTTCACAGAACAAAGCCCTAAAAGTGCCTTTTAAATTCTAGTTCAAGAATAAGACCTGATAACAGATAAAGTAGAATCTGTCAAAGGGGCTAGCTGTAATCTCACAGGCACACAGGGGACATTCACCCCACTTAAAAGGCATCAGAGATTTTCCTGTAGCAAGAGGTTTATGTGGGAGCGGGCTGCTGTGTATGGCAAGGTGTCTGGAGTCCCAGGGATCCAAAGAACCAGCTGCATTTAGATAGTCTCCTCTCTGTGAGCTAAAACTGCAGCTGAAGCAGGAGATGTTCACCTCATGGCGACGGGATTTTTGGTTCAATTCCGTTTGATGTGAAAATATAACTTAGACTTGCTGGTGACTACTGTGGAGAGGAGGTTACACACGGTCCTGATACTAGTGTTTGATAGCATTTCATGCTGACATGGTTTAAGACACATTCATCTTGCAAACTGAAACTCATGGTAACCTAACTGCTCCAGGCCTCTCTGCACGATGTCACAATCTCAAAGCTCCCAGCTACATCCATCTCAGTTCCAGGCTGTCACTGACTCCAAGGGACAGACTCCTAGAAGTCGGTTTCCCTCAGAAACATCAGCTTGATTGCAGCAGAACATATTGCACCCTCTCCCTTTGAGTTGTGGGATGAAAAAAAAAAAAGTCAACCCATCTACCCAAGGAGTTCTAATTTGCAGGACGATCGAGTCCTCAGACTAAACTTGAGGTCCCTCCTTCCTCTGCCCTCAGCAAAGCAGCCATTTTATGGACAAGGACAGTTCCACTTCATAATCAAAGGACTCCAATATAGCACTCAGATGTGAGGCCCTAACTGTACTAAGCAATCACAAGAACCTGTCCTCTCAGTTGTCACCTAAAGAGCACTGTGCCATCCAATTCCTGCTATTCGAGATACCTGAGATGAACAGTCTGTGGTTACAATGCTGGCAAGCAAGATGGCAGCGATTCATCTCAAGCAGTTAGCCTTAGCATGTGCTTGGGATCCCTTCCTGTCTTGCCTCTGTGCCCCCTAGCTTCCTAGGCTGCCAGCTCACCCAGATTCTGCATGCCAAGAGGACGGGAAGCAATCGACTAGGAGGCTTTGCCTGCTTTAGTTACATTTTGTTACATTTTACATCTTGTAACATTTTGTTACAAGTTGGTAACAAGAAAAGAAAACTATGAGGTCATTCTTAAAGAATGATGGGAATTAAAAGTCAGATGCATCCTTAGACATGACTGGTTCAACCTGTTCATTTTTTAGCTGAGGTTCAGGAGCTGCATCACATGGCTAAGGTCCCGGAGTTAAGGACCTGGCATGTTTGAGGTGGGAATCAAGACTCTATTCTTTCTATCTCTCCAGTCTCTTTCCCAAAGCCAAGTTCTATTAGCAGGTCTACCATATCTTTCTAGAGATATCCTATGCAAATGAAAACTAGGCTTTTGTTTTTGGTTTGCTTACAGGAACGATCCATTCTACCAGACTGTGGCATTGTGGCCTTCTCCTGAACCATACAGGTTGGAGATTGTTCCTTTAGGGGGACATAAAGATTTGCATAATTCTCCCTCCCCTTGTTATTTATTCAATTTTATTGAGGTATAATTTACATAGTATAAGACTAAGTGTTTTTAAATATTCAGTGTGGTGTATTTTAGAAAGCTCAACCATCATTAAAATCCAGTTTTAGAATGATGTCATCAGTCTCAAACATTCCTTTATACCTACTAACAATCCTTTTATATGCCCAACCCAGCTCCAGAAAAGCACAAATCAAATTCCTGTCTCTATCATTTTGTGCTTCTAGAAATTTCATATGAATAAAAGTTGTCAGTCTTCTCATATGTCGGTATCCTTCCGTAGTATTAGGCCCGAGTCCTTTGATTCCGGGGACGATCCTGAGAATCACTCACAGTATGGGCTGTATCAGAAGCCGTTTTCCAAGCCTGAGTGGTATTCCATTGCATAAACATAGCAGATTCTACTAACCAATGGTGGCCTATTGGATTCTTGTCAGTTTGGAATTCTTATAAGCAGTTCTCTCATGAGTAGGCCAAATTTTCATTTAAACATATTGTTTACAAACGTAGTTGAATTCTATGGTGGATACGTATCTTATACTGTTCCCAAACTGTCGGTGCCCTTTATGTCCCTGCCATAGGTAACCATACAGCGAGAGTCCAGGCTTCACACCCTTGCCTGCTCTATCCAGCCTCTTGGCTTGGAACATTTAACTGAGTGCACAAAAGATCCACCTGATTCTGCCTCCAGAGTGCTGGCATTAAAAGAGTGTACCACTGCCTCCTGGTTCAAATGGTTCTTTATATATTCCGGAAATAAAGTCTTTACTGTCTAGTAATGTTTTGGGAATATTTCCCCTACTTTGTGACATTTCATTTTTCTAATGTTATCTTTTTCTTTAAGGACAGACATTCTTTAGTTTTTACTAAATCGCAACTTATCCATTATTTCAATTGATTTTTTTTGTATGTGTCACAATAAGACATCTTTGTCCAACCAAAGTTACACACATTTTTGATTTTAGAAATCTGATATTTTTAGGTCACAGCAGAGCCCAGGCACAAGGGTGCTAAAAGTGTTATCTGTGTCTGTCATGTGGGTGGAGACTGACATCTGGGTTTGTGTTTTCCTATTATGAAATGGGTTGTGTATTGTTCATTTTTTACATGTTTACAAGCCAGCTACATTTCATTTTATGTGAAGTATGTGTTTTGTCCCATTTCCTCCCGTCTCTGTTTCCGTAAAGCGTTATGTGATGCACTCTGCAAATGTTCCCACAGGTTTCTGGTTGTTTGCATATTGAGTTTAGGCCTGAAGAAGCCTTTTGTTGTGATGCAATAAAATGTATAATAAAAACCCAGGCTTCCTCTGAATCAAACTGGAAGAAGCCTCCCTAACCTTAGATTCAAAAACATAAGTCTCTCATTTGTTCTGATGTTTTATGCTTTTGTGTAAGGGTTAGAAATAGATTTTGATACAGGGTCTCATTATGTGACTGGCTGATGTGAAACTCCATAGGTAGACCAGGCTGGCCTTGGAAAATCACAGAGATCTGTCTGCCTGTGCTTAGCCAAGAGCTGGGATTAAATACATGTACCATCATACCCTGCTTTTTTAAAAAAAAATGTGTGTGTGTGTGTGTGTGTGTGTGTGTGTGTGTGGTTTTATTCACTTGGGTGCAGTATCCATGGAGACCAGGAGAAGTGTCCGATTCCCTGAAGTTGGAATTACAGGCAGTTATGAGCCATCTGGCATGGGTAGCTTGGGTACTCTGGAAGAGCGGCAGAAACCCTTCCTCAACCGCTAAGCCACCCTCCCACTCCCTGTTCTTTCTGTTTTAAGAGACAACATGGTAATACAACTTTAGAGCTATAGAATGCTTTCATTTTAACATTTGATGTCTCTGGTCTATTTGTAATTTATTTTAGAGAAATACAGCATGAAGTGGGTTTATTTTTTTCCCAAATAGCTGCCTGATTCTCACGACTCTTACTCGCTCCTCGGTCTCACACAGTAGGGCAGATAAAACACTTTATGAATTGTTTACAGGAGCCCTTAGCTCATCTCTGACCTTCCCCTGGTGCCTCACGCTAATGAAATTCAAATGCTAGCCAACATTACCAAGAAAAATGCATGAAGACAGTAAAGTTCAGTGTAAAGAGGACTAAGAATCAGCCCCTCTTCTCAGTTATGATGTTCTCAAGTCCAATAAATAATTTACAGTTAAACTTTGGGCTCTTAGTCTTCTATGGGGGCTGGTGATTTTGAATAGGCATGTGCTCATACCGACGTGTGCAAGGCTCTGCAGCAGGTTCACACTTGGCGGCAGTAAACCAGATCTCCCTTCCAAGACAGCCAAGGCAATTGCAGAGCAAACACATTTTGTATTTTACATCCAGAAAATGGGGTGGGATGGGCTCCACAGGAACCATCCTCCCCCAAGGCACACACTGCAGATATAACCCTGAGACATCCCTCTATCAGGAGAGACTAAAGGCATAAAGGAAGGCTCTGAGACAAGTAGAATGGGTTCATCTTCTTCCAAACAGTATGTTAAGCGGGGCCTTCTTTTTCTATGCTCATCCTACAAGCTCAGACCTGGGGCCTAGGCCTCAGCTGGAGATGCGACTCTGTTTCTGAAATTCTCTGCCCCGTGAACATACACAAGAGATTGCATGAGAAACAGCTGGTATACCATGAGGGCTATGGGCCACGTGGGAGGAGACGCCCAATTACATGTGTGTTATCAGTGTTCTCAAGAGGCCCCAAAAGATGCAATCCACAGTAGGTGAGCCTTGTAACACCTCCCAATGAAGTCTTAGGACTCCACGAAATCTTCTGGTCCCACAAAGTCCCATCACAGTATTTTAGGAACTTCACATCAACAGACTAAGCACAGAACTCTTGAATATTCAAAATGGGTCAATATATACATTTTTATCTTAATGTCAGAAGATCCTGCTCTGTGTTTTTTCTCCCCCATTGAGAACCAAGAGGTAGAGAGGGATGCCGGAACTAAAGCAAGAAACACAGTAGCGGGCCCTGCTCCACCAGCTGCCTCAAGAGAGAGCTGAAACCCCCAAAGCTCCTCTGCTCCCACACTGCTATGGATGTGGGCTAGTGAAGGAGAAGCCACTGCATCCCTCCAGGCAGAGGCCCTCTTGGGTCCCAGCTGCAGCAAGCAGAGGCTCTTCCTGTCCTCTCCCTTGCTCTTTCCGCCACTTCCTTTCCCCACCCCTCCAACAATAGCCCCTTCTTGACTTCTGTTCTGAGAGAGAACGGTGAGTCCCCAGCAAAAAGGAAACTCTAAGGATTCTTTCCGCAGACCTTTCTAGATGAGGGGAATGAGGTATGTGTCCTGGCATCTTCCCTTTGGCTCTGATACGGGACACAGAATCCCTGAGACACTGGTCTGACAGTGGGGCTTGTTGTCCTCGTTCTGGAAACTTCTAGAGAAGAGAAGACACTAGTAGAGCTCTCTCTTCTCCCTCTCTCTGTCCCTTTCACTGTCTTTCTCCCTCTCCCTGTCCTCTTCCCCTCTTTCTCTCTCCCTCCCTCTCCCTTACCCCTCCCCCCTCTCTTATTTTTAGATGTCTTTTTCTGTGCTGTAAATTAAACCCAACCGTATTATTTAATTGGTTCTCAGGCTGCTGTAAAGGCAGAACTCCTTTTTAGAGTATTGTGTCCCCAGATTGTCACTGCTGTAGACTTGGGCAACCAGCAGAGCCTTGCTTGGCTTCCCCACCCCAGATGCCTTCTGTCTTCCAGAACTAGGGGTCTGTCTTGGGTGACTTTGATTTTTGGTAACTAAGACACACTAGAAAATAATACCCTGGACTGGTGCCCCCTGAGGACTGGGGTCTTTGGGAAGGAGTCTGTTTGCTTGTTGCTACTACAATATGAACATCAACATCAAGTATTGCTCTGAGCTGAGCAGAAGTGAGAGCAATCTAGCAATGCTGCTGTTAAAGCACAGTCCTATTGTCTTAGACAGGGTCACAGTTAACAGATGGGTTTGTAATGCTGAAACAGGGGCTTGCATCACCCTGTGTGTAGAAGTGAACCTCTCACACTGGTGCTGCCTGGATTAGAACATGTAGCAGAATCATGTAGAACTGTGATTTGGAATTCAGTGGCTAAAAGAGACCAGCAGGTCTGGGGTGGGGCCTGAGGTTCCACATTCCTAACAGGGTTTTAGATGATGTCCTGCTGAGGATCTGTGGGCCACCCTTGTGGGGTCCTGCCTGAAGGACTGTGCCAATTTTTAAGTTATATCAGCTATAGATGCCCTTCCTTTCTTAGTGAGGAAGCTGAATATAAGTGACATCACTTTGGGAAAACTCTCAGGTTGAAGATGAAAGAGAGAGACCCCTGCCACCTACATCAGGATGCTCTGATGCACGTGGAGCATTAAGCAGGCCCCAAACCTGGTCTGGACTCTGCCACAATTACGATCTCTGGATATATCAGTCCCTGACTTGGTACCCACAGACACAGAGAAGGAAGTCAACATGGGGTCACAATATATAAAAGAAAACAGGCATATGGACCAGAACAGCCTTTGTGTGTAGCCTTGGTCCTAAGGAGACAGGATTCATCAGCATGGACAGACAGAGCTTTTTCAGGCCCTACTACAATAGTAGAAACCCTGGGCACCATTGTCAAATGGAATGAATATCACCCCCAATCCCAACTTGTTGTTAAGCATTTGTATTTTCCACTCTAAATTTACCAAATAAATGTGAGGCTAGAACCAGCCATTTTTGCCTGTCTTGACAGGTTTTAATGAACTGAAGAGCATTCAACAAGGGTCTCCCACTTCTCTCCTGAGTTGGCCCCGTGGTGTGCTGTGCTCCATCAGCTGTGGTCCTCCTCTAATTTGCATGCACAGCCTTGCCTTCAATATGCACAAGAGTGCTGCACTCATTCTCTCGGGGCCAAATCCTGGCTCATAGCTCTCCAGTCAAGGGAAAACAAACAGTCATTCTTTCTCTTGCCAAAAATAATTTGCTAACCCATCATCTACCCAGAAGACGAATGGAATATAAAATGCAACTAACTGATAGTCTCTTGGTGTATCTCTCTGATAAGTATTTATCTCCCATGAGCAAGTAGACAGGTTACCTGCCAGCGTGACCCTTTAATACACGTGCAGCAGCCCCAAACATTACAAGAGAACAAACTCCTAGAATTCCAGTCAGCTCCAGTGTGCAACTGCCAAGCGGGCAGTGTGGGATTAGCTGGACCTTCCCTTGGCCCAAAGTGTGACCTGTTTTTTTCTCCCTTAACCAATTAATTGCTTCACTTGGTGTTATATAAAGAGAGCTCACTCCACAGGACAGCCCATTTATTTATTATTCATCTCTTCAACAAATCTTTGTTTTGCATCATTTTATGCTATGTGCTGATCTAGGCCCAGATATAACAATTGACAGAAGCCGGTCCCTCTCTGTGGTTCTCACCTACTCTCATCATTGACTTTATACAACCCTGTCATCTCCACAGAGAAAACAGAGGTTCAAGCAGTTAAAGAAATCTGGTAAAGTATGTGACAGAGAGCAGCGGAGGCTGGATCAGAATGCATATGTTCTGGCTTATGATCTGGTCTTTCTCTCCAGCACCACCTCACACTGAAAGGTACCTTTTGTACAGTGGGGTGGGGTGCCAAGCTCAAATTTGTGCTTCTTGGGTTGGTGTCCAAATCAGTCTCCATTGTATCAGAGCCTTTACTCTAAAGCAAGAGTCTGGAGAACTTGGGCTCTGGGTGGTCGAGTCTGGCTCGTTTTAGTGTAACTTGTTTTGTTTTTGGAAAGTGGAGGGAAGTTTGGGAGCTAAATAAAAGTATCATCTTTACTTGATGATGGAACAGACTTGCTGGTAGTGACACTGAGAAAGAGAAAGAGAGAAAGAGAGAGAGAGAGGAAGGAGGAAGGGAAGGAGGAAGAGAGAGAGAGAGAGAGAGAGAGAGAAAGAGAGCAGTTGGTTCACACGCGCCTCCTCCCCGACCTGGTGCACACACCCGTGGCTGACACCTTCCTGCTGATGAGTCTGAGGCTGAAAGCTGCTAGATGGTTAGGAAGAAGGAACAGCACCTTGTGTCACTTCCACTTGCTCTTCTCCCCTCTAAGTTGTGGCATGACCACCATCATCTTCAGAATGTGTGTCTATATAATCCTGCACGTCCAGGGAAAAGGTTACCACCGTGAAAACCATAAGCGTGGGGAAGCGGGTGGAAGGAAGTACAGATGGCGGCAGCTTCACTCAGCTCTCTTCCCATGTGCATCTCAGTACAGAAGTTTGGTCCCAAAGGAAGCCTTTCCCAACAGCAGAGGCTGGAGCACCGCTGTCACTACAGGCAGCTAAGGGCCACCGCACTTCTGCCATCAACATGGACGGACACCAGCATGTCCAACAATACCACACCTTTGTGTCATGTGATTTCAAGGCTCGGAATATGTGTACTCAGTGTGTGCCTGACTTGAAAATTATAAGGAATGATCTCTTCTGATAGATTTTTGGTAAAGTATCGAGCAAGAATAAATACACGACAGGAATTTAGTCTCTCAGGCCACCTAAGTATTAATATACGAGTCCGAAAAAGATCACAGCCGACAATGGCTGACTCCTGCAAGTTCCCTAGCCATGGTTTCACTTAATCCTCACAATACGTTGTATTAATACAGTTTTACACTTGGGGGACACACACTTAGGTTAGAGACCTGATCCAAACCCCTGTCTCCATCAGTAAATGACAAATTTGAAACTCAAGCTCAGTTTGTTTCGCTGTGTCCCGTCCTTTGCACACTCTACTTGCTCTGACGAGTCATACATGCACGCTTAGCCCTGTGGGATGCATACCATGATGTGATCTAAACAGCATTTAACTGAGTGAGAGCCAAAGACTAGTGGAAGAACGTGTGCCTAGCACACACCCCAAGTTCAATCCTTAACACCCCCCAAATGCAGATGACACATTGGTTATTTAGCTATTGGTACCAATTTGGCATAAAATTAATTAGTGAACTATTGTATGAGCTGGGTTCTGGATCGTTCCAAACTGGAATTTCCCATGCTATCAAAAAGGAGCCTATGATGTTCCTAAAGAAGACTCGCTCTGGAAATTTCCACAAATGTCAACTCGCTCTTTGAAGTTAAGGAAAAGATAGATTGAGTAGCAGTGACCTAGGCTAAAATCGCTGAAGGATTTTTTTCCTGAACCCCCCAAACCCTCACAGTGTCCAGCAGCAATCCTAGCAATGACCTCACGACTCCCAGCTCCTTAGTCTTGGCCCCCAGGAAGGAACACAGCAAACATAGTCACCCCGCTTTTGCTTGACTTGCCTTTAACTAGAGTGGCCTTGAAGCTGTTTGTCTTCCATTGTATCCCACCGGGCATGGCATTAATAATGTCAGGAGAAATGAAACCGAAAGGAGCCAAACAGGATTGCGTGCCACCCCTCATTTCTTCTGGGGTTGCAACTGGCAAGTACTAATGCAAAAATGCCCGGGAAGAACAGTCCTGGAAGCTGCTGCCCTGGGATACATGAGGATGCAGTGGCTGGGGCAGGTGGTGGGGAGAGAGAGCAGGGCACTGCTGGCCACACAACAGCTACACTTGTTTGCATCCTTAAGGGGCAACTGCTAAACCTGTCTCTTTTGCGTAGCTTGTTTTATGGGGATTCTAGAGAAAGTCTCTTTTTAAAAAATAAATAATAAGCCTACATTAACCATCCAGTTCTACTAGACTGTGTGGTCTCATCTTCATTAAGGGGACAGCTCAGTTTCAAATAAAGATTAATTACGCGATTGTGGTTAAAGCATAATCTGGCCAAATTAATTTTAAAATCTCAAACTACTTTTACTATGCTGCTCATACCCTGGGGACTTCAACCCATCTATAACATAGGAATGGATGGTTTGAGACACACGCATGGCCACTGCCTTCTACCCACCCAGCACCTCACTGGATTAAATTATTAATAGCAGCTGTGCCCCAGTCTTGGCTTGACCTTGCTAACCTATTTTTGACAACGTGATGCCGGCTCACTCTTGGCTTGCCATAATAAGTTCTTGGTAACATTATCCTCTCTGACAAACACAATGGAAGCAACCCAGACGTTTAACCGCTGGTGGCATGGTGTATATATAAGCCTAACTGTCACAGTGTATATATAAGCCTAACTGCCTTGCTGCGTCCTATTTGATGCTTTAGAACAGCAGGCTCAGGGTGACTGTTTTTCAATTGCATCTGTGGTTTAGCTTTTCATTCTTCCTGACACAAGCAATCAATCTAAATCCTCCCACCCCAGTCACACACTGATTTCCAAAACTGAAGCTAATGCCCTTGAATCCCTGCCTTCTTTTGTGTGGCACATGACACTCCGAGTTGACAGTGGACAGTACATTTACATCTAATCCACATGGGGCACCCATCTCCCAAATCTCCCACATGCAGCACTATTCCAAAGAGGTATTCCCTTCCTTTCCCTTCTACTCCAGGGACCGAGCAACAGTTACACATGAACAGTTCTCTTTGGGGAACGACAGAATGGAGAGAAAGAAAAATCAATAGAAAGATAACCCTCAAGTCAGACAATAAATATACCAAAACCTCTGAGCAAATCACAGTTTTCAACAGACACACTGAGAGGGTCCCCAGGATACAGTCCTGGGAGCAGTGGCCCCTCCAGTGGGGCACACCACATGTCCCAATGGTTCCTAGTTAACCCAAGTTGCCTGTGACAAAACAATTCAAATTTAACCCAGCGACCTCCTCAACTCCAACACAATTCCATCTCCACTTCTGCCAATCCTCAGCTCTGCAAAGCATTACTATTCTCTTCTGCAAAGAGGCATGAGCTTACATTCTAGGCCATACACCAGTCACACCTTTTGATTAAAGGACAGACCAGGAAGGCAGTTTCTGTGGAAGATGCCTGGTCAGCCTCCATCGCAAGGACATTGAAAGGAAGGTAGAAAGGAGTACGTGATCACTTACCAGCTCCTGAGGGCTGAAAGGCAGCAGCCCCCACCGCTTTACCTGGTCTCTGGCTGTCTCTGTCTTTCCCTCTCTCTCTCTCCCTCTTTCTCTTGTGTACCGATTGCAGGGAACTTAAAGAACTCGCAGGGACAGTGTTTCAAATGACTTAAGAAGGAGAACAGGAACAATACTCCGTTCTCTTTTTCTCAGATGAGTACCTTCGGGAAGAAGGAAGGAAGGGAGGGGAGAGGGCGGAAGTCAACAACCCTTCGCTTTCCTGAAAGAAAATAAGGAAACAGAAGATAGACATCTCATTTACTCTTAAACAAAATGTTGGAAGGGGAGGGGGAAGAAAGAAAGAACAAAAATCTTTGCAAAAATGAATTCCTAAAATATGCTCTCTGCCCTGGGAGCTTTCATGTCATGAAAACTCCTGAGTGGCCCTGTCCTGTCCAAACAAATGCAGGCTCTCCTGGTCGCAGCCTCTGGTATCTGGCTTGCAGAACTGACACAGCCCAAAAGGAACAAATCATGTCGTGTCGACTCTGACTCTCCACGGGGGAAAGTTTGGTCTGCTGGGCTAACCAAGAGGGAACCTGCAGCCTTTACCAGAGGACACAGTGGCTGGCCACCCAGGCCTTTTGACTTTTCCTAGCAGCTTTGACACACCAGCATTGCTACAGTTCCTTGGCTGGCTCTAGGTTCTTCAAGTTCCTCACAATCAAACAATAGGTTTATGCAGTGCCCCCTAAGCTCTGTGCACTGGGCCAAGTCCAGTTCCATCTTTGCTGATGGATGAAAAAGGAAAAGAAGCCACTTAAGTGAGGTGTTGCCAGCCACGGTCAATTCTGACTGTTGTTTACACTGTCCTGTCCTTCTTGGATATAGTCACCTCTGGAGCACTGGAAGGAGGGTGCTAATTTGTTGTGAAAATACTGTGAAACAGCTAAGGTCTTAGATAAATCAATCTCTGTTTTTGAAAGAGGAGGGGAAAGTGAAGTAGGAGCACAAAAATGGGTTGAGCATCCTTTACTGAAGGTGGAGCTGGGGCTCTGTGGGCAGGCCTGGGCTCTGTGAGGGATGGCTTCACTAACAGAGGGAGCTGGGGTTCAGTGGACAGGCCTGTGGGCTCTGTGAGTAATGCTGTACTGACAGAGGGAGCTGGGGCTCCGTGGGCAGGCCTGGGCTCTGTGAGGGACGGCTTCATTAACAAACGGAGCCAGGGCCAAATCAATTAGCTTTGTAGTCTTGTGCCCTCCATTCATTCAGTTAAGACCATTGTCACCACAAACAGGAACCAGCAGTTGTGTGGTTCTTTGTGGTGGCACAAGAAACATTGGTCATAAGCTGCTTCCTCGATTTACTTTATAGTGAAAAAACGGGGTTCACGGAAAGTGAGGCTCAGTTCAGAATCCATTATATGCTTTAGCTGGGTATTATGGTCTACAAAATTGAGTGTTTGTCCCACATTTCTGAGTATACCTTCGTGTCCAACTATCAGCCTGCCTGTGTGCCTGTCTGTTTGAACATGTGCAAGACCAGAGAAGCCATGTAAGAAGGCTGCTCTGAATGTTTATAAGAACTGGGCAGACGTCATTCTTGACATATGACTCTGGCATCAAGACTTCTGCCACGAGTGGCTCTGTCCCCATAGGTGAGAGGACCAACAGCCAGCAAAACTAGCTCTGCCTTTCAGCCA
>NW_022196914.1:59799369-59827175 GCF_008632895.1 Mastomys coucha | reverse complement strand
GGGTGGGCATCAGTCATCACAGAGCATAGGTTTGGGAACAGCCAAGAATCCCTGCAGCCAAGAAACCTTCATCACCTGAAGAGCCAATCACAACCATGGCCCTTCCTATCTGTTATTCTTGCAGCCTCAGGCCAAGCCAGGCTGAGCCCCAGGAGTCCAGTCCCAATCCAAAGGATTTCCCTTTCAAGTCTTCAGAATGTGGGGACTGTCACGTTGGTGCAGATTGTTTTCTCAAAGCGAACTGACCCACCCAGTACAGGGACAAGTCCATTCAGTGTGCTGGGCTTTGATTGCACCAGTCAGCTTCTATTGGGCTTTAGGGTTGCCCTCTGGGCTCCCTGGGGTTGCTCTGTGCAGCCTCCTGACTGTAACCTGCCTGTTAAAGCCACAGAAAGACTCCTTCCTCTTTCCTGCACTGCCAGTCATATAGAAAGTCACCTATGATTTTTATCCCATCACCCACCGGGTGTCAGAAACTGAAAACTCCTCTGTCCCTCCCATTGGGCCTCCTGAGAGAGATCTGAGCCAGGTCCTAAGCTCAGATCTGAGCTCCTGGAGGCTGTTCTGAATCCTACTGAAGGAGAAGGAAATGAGTACTTGTGAAGATGTGCATGTGGCCTGGATGTAACTTGGGGATAGACCCCCTCCATAATCTCCATACAGCATGGCTCATTATAGAGATCATTGGAGCTGGCCAGAAAGGGCTGCAGGCCCATCAGCCTGGGAGAGAAATAATGATGAGACCCAAGTAGTAACTTTGCAACCCCACATGAGCTTGCTCTCTCCTCATGTTTTCACAGCTCATCACTTCCCAATTCTAAACCATCTCAACTTGGTCATCTCCAGCTACAGTGACAAGAACTCTGGGTCTCTGTTCACCCCAGCAGTAATTTAGTCCCAGATCTGGAGGTGGGAGCCAGTATTAAAACAGAGAATACATTAGGAAAAGTATACCAAAAGTTTCACGTGCTGACCAGAGAAACTCCAGAAACCCATCAGTCTGAGCAGTCAGCCTTCACAGCCAGAAGCAGGGCTTTCGTGCTGTTGTGACTGCATGTGTCTAACAACAGGTGTACATACCTGCTTTCAAAGTTGCAGAAAGTATAAAGCTGGCTTTTGCTTATCTTTTTTTGGTGGGGAGGGGTTCTCAGCCTTGACATTTGCAAGACTCCTCCCCAGTGTTGAGTGTGTACACAGTTCATTCCCATCTCATTGCTGCCTGGTACTTCAAGCTGGGACTACACCACAATTTACACGTCTGCTTTCCTGAAGATGGACTTTTGAGTCATTTCTAAGTTACAGCATAGGATCTGTCCCTAGCAGATGTCTTCTGAAAGGTCAGAGGTAGGACTCATTTCTCTCTGGGAGGAGATTCTACTCCAGTGACTCAACATTTAGTTGGTCGGTTGGTTGGCTGGTTGGTGGTTGCTTTGGTTTCCCTTGGTATCCAGTTCCTCGCACATAGGATACATGACATTCGGGGTTTCTTTTTAAATCATGTCTATTTGTTTTGAGGACATGATGAAATTTTGGAGATGCTTGCAGGATACCTGAGAAGCTTGAACAAGCTATCCCACTTCCTGTGGGATCTTGGAGAAGATAACTCCTGATCTTCAGGCCCATGGCATGGATTTAATGTCCTCTTGGAGGTCGGTCTGTGAACAGTGAGCCTCTATTGACCTCTGGGTTTCTTGTGGACAGGCAGAGTTCTGCCATTTTAAAGTGCTGAAGGGTTGCCCAGCCTAAAACTACCTTGAGCCATCCATTGTCTCTGTGGCTTATTGTCTTTCTCTTGCCAAGCAATGATTTTTTTTGTTTTCAAAACCCAACTCTCAAAACAACTAAAACATTCATTTCTTCCTTTTTACTTCTAGCTTTTTTTGTTTTGTTTGTCCAAAAAGTGATATGAGGGACTCATTTGAACAAGTTATTGGGGAAGGAAGTCTATCATATGCATCCAATGTTCAGTATGCACTGGGGATAGCACTGTTGGCTCTTGGCATGTCAATAGCCTTGTTACATAGGTGCTGCTATCCATCCCTCTGTGTTTAAGAACATGTGGTTCTCAACCAGGAAGATCTCAAACTCCATGAATTCCGGCTCAGAGCCCTAGTTTTAGGCCATAGAACCCAACAGCTTAGGCCTCTACACAAGCAGTGCCTATCAAGTAGTACAAACACAACACCTGATCCTTAAAATTGGAGAGATTGTGGTTTATAGTGTAGTAAGAGAAAAATTTCATAGCCCAGAAGCTTACTAGGTGATTAGTGAGCAAGTCTGAGCTCCAGGAGGCTCCGGGTTGTGGGTGGCTAATGGCTTCTGGGTTTTGTTTGTCTGGTAAAGAAGAGAGATACATTAAGGAAATTAAACAAGCCATGCCTGGACACCTAAACAATTATCATTCCTTAGACAGAGAGTCTTTTCTAAGGAAATCTGCATGTCAACTGAGGCCCAAAGAACAAGCAGGAGCCGAGCAAAGTTGGTGAGGTGAAACTCATACAGGCAGAAACATGATAGGTCGGAGTGCAGACTTTGTACTTGGTCACAAGAAGGACGGAAAACTGTCAAAGCTTTCATAGGAGTGATGGAATTGCCACATAGGAATTTCAGAAATACCTAGCTTGGTCACTGTGAAAAGGTGGGTTGTGGAGAGACAAGAATGAATGTAGATAGCAGGTGTATAGGCTACGTTGATGGTCCTGGTGAGGACTAGGAGAAATCCAGCCAGGCATGCTAATGTCAGACACAGGAGAACCATGACATCTTGAGAGATGGGTTGGTAGGCTGGTATGGCAAGAGAAAGGAGATACACAGTGTGTGGTATAAATGTAAATATCTTATGAATGTCTGTCAAATAAAGACATCCACCACAACTCTAATTCCATCCCCGTTTTCAAAACTGATACTTAAGCTGCCTTACTGTCTCAATATGTAGTCTTATGACTAGGCTAATCAATCTCCACCCAAGAGAGCAGTCCCCACCCAGGGCTGTCATCAGAAAGTGGTCAAGCATTCCTAAAATAGCCAGAAGGTGATGAGTGTGAGTGATGTATTTGAAAGTTGGTGGAACTACTGGAGTTGAAGAGAATGCATGTTAGCTGTTCCATGTTAGAACCAAGGTTGACATTTTTCTAAGTAGACTCTGATGCACAGGGTGGACCCATAGTTTAGAACTAAATACACATAGTTGTAAAGATCATCTGAAACTAAGGGGAAAAAAAACCAAACCAAATCAAAACAAAACAACAAACAAAAACAGGCTCAGCTTCCCTGACCTCACATATTACTCACTACCTCCTCAAGCATGTCGGACGGAGCCAGGGCTAGTGGCACACACCTGTCATCCCAGCACGGGAGAGGCAAAGGCAGGCAGATCTCTGTGAGTTTGAGGATGGTTTGGTCTACAGAACTAGTTCCAGGACAGCCAAGGCTACACAAAGAAGCCCTGTCTGGAAAAACCAACCTCCCTGCCCTGCCCAAACCCACAAAGAAACACCTAGGGATATTTCCCTACACACCAAGCAAACAAACATGTCTGCATCAGACAGCAATGTCCTCTAATTCATATAAATCCTGACACAGTCTACACAGAGATTATATTTAGTCCCAGAAGTTGTAAGCGGAGAGTCCCACGAGCCTGTTCTATGTTCCAGGCACCTGTTGCAGAGCCCCAGGTTGTTTCTTGTGTGTTTTTAACCATCTCACTGTAAACTGGGGTTCTCATAACCCTTTTCACAGCTTAAATAATTTGACAGAGCAACTTTCAGAACTCAAGAAGCACCTGGCTCTGTCTACTACTTTGCTATAAAGGATGTTACAAAGGATCTGTATGAAACCAGATGAAGATGAGTAGGAAGGGATACATAAGAAGGAAACCAAGTTTTCACCAGCTCTGGGCACACCATTGTCTAGGAACCTCCGGGGCGTGTGTGTGTGTGTGTGTGTGTGTGTGTGTGTGTGTGTGTGTACATATATATCTGCTTTAGTTTCCTAAATGAAGCTCACAGATAGCCTCCCAGCACTGGGGAGGCAAAGGCAGGCAGATCTCTGTTAGTTTGAAGGTGGCTTGGTCTACAGAGCTAGTTCCAGGCCAACCAGCAATGGACAGTTTCCACAGAAACCTCACAGGAGCTTCATTTATGTGATTATAGTTACATTATTGGCCACTGGTGAACAACAAAATTCTTCAGGAAGAATTTTAGGATATACATTGAGGAAACTAAAGAAGATATATATGTACACACACACACACACACACACACCTTCTGAGCTTCACATATCTAGTATGAGCAATAAGAGGTAGCATATCCCTGTCTGCATCCTAAAGTCACTGGGTGTATTGTCAGTCCAGAAGTTAGTGCTCATGTCTTCTGGGATTCACATTTGTAATTCAGAAGAGCCAACCCCAATGTGTTCTTCCAAGGTTGCGAGGCCTGTCCTCTCCTTCCAGGCTTTCTATGAGCATCCCAGGATCTTCTACATTATACCATGAAAGAAACAAAAAATCTCTCTTTTATAGACACTAAATCACCTGATATCTCTGTGTTACTATTTTTCATCAATCCCACGTTCTTCATTGAGTTGTTCCAGGCAGAAGGCATAGAGGGGAATTAGCAGTGGGCCTTGGCCTGATCTGGGCCTCCAAAGCTGGCTGGCTTGTTTGTGGCTCCTCAAGACTTGTCATGGGGACATCTATTTGGAATTTCAAGACCTATTAACTAACCCCAGAACCTTCCCCCTAGAGAAAGACACAAGGTCACTGGCACTCTGATAAAACTCAACTCTCGTTGAGTTTCTCTTCTCAGTCTTCTGAGACTCAGCTCATAAGGGTCAGGTTCCTCTCTTTCTCTAGCCTATCGTCTGGCCTCACTAGCTCTAGACTATATTTGAATAGAAATGCAAATACTTGAATGAGTCAAGCAGCTAATACAAGTCTGTAGAATAATGTTCCTGTGTAATACAAGAGGGTGTGATGGGGAGCAGGGTTAACTGAAGAGTCACGAATCACCAAAGATGCTCTATAGCCATGGGAGAACACAGCCCTGGTGTGATGAGACCTTGTCATTTAAAAATCAAAAAATAGAAATAGAAACCTCTATGTGGAATCTCTTTTAAAATGCCAGAATCACAGGTAATTTCTTTAAATATTATGGAGCTATAACTAATTTTGAGGCAATGATAATGAGACAGCAGTTTTGCTTTAAAAATATGCAGTAAAATATTAGCAGGTAGGATGCTATTTTGGGCTGCTGGATAGATGGCTCAGCGGTTAAGAGGATTTGCTCTTGCAGAAGATCTGTGTTCAGTTCCCAGCGCCTACACAGCAACTCTCTGCCATCCACAATTCCAGTTCCAGGGGACCTGACACCTTCGTCTGACTCCTGTGTGTCCACTTGGTGCATATATGTACATGCAGACAAAACACCTATACACATGAAATAAATAAATCTTGTTTTAATTAAAAATGCTACTATGCCTATAGTGTGTTATAAAATTCTCTAAGAAAAAATAAATTCTATATGTAAATGAACCTAAGGATAATCTTAAAATATGTCGACAAATTCTTTAATATTATTGAACTTGCTCAAAAACACCTGAATCCCCATCCTTTCCTGTGGCAGTATTCTGTGATTTTCTTTCTTTTCTTCCTTTCTTCCTTTCTTCCTTCCTTTCTTTCTTTTTTTCTTTCTTTTTTTTTCTTGGTTTTTCAAGACAGGGTTTCTCTGTGTAGCCTTGGTTGTCCCAGAACTCACTCTGTAGACCAGGCTGGCCTTGAACACAGAAATCCGTCTGCCTCTGCCTCCCAAGTGCTGGGATTAAAGGCGTGCTCCACCACTGCCCAGATTGATTTCTTTTTCTTAATGAAAAAGGATTAGGCAATAGTGGTAGTGAGTGGTCTAGGGGACAAGGTCATTAAAGTACCAGGCTGTCTCATCGTAACATTCCTGTCCCATTGCTTGCTCTGAGGAACCAGCTGCTTGTCACAACACCCAGGCAACCTGTGGAGCTCATGGAGGATAATGGAGGCCATCTGCTGGCTACCCCAGTGACTTCAGGTGACAGCAGCCCTTGAAGTCCCTGCCATTCCCACTGTACCCTCATGAGAGATTCTGAGACAAAACAGTGATGCATTTTAAATTCCTAATCTATAGAATATAAAAGATAATAATTACTTATCCCCATCCATGTGCTCCTTTGTATGTAAACAAAGTTTATTTAGCTTGGTTCTACCAACTCTTAGTCCGAACTCAGGCAGCTAGAGTTGGCAATGACCTTTCTCTGCCTCAACCTCACACAAGGGGAAGGCCAAGTAGGCACTTGTAGGGGAGACAGAACATGGGGGATGTCTTGGTTCATAACAGCCCAGTCTTGACATGGCCGATCCAGTCCTGTGAGAAGAGCATGAATCCATTCATGAAGTCAGGTGCCCCCTGACCTAACCACTCCTAAAGGCCCCCCACCACTTGATATTATCGCCACACTCGAGACAAACTCCCTAACACATGAGTTGAAGGAATATACTCAAGTCAGAGCACTGTTGTTTTGTTTTTGTTCTTGCCCCTGTTGTTTTTAGGACCAAGTTTCTATCCCATTTGCTAAGCAGCAAAAGACAACTAACTAACACAGTAAGCACCCTGGAGGCTTCTGGGTTAGAGCTTTCGGTTCTGCCTTTTCAAACCAGTATCCCAGCGGAGACTCTTCACCGGCTCCTCTCAGAGTCTGATTCCAACACTAGACCCAACTGCTAAACCGATTGCATCCTGAACACCAGCCAAGGGAGGTTGAGCTCAGTCTTCTCGGAGTTCTCAAACATGTGACCTACGAGACAACAGGTAGACGCAGTGGGTGACCCTGGGAAGGTGACAGGTCCACCACTCATGATATCTTCCTGCTGCTTCGCTTCTCTCTCTGCATCTGTGGGGCTGAGGAGGATGGAGGAGACGGCTAGGCAAGTTCTTTTTTTTTTTTTTTTTTTTTTTTTTTTTTTTTTCGAGACAGGGTTTCTCTGCACGGCCCTTGCTGTCCTGGAACTCACTCTGTAGACCAGGCTGGCCTCAAACTCAGAAATCTGCCCGCCTCTGCCTCCCAAGTGCTGGGATTAAAGGCGTGCACCACCACCGCCAAGCGAGTTCTTTTTAAGTGTATTTTCTTGATAGGTTTTACACTGTAACAGAATTATTAATCTACTTTATACAGCAAAAGACACATACCTGCCTCATGTATACCAGTTAATGCTCAGAAAGTTAGACATCAGAAATCTGTCATTTTCTAACTAGGGAAAAAATCTGCAGAGCCCTTTGACCAAAGGCTCGTATTACTTAAGAGCGAATAGAGACAACAGAATGTGAGTTTCATGGGAGTTGACCTGGGCCCTCTGTCCACTGTCAGGAAGTCACTTCTGGTCACAAGCTGCTCCATAGCCATTTGTTGGGTGGTTGATTGAATCAAAAATTAAAACGACACCAGAAAGAGGAGGCAAAGTGGAGCTCTGTCCCCAGCCGTTTTCCCCTGAATCCCAGTCAATCTCACTTCGGAGGTGTCACTTGTGCTGAGCCACCTGTGTGGCAGGCTGAGCCTCCTCTAGAAACAGTGTTAAACCCGAGGAGTGGGAAGAACTAGACTCCACACGTTCAGATCAGCCTTTGCCCCCATCTTTCCTGTTCCAGCCACGAGGCCCTAGCAGGAGACGCCACTATTCTTCGGTTCTTATTTCTTCTTCTTCCAGCCTTCATGTCACAGGTTTTGTAACCTGGGCCTCCGGCCCAGGCTTCCTCTTCTTTTAATACCCACCCTGAAGAAGGCAAGTTACCACTTGTGTAGGGCTTTGAAGATAACAAACAGGAGCCCTCAGAGCGATGTGACCAGAGGCACACAGCTTGGCCGGTGATCTGCTATGACTGATGTTCAAAGTACCTGTCAGTGAATGGGAGGTGTCCTGCACCACAGAGCCAGCCAAAAATAACGCAAGAGGTGAAGAGAGAAACAAGAAGAAAGAAAGAGCCACAGCAGGGCAGCCTCTAGGGTCACTGTGTCTCCTCCTGTCTATCCCTCCCTCCCTCCCTCCACCCAGTCCTCAAACGACCCCCTTCTTCCTCCTCCAAAAGAAAAGTTAAAAGCTTTCTTTTGGGAACAGAGAGGATTGCCCAGACGTCTGCTGTTTACCTTTGGTAAGACAGCCATTGGTGGCAAGTTCAAACACAGGAAAAGACCTCTGGTTACAGGAAGAGCTGCAGACGGGCTGGGAGGATGGTCTTGGCTGTGCTGGGTCCTTAGTCTCTGAGGTAGTGTTCAACTCTGGGATCTGACAGCAGGCCCTTGTCTTGATTGACACCAGGCACCCAGTATACAACAATTCCTAGGATCATTTCCTTCCCTTAGAGTTATTGCTAAAAGATAATGCTGTTGAGAACTGGAGAGGTGGGGTTAGGGGGAGGATGGAGAAAACCTTATTTTACCAACAGAAACAACATTACCTTTGTGTGTGTGTGTGTGTGTGTGTGTGTGTATGTGGTGTATTTATGTGGAGTATGTTGTGTGATATGTGTGTGGTTCTGTGAGTGAGTGTGTGTACTTGTACATGCACATGTATGTGTGAGTATATGTGAATGAGTGTGTAGAGTGTGTGTATGTATGTATGTATGTGTGTGTGATATGTGTGGGTTGCTGTGAGTGAATGTTTATGCTTGTGTGTACATGTGCAAGTATGTACCTGAGTATGTGTGTGTGTACAGTATATGTGTGTCAGTTCATGTATGGGTATGTAACTGCACATGTTTGTGTGTGTTTGTGTGTGTGTGTGTGTGTGTGTGTGTGTGTGTGTGTGTTGTGCTGGGATCCCAAGTTATGCTTCTCTAGCAAAGGCCTCCATCTCTCCAGACTTTCCTGATCTCATATTGAAAACATATCACAAAAAATAACAAATTCAAGAGTTATATTTGACAACATGCTGTTTCTTTTCAATCACTCAAATGGGACTCCATTTACTAAGGAGACCAGAGTTATTACAACCGGGTGACAACCCAGGGAATCTGACTTCTCTGTAGCTCCCTCCAGACTATGATTTGTTGGGGAAAGGGTAGGGAGGGTTCCACCCTTTCACAGTTCAAAGCTCCTGAGCAGAAAGCCTCCCCAGATGGAGGAGGGATGCAGCAAGCTGTGGAGGAGGGAAGGGAGCCAACTGAGAGACAAGTGCTGTGGAGGAGGGAAGGGAGCCTACTGAGAGACAAGTGCTGTGAAGTAGTCAGAACCTTCTGGACTTTCCCCACTCCACCCCGGCTTCTTTCCTCTGATTCCATTTCAAAAATCCCCCTGACTCCAAGAAGCACAAGACTTTCTGGGCAGGTCATTTTCCAGCCAATCATGAGGATCTCACTTCTCTCTCTCTCTCTCTCTCTCTCTCTCTCTCTCTCTCTCTCTCTCTCTCTCTTTCTCTCTCTCTCTCTCTCTTTCTTTCCTTTCTTTTAATAAGGTTTCTCTCCTGTGGCCCAGACAGACCCCCATCTCACAATCCTCCTGCCTCAGCTTCTCAGACTGTGGGAATCATGAAATATTAACAAGATAGTGAGGGTTTACAAAATTAAAAGCTAGATGTGGAAAAGTCAGAAAACAAGACTAACATTCAAACTGGATTTCATCCTAAGGACATTTGCCAATACTTACAAAACTGGTTAGTAACTCAACTCTACTTTTGTAGGATGTGGGTGCCAGTGAGAAAAAGCCAAGACCTGCTATCCACCAAAGGTGAGGATTCTAATCACCCCTCCTAGTTAAAGCTGCCATTCCAGATGGCAGCTTCTTCAGACAACATGAATTACAAGTAGACAAATTTCTGAAAAGATTCTCTATCCTGAGGTAGTCCAGAGAGCCACTAACCTACGCCTTAGTTTGATCGATAATTGAAGTGCCTCAAGAATTCATTAGAAGAAACTGAAAATTCTCTTTGGAAAAAGATGCTATCACACTCACAAATACCTTAAAACATGAGTGTCAAGAAGAACCACTCATACAGAGATATAAGCACATTGAGAAAAATCAAACACAACAGAAATAACAGACAACACAAGCAGACCTAAGAGCACTGGAGATGGCAGCTGCTGGGAGTTTTGGTCACCAACCATAAGGTAATATAAAAACTGATGAGAGACATAAATCCATAGATCAGGAACACTAGCATGTCGACACACAGCACTCCGAGATAGAACATAGTGAAGCCACGGGAACTGATAGTGTGTGTATACAGAGAGAGAACATGTTACCTTCAAAGGTGTAAAATAGCTGATTTTTCAAAGTCAATAATGGAAGTTAAAAGGCAATAAACTATATAATCAGCACAGGGAAAGAAAACATATCCCCATTTAGAATCCTAACATCTAGCATCATAAATTCCATTTATCATTTGTTTAAATGAGTTTTGAAAGTCTCAGAACTCATACTTAAGGGAAAAATGAAAGAATCTAAATAAAAGGCCCAAAGTCCAAAGCCCAAAATACAAAAATAAATAAAGACAAACAAAACAATTTGCATAGGATTAAAAGTTGATAAATAGCAAGTTAGTTGAGATATAAGTGAATGGGGTTTAAAGTATTGATATTACCAAACTACATAGAACAATATAAGATCAATATTTGTATTGCATTTGGATAAGTTAATGAAAGGTTAAAATAAAATACTAGGGTAGAAACTATAATTTTAGACTAGCTACCAAAAATAAATGATTATAAAATAACAAATTTCTAAAACAAAAAAGAGAAAAATAATACTTTAAAAATTTAGTCAATCCAGAAGTCAAGGAGAGAGAGAGAGAGAGAGGAGAGAGAGAGAGAGAGAGGAGAGAGAGGAATGATAAATGAAGTAGGACATTCAAGAATCACCAAATAATATGATAGACTAGACCTGCAAGACACAATTAAATTACATTAAATGTAAATGTGCTAAGCTTACTCTTAGTAATTGCACAGTTAGAGGGCTGTGTGTAGATATACATTGGGTTGACGATAGGTAGCCTAAATTCTAGTTCTTAGCTAAGCATCAACAGAACATGGGATTCTGAGCAATACCCACACAGGAAATGAGGTCATCAGGTTGGATAATGAGTGCGCCTCAGCCCATCCTTTCCAATTTTGAAACTGTTCTTATGACCTCTTCTGAAGAAGAGGTTCTTATGACCTCTTCTGAAGAAGACTGAGTCTCAGTCTTCTGTGACTAAGAGCTGGTTATGGTCCCAGAAGGAAAGGACGCCCTCTGCTGAGATAAAAGGAAACTTCAGGTGTCTTATGGGGCAAGATATCTGAAAAAGCACATGAAATGGAATTTGGGAGAGGGGACTGGGAGAAACATGGCAAAGATACCGTCCTTTCTAATGAGAGAGATAAAGAAAGGCAGTCTTGGGCTGGCGAGGCAGCTCAGCGGGGTAAGAGGACTGACTGCTCTTCTGAAGGTCCTGAGTTCAAATCCCAGCAACCACATGGTGGCTCACAACTACCCATAATGAGATCTGACACCCTCTTCTGGTGCGTCTGAAGACAGCTATAGTGTACTTATGTATAATAAATAAATCTTTGGCTTGGATGGAGCATGGACTGAGGGAGCAGGGCCGACTGGAGCAACATGAAGGCTCACAACCATCTGTACAGCTACAGTGTACTCATATAAATAAAATAAATAAGTAAATCTTTAAAAAAAAGAAAGAAAGAAAGAAAGAAAGGCAGTCTTTGCATGGTTTTATTTCCCCTGGAAATTGACAACATCTGGATGTGACCCTTAAAAGGTCACAATCCGCTGACTTTGAGTTGTACCAGATGAGGGCAGAGTGGGACCGTGACAAGCATCAGGACCCACCAAGATGCTAAGTCAATAACCTGCATTTTCAAACTTTGGACATATCACATCTTTGGTCTTTATACTGCTTCGAGTGGATATTATGTTTTATGAACTGGAAATCTGCTACCTGATGCTACCTGCTTCCATTTGACCTAGTAGAGAGAGGATCACCTAGTCCAGTGACGATGGATACCAATAAACATGGATGATACATATGAGTTCAAGTGTTTTTAGTGACCACATTAGAAAGAAATTAATCTCAATTATATATTTTATTCATTAGTGTATTAAAATATCCTCATTTAGACAGAATCAGCACAAATATTGAAGAGATACTTTACAATCATTTTTACATTAAGACTTCAAAACCATTACCTTTAGCACATGTCTCTATTCAGGCTAGCCAGATAGCAAGTGCTTAAAAGCTGTATGTGGTTAGTGGCTGCCCATCTAGATGGTTCTCCATAGGCCCAGGTGACACAGCCATTGCCCTGGACACTGCTGCATCCAGGGTTAGCAGTGAATGAATGACATAAACATTTGGAGTACAGCTTACCTAGTCAGCTTTGCATTCCTGGGAAGCTGGGGTGTGCTCACTTATCAGCCACATCAGAGCTTCTCCCAAAAACACCCAGGGTTGGGAGTGTGCCCAAGTCACTTGGCAGGCCTCTTCCCTGGCTGTGGATTATTCTGGAGGGACTGTGTCTTGTCCTGTCCACAAACTGCCATCCTAACTATACTTGTAATCATAAGGAGAAGCGATCTTGCCTCTCTGTTTCTGTCTTGGTTGATCTTCATTGTCAATTTAAGCGACTTAAAAGTGGTCTAAGAGACAACCCTTTTAGAGAATGTTTGAGTGTGTTGCTGTGGCATTTCCAGAGAGCACTAACAGAGGTGGGAAGACCAACATTGAATGTGGGTAGCACTATCCCATGGGGTAGAATCTTAGACTGAATAAAAAGGTCAAAGATCACAAGCAAAGCACCCATACTCATCTCTCTCTGCTTCCCGAGGCAGAGGCAGTGTGGCCAGCTGTCTCACACATCTGTGACCATGCCTTACTGTCATGATGAACCAAATCCCTTCTTTTACGTATATCTATATACATTATTAGGTGGACTTTAATTTGTTAAAACATTTATTCTCTCACAATTTGAAATGTATATAATTATTTTGATTATATTCACCACTGGTTCCCTCTCCCATTGTGGTTGCATGGGTCGGGGGTTGTTTATTTGAACAAAGAAAACTTACACCACTAAGGAATGTGACTCTACCTCCCCCTACCCTCATTAGCTGCCTGTAGCCCTTCAGGTAGGATAGAGTTTCATAAGCCCCTCTCCCAATCATGATAAAATGTTAATGGTTCCTATGTAGACAGCCATACGTGCTGTGTGTGCATGGGTCTAACAGCCAGGTCTGGTCCATGGGATAGTCACTGCTTCTCACTCTCTGGTCCTTACATTCTTTCCACCTCCTTTCCCACAATGATCTGTGGCACTTTTGGGGGTGGGGCTGATACAGATGTCCTACGTAAGGGAAGCATTCAATGCTCAATTATTCTCTTCCCTTGGACCAATTATGAGTCTGCGTGAACTGTCTCCCAGTACAAACAGAAGCTTCTCTGGCCAAGACTGAGAGCATCACTAACATGGTTATAAACATAAATATTTAGAAGGAAGTTTTATCCAATGTACTTTAGAAAAGCAACAGTAGCATATTGCCATCTAGGACCTATGCCTTCTCCACTGGAGTCTTGGCAAGGTTTACAGTACTAGGCACAAATCTCTCCTGTGAAGTAGGCTCACATCCAGTCAGGAACTGGTTACCACACAATCGTCATACCACCACTGCACTGTGTGGGTACCCCTTGCCCGGCAGATGGACATTGTAGTCTTCGATGTTCACATCTGGGAGCAGCTGTTGATGCCGTTTCTCCTCCAACAGCCTGCATAGCGGCTTCCAGCACTGTGAAAGACAGCAGGGAGGAAGCTTCCAGCTCAGTTTCGGCTTGATTTCTCTGTCTGGCAACCGAAATGTGTGGCTTCTTCAGCAATGGAGTATTGTCACCTATCCTAGTGGGCAATCAAGAACCATGGCAACTGGCTGTGTTGTTCTAGAGGTCCCACACAGTGTGTTGGGATTTTCATGTAGTAGCACATGACTTTAAAAAGAACAGCATTGTCCACATATGTAGGGTACCTCCCTTCAAACTCACCCCTCTTCCTTCTCCTTTTCACCATTGTCTTCTTCTCCTTCTAATATATTTTAAATTAGGTTATTAAGTAAGTTTCCATATATCTTAGTCTTGATTAGCTGCCCCCCTCTAGCTCCTCATCTTTCCCATTCTTCCCCCATCCCCATTTAAACTTGGCATTCCCAATACAAAGTTTGTATGTGTCTCCTTTCACATACGGTATGTGTCTCCTTTCACATACCGTGTTCTAGTCTTCTGTGTCCCTTAAGGCCCCTCTGCCCTCTTCCCTCTCCCCTTACTTCCCCTCCCCTCCTGCTACCCTCTGTCTCCTCTCTGGCATCTTCACCTCTTCAGGCACTCCAAGTTAAACATATAAACCTGAAAACTCAAAGGTAGCCTCTACATTCGAGAAAAGACGTTAGTCTCCATGGAGCCCAATGACATAACCCAGTAATAATATTTCCCGTTTCGATCCATTTCCTGAAGATTTAATGATTTTATTTTTCTTTACAGTGAAATGAATTTCCATGGTGTAGGTATACTACATTTTCATTATCTGTCTGTTGTTGGATGCCTGGGTTGATTTTATTTCCTAGCTATTTTGAATAGAGTAACACTGAGCTTTGATGTACAGGTATCCCTGTGGCAGGTTAGAGAGTCCTTTGGGGTATTTCTGAGAACAGTAGAGCTCTGTGGTATGGTAGCTCTGTTGTTGTTGTTGTAGTTATTGGTGATATGTGGTGGGCACTGCATGCTCTAATGCATATGTGGCAGTTAGTGAATACGTTTCATGAGCCAGTTCTCTCATTCCACCTTGTTAAGGCAGAGTCTCTGCTGGTATTCCTGTCATACTGTGCACTCCAAACTAGCTCACCCACAAGCTTCCAGGAAACTGTCTCTGCCTTGCATCTGGAGGTACAGGGCCAGGTTACCGTAGCATGCAGTACATAGTCATCTTTTTTCTTTTCCTTCCTTCTTTCTCTTTCTTTCTTTCTTTCTTTTCTTTCTTCTTTCCTTTCTTTCTTTTTGTATTTTGAGAGCCAACATTCATTTCAACTTTTTATCTTTTTATTTTCTTGATTTCTTTTAGTTCTTTGAATGTTCTAGTTACTAATGCTCTAACAGATAAATAGCTGGTCAGTGTTTTCTCCTATTCTTCAGGTAGTGTCTTTGCTCACTTGCTTCCTTTACTGTACAGAAGGTTTTTAGTTCCATGAGATTCCAGATTTCCAGTTGTTCATTATGAGAAGCTGGAGGCAAATATGAGGACAGTTATAGCAGCTGGGAAATGAGGGAAGAAATTCTTGTAAGAAACATCACTAAGGGAGAATCTCAAAATCTGCTTATGAACTCAGCTCATCCATCTGCCCCTGGCTCACCCATGTGCACAGACTCAGAGCAATCTGATTAAGGCTCAAGCTGACCTGATATCTAATACTTTGCTTCTACCTCTTAAAAAAAAAATCAATATTCTTTGGAGGAACGCAGCAAAATCAAATATCGGAATGATGTGTTTCTTATGGGGTTAAGGATTCAATAAAAATTATTAGATATACCAAGAAAGAAGAAAATGGAACAAGAGTCAAGAGAGAAATAAGTTAAGGGAAGCCAGATAGGGTAGCCCAGATGAAACCAAAGACAAGGGCTTTAAAACCAACATTAAACTATGCTTGACAACGTAAGGAAATTGATGCTCCCACGGGGACAAACAGCCAACTTTGGTAGATCTGTGGACTGAACATATATAGACTGGGGAAATTTTGAAGATAGTCAAAATATTCGAGGTTATAACGAACCTAAAATTTCCTATTGGAGAACCCTACTTTCCTAATTTTTACCAACTTTCTACCCATCTTGAAATATCTAAATCAAACGGATAACTCAGCTGTTCAGATGAATCTGTTTGGGGATGATATGGTTTGAGTATAAGCCCAAGGCCTAAAAAAGAAAGCCAGAGCTTCCAAAGAGCCAAGGCAAGAGGGTCAGGTAGAGGAAGTCAGTGGCAAGGGTGCTGCAGGACAGGAAATTGCTTTGTGTGCTGAAGTCCCCGGGAGGGGACCAGGTGGCCCGAGTAGGGCATCATCTATCAGATGAGATGTATTCAAGGGAAGAAGCAAGCCTGCCAAGCAGCAAGTAAAGGCTGGCTCTGCTTGTTTGCTAGGCCGTTGCTAGTGGCAATGGAAAGTTGTATGACCACCGTGAGGAAATAGTTCGGAAATAGTTCGTTCACTGTTTTCCTACAAAGGCATCCACAGGTGTTTGCACAAAGGATTTCAACAAATGCTCATGGTGGCTTTTTAGCTCAAAACACACAGTAACCCATTTTTTTTAATCAATCAAACATTAATGAATATTTTTAAAGAAAGAACTGAGGCACACTAGTGTGACTGAATAATACTGAATGATAAAAGGAACAAACCAATAGACCCATTAAGGACAACATTGTGATTGAAAGCAATTTGTTCCCTAGGCCTCTAAATGTTGATGACCTGAACCTTAGTTTAGCTGTGTTTGTGTATTGTGACCTTTAAGTCCTAGCCAGGCAGTGGTGGCACAAGCCTTTAATCCCAGCACTTGGGAGGCATAGGCAGGTGGATTTCTGAGTTCGAGGCCAGCCTGGTCTACAGAGTGAGTTCCAGGACAGCCAGGGCTACACAGAGAAACCCTGTCTCAAAAAATTAAAAAGAAAAAGAAAAAAGAAAAAAAGAAATGAGGCCTAGTGAGAGATCCTTAGGTGAACTGGAGGTCTCTGTCTCTCTGTCTTTCTTTCTCTGACTTTCTCTGTCTTTCTCTCTGTGTCTTTCTCCGTGTCTTTCTCTCTCTCTCTCTCTCTCTCTCAGCCAAACATCCAGAAGAAAAATTAAACAGAAACCCCTGATAATATGTATTTCTAAATTCAGAAATGATGTGAGCAACTACAGTAAACATACATTTCAGGATGGTTTAATAACAGTGGTCAAAGAGAACCATCTCTAACATGGAAATGTTTACATCAACGAGCTAGGCACTTGGGTCAGTGCCTTCTCACTCACGGCTTCACCGTTTTATTTGAGACCCTGGAATTCTTTAGGCTTCTGGTTATTTTCATAAACTGATGAAAATACTAATATGTCTCTTAAAACTAACTTGGAAAATTTTTTAATTAGTTTAAAATGTTAATGTATTACATCTATGTATCCCGTACCCAACATGATCATAACATTTCCACACAGAGGAAATGTAATCTGTTTGTCAATGTGTATGGTTTTCCATCTTCTGGTCAGAGGTTTATTTAGATGTTGTGCTACATAGAATCAGAGGCAAAGATTGGGAGGAAATATACTGGGGACATTCGGGTCTAGTCATCTCCCAGTGGGTGGGGCCTGGGATGCTTACACTCCTGTCAATCATCTGCAGAAATCCCAGAAAGACAGTGTAGTGTGGGCTTTAAAGGGTGGCACAGGCAGGTCTACATAGAAGAGGAAGTTGTTTCTGGGGGTCACCTTATCCTCTACAAAAAGGCATACTTTTTAAAGGCATAAAAAACAGAAATAAGGATCAGTAGGATAACAGAGAAATTTAAAAAATAATTTCTTAGCAAATTCTAAAAGGAAGTTAAAATCGTTTTGATGTCAATAAAAATGGGATTTACTGGGGCAGAGCCAGCCAGTGCAGACAGCTGGGTTTCTCCCTTCTGGCCAGCTGGCCCAGGCTCTTTCCTCGCCTTACCAACTGCATCCTCCAGGGCTTCCTGTCCAACTTTCCCATGGTCCCTTTTCCTGTGTCTGGGATGCATTCCTTAGTGGACAGCATCTAGCATCTACATGTTCTCAGTTGGAGTCTATTTACTGAGAAGCCCAACCACTTTCAAGCACAGACAGAATCTTCCCTGACAGTTTTGCATCTCGGATTTCTCTAAAATCAGTAAGCTTGACTAAGAGGGAACACCTGCTGGTTTTACAATAAGCATGCACTGTCTTAGGAACAAAGTAACCAAAAGCTGTGTGAACTGTGGTAAAAGAAAGCAAGGGTGTGGGTTAGTGAGTCTACAGGAAATGGTGGCCTTAGAGCATAGGTCACAATCCCAAGTGGGGCTCCATAGCTTCCGTATGTTCCCTTCAAGGTTCCACATCTACAAAGAGGGAAATAAAAATGTCCCTTCTGAGATTCACAGCCAGAATCAGCTTGATAAATGCCTGCAAGTACCCGATGCAGGGATCAAGGCTTACATGTTTCCTTCTCCTTCCTACTAGAAATCGATACGGCTCATGTTAGGGCAGAAAGTCGGCTCTTAGGCTGCAGTGCCGTCTGGAGTCCAGACTAAATCTGATATTCCCTTTGCCCTGGATTTTGAGTGTGCACACAGACATTTCCATTTATATTTGCTCCTTTCTCCGAAACAAAATCCCATCTCTATGTAAATTGTTCTGAGAGAGAAATGTTTATTCTAATTCACCCTCGATGTTTGGGGATAATCGGAACCTGCTCCTGTGTCAGTTTGTAAAATGTAAGAAGGATGGAGGTTTGGTCATGCAGAAGGAAAATGGCCACTGGAGCGCAGAGTTTAGGGGGTATTTACAAGGTGCAAAGTAGGAAGGACATCGCATGATTCTGAAAACGCCCAGTTCCACCCAGAGGTCTTTGCTAGAGCATTCCCATCTCTCCCTCCCTCCCCTGCTCTCTTCCTGTCTGGTTCATTTAATACAAGGTCTCAGTCTGTGGCTCAGGCTGACCTTGGAGTCACATTTCTTCCTGCCTCAGCCCCGAAGCACTCACTGGGACAACGATGTGCCCTACGGTGCCTGGCCCTGAACTTCTATGTCTATTCCTGCCAGTCTCTGCTCCAGAAATCTCTGATTTGCTTTGATGTACTCTCCCTTGGTATCACTGTCACATGCTTGGCCTGCCTTCACCACTACACAGGACCAGGAATGAAGCCGGCCTCCCATGGCAGAAAGAGAAAACCAGCCTTGGGCTACTGCCTTTGTTTCAGTCCAGGACAATAAATGGGCTGTGGGTTATACTCAGTAACAAGGAGCTGCCGAAGGGAATCAAAATGAAGATGCATTCTGACTCATCAGTAGCCAGGTGTGAGACGAACAGACAGGGGTCCAGGGACAGAGAAACAGACAGAGGCCATCAGGGTTTATTTTGCTGGGCGGAGCTCCATTCAGGCATTCCCCACTCTACAAGGTTATGATATGGAAAACTCCCCAACAAAGGCCCAAGGTTTGGAGTGGGGAGAACTTAGTAGGTCAGGCTTAATGAGAGGCGTTTAGGTGAGTCTGTGTGTGCTCCTGAGTTGGACTATGTGGCCCTTTGGCTTCCTGGCTGACGAGCTGATGAGCAGTTTTGCTCTTCTATCACATGCCCGACGCTACCTCACTATAGATGCAAAGCAATGAGAGGCTAATCATGGAGAGGAATCTTCCAAACCTTTCACCCATATACATGGACAGCCTTGGGTATTCCATCACAGTGACAGAAAGCTGACTAAAACACACCAGCTCTGGAATAATCTAGGGTTTCCTGTCACGAGTGGCTCTGTCCCCATAGGTGAGAGGACCAACAGCCAGCAAAACTAGCTCTGCCTTTCAGCCAAACTCACACAGAGCAGTGCAAAGCAAGCCCTCATCTGCCCCCTGGGCCTTCTCCTGTGCTCTTGCCCTCTGCTGGCCTTCCTCTGCATCCTGCCTCTGCAGGGAGGGAAGAAGAAGGAAACTGGAAAGCCAGGAAGCCAGAGAAGGACACCAGAGAAGGGAGGTGGCCAGAATAACAGAGGCCTTCAGAGGGGAGGAACATGGACCAACCTGGAGGAAGCCTGAGGCTTCATAGCATAGAAGCTCATCATACTAAGTGGGTCATGGGAGAGAGGTGAATGGGGAGCCACAGGGAGAGGGTGGGCATCAGTCATCACAGAGCATAGGTTTGGGAACAGCCAAGAATCCCTGCAGCCAAGAAACCTCCATCACCTGAAGAGCCAATCACAACCATGGCCCTTCCTTTCTGTTATTCTTCTTGCAGCCTCAGGCCAAGCCAGGCTGAGCCCCAGGAGTCTAGTCCCAATGCAAAGGATTTCAGCTTTTGACTTACTTAACACCAGTCCACTGTGGATTGTTGTTGCTGCAGTTTGTTTAAATAAGTGTGTGTGTGTGTTGTGATGTAATGTGTTTATAGGTCTCTGAAGAAGCTCAGAAGAGGCTCAGATCTCCTGGAATGCCACAGAGGTGGGTGCTGAGACCTCAACTCCAGTTCTCTGCAAGAACATCAAGTGCTTTTAAACTGCTGAGCCATCTCTTCAGCCCCAGTAAGGTTTTATTTTTAATTATTATCAAAATGCTCCCAAATCATAGTCACACTATTTGTTAGTTTTCCCAGGGTGAGTACATGTCTGTACATTGTCTCTGAGTTCAGAGACAGAGTGGGCAGGTGGATATGTGGAAGAGTGGATGGATGGATGGATGATTGGATGGATGGATGGATGGATGGATGGATGGATGGATGGATGGATGGATGGGCAGATAGGTAGAGACATACAAACTCACCAGGTCATTTTCACTCAAATGCAGCAAAATGTCACACCTGTAATACTGCCTCTCTAATATTTGCTTCTTTTATGTGTCCCTCTAAAAGTGGTGCCTTCTCCAATCCTTTGTTTTGATTGATGTCTAGAAGTCTCTAACACAAGGACAACAAAACCCCACAGTAAGATCCAGAGTGAGAGAGGAGTCCACTTTCCTCTATCCCGAGGTCAGGCCAGAGAAAGGGTAAAAGATTGGTGAGAAGCTATGCTCTAAAGCAACTTGCTCTAGCTCAATTTGCTATAAAACCAGCTGTGCTCTAAAGCCACTTTCTGTAAACCAGCTATGCTCTAAAGCCACTTGCTATAAACCAGCTATGCTCTAGAACAACTTGCTCTATGCTTTCATAATTTCTCAAAACCATGCAAAAGGGAAAGTGTTTGGCATTTTGAAACAACTGGTCACTTTATTTATTCATGCTTCCAGGCCCATTCCTGACCTTCAGTTCCATTCTATCAGCTGTAAATGACCCACATCAGGACCCACAAGAAGCAGGGCAGAGGACTGAGCACCCAGTTCCTCAAGAGAATGGCCAGCACAAGGTTTCCTAACCACACTGTTTACCTGCCATACTTGGAAGTTAAAAATTCCCCCTTTGAATTATTTTTCCATTTTGATTGTTTATACTGTGTTCAGGTGTTTTCTAGGTAGTGTTAGAATCAGAACTATTAAATTACTGTTTTATAATTATCGAACAATTTTTATTTTGTTCAGTACTTGAGGTCAGTTTTTAAATTGGGTTGACTTGTCTGGAAATTAAGCACAATAAACATCTTGCCTCATTTGCCCCCTGCAGCTTCACTGGTTTGAACTTATGGGATGAAAACTAATTTTAAAATAAGCAAGGGACATTGAAAAGCAAGCTTTTGCTGGCAAAGGAGAAAAGGGGGGGAGTGGAAAAAGAAGGAAAAGAAAGAAAGAACACAGCATTAATAGCCTGCTGGTATTCTTCGGACATCTGGTGCTCTCTAATCTTCAGAAAAACTGCTAACTAAAATATCTCCCAAAGGCCTTTGGGAGTGAGCATTGATTCAACTCTGGGAAGATGCAAACCTTGAAGGTTACACAAGACAACAAGCAGCAACTGGCTCCGCCCCCAGGACAGCAGTGCATTGGCAGAGCTGGTGTCTCTGAAGGCTATAGAAGGCAGTCCTTGAGCACAGAACACAAGGAGTAACCCTGGGGTCGGGAGGAATGGAAAAAGTGGTGAGCAATACAAGTGAAACCAGAGGAATGTCGATGACTCTAAATAAACATAAGTCCCCCAAGAGCAAGGAGTGACTGTGCCAGAGTTATACCTAACCCAAGACATGAGCAGATGGGACATAGCAGCTGCCTGACCCTCACAGGTTTCTGTGCACAGGGCAAATTGCGAGTCTCCCTTCTGCAGGAAAGAGCAGGATCTCTGCCTGTGAGTACCTCAGTCCCCCACCCCAACCAGCCCTGTGCCTGCTTCACCTCACCGGCTTCACCTCCTCACAGATTTGCTCTGCTACCTCCAGCATGGATTCTTCAGCCCCGATGTTTACGTCTCCAGTTTTCCTTCTCCTTCTACCGCAAAGCTCCCCCTCTTTCCATGTCTGCTTTGATTACTAAGCCTCCTGTTTGCACAAACATAAGGAACTGTATTTCAGGGTCACAACATTAGGAGGGTTGAAAACCACTGATCTAGGCTGCCACTGGCAGAGACTGAACTGAGAAGGCATTGCAAAATATGTCTAGTGAGATCTCAGACCTCCTAAGAATGCTTATTTGGTTTAATACACATTGTTTACATGTAAAAAGGCCCCATATAATCCAATGAAGATTAAAGTTAAAGAAAGAACTTCTCCAAGCATCCCATGCCTGAGACAGCTGTGGTTGCTTTCTTTCCTGGGGATTTAGAAGATTAATCAGCATCTTTTCTTTTAACAATAAGTTAAAAGAAAGTAGCTGTTGTGACGTTCACTCCTTTTCTGCTTGATGCAGCCTCCTTTTCCAACTGGAATTTCCAACAGGAATCTTTCCTGACAACATTCCTAAATCCATTTTGCCTGCAGCTAGTCACAACTACAGGGAACACGACTTGCATCTTTTTTTGCACATTCTGTAGGATGGAGTGTGGGCTGAATCTACAATTATCATATGACAGGAAATAAACGTATGCATCCATACCTGGGATAAGCACTGTGACCAAAAACAGCTTAGAGGAGGTATGGGTTTGTGCCAGTTTATACTTCTGGATCATACTCCATCACTGAGAGAAGTCAAGCAGAAACTCCAGGGTCCAGAGGCAAAAACTGAAGGAGTGCTGCTTAGTGGCTTGTTCCCTTCGGCTTGCTCAACTTGATTTTTTACACAGCCCAGACCCTCCTGCCTAGGGATGATACCACTCACAGCTGTCCCACTCTACAGCAATCTTCAGTCAAGACATTTCCTCCACATATATGACTACAGGCCAATCTGACAGAGGCGATTTCTCAGCCAAGTTTCCTTCTTCCCAAATGACTCTAGTACATGTCAAATTGAGAGTTAAAATAAGCCAGGATACTGGTCAATATGGTAAAACATTTCTCCTCATCCTTTCAAAGTAATACTATGGTCTTACTAAAACATGAGCATAATTTAAAGGCCAGTGGAAATGACACTAGTATAAAACATTAGGATTTTCCTGCCTTCCTCCTGTCCCTTTGCCAAACCACACCTTCCAAAGCCAGCCAAGTGCTATTCGGTCTATAAAATTCCTAAAATAATAATGGTTGAAATAAGAAGCACAAAAGAGAAGAATGCTAGGGAGAAGTTTTGGTGGCTTTGGGAGAGTCCCAAAGCCAACAGTAAAGAATGGTTATAGAAAATGTCTTAGTTACTACTCTATTGCTATGGAGAGATACCATGACCAAGGCAACTCTTATTTAATTGAAAAGCATTTAATTGAGAGCTTGCTTACAATTTCAGAGGTTTAGATAATTGTCATAATAGCAAGGGGCATGGTGGCACACATGGCAGTGAGGTAGTAGTTGAGTTATATCCTGACCCACAAACAGAGAGGGAAATTGACTGGGCCTAGCATGAACTTTTGAAACCTTAAAACCAGCTCCCACTGTCACACTTCCTCCAATAGGACCATATCTCCTCCAACAAGGCCACACCTACTAATCCTTCTCAAGTAGTGCCATGCCCTGGTTCAAATATATGAGCTTATGGGGGCCATTCTTGTTCAAAGCACCACAAGGAACTAGGTGATCAATGTCAGGAGGGAGCTCAGTGGGCTGCTGGAAACATCCTCACATGCAGCTGCAATGGCTCTGCCAATCTTGGAAGCTCTATGCCAGAAGGAAGAGGAAAGAGAGGTCCAAGCCACTCAAGGAAGTAGACATCAAGGACATCAAGTGAAGAGATAAGGATCCTAGTCTGGAACAGCAGAGAGGAGGATAGGATGCTGGGATACTAGTGACCGAAGTGAGGCTGTGAAGTCTGAAGTGTGGTGGGCAGAAACAGTGCAGCAGATTATTTGAACCTATCTTCCAAGTTTGGAAAATAGAAGTGTAGACAGCTCAAGATTTTCACCGACCTTTTGTCTCGGAGCTCTTGTGTGTTCTTACTGTGCACTAACTTGATCTTACTTTGTCTCCTAATCTAATTTGGGCACTAGATTGCTAGGGCCATTCACCTCAAGTCAACCAGCTCAAGTCAAAATGATGCTAATGGTAGGAATTCCGGAAGTGGTAAGACTCTGAAGGAAGAAACCAGGGCCTGTCACCCTTTGTTTCTTCTCTATGATGGTGGATATGTTGCTTTGCATAACTATCCCATCTATATGCCTACTGTTCTTGACCTACTCCAACTGCACTTCCATTCTTCAAATCCAAACGGCTTCAATTACGTGCTCAAATCTTACATCATGTTCTCTCCTTCAAAGAGTTCATCGTCAACCTGCTGAGTGTCTCTATTTCTCAGGGATAATTCTGTGCTAAAGGGATCCAACAGACCAGAGTGTTTGTTTGTTTCTAGAATGTTCCCAAGACATGGGCAACTGACTGTGGGCTAAGTACTCACTCAGGTGACCTTGGAGAAGGGACAGAATTCCTTGATTCTAAACAATGATTTGGAATAGAGATCTGTGTGTGGTAGGTAAGGCTTGTGAGGTTTATATTTCTAGGGCATGCTCTCAGTGGGCTGTAGGGTTCTGGAGGCCTGGGATGGCCTGGTTGTATCTGGAGTACATGTGCAGAAGAGCCTCTCTTCATCAGTCTCTACTTAACTGTTTCTCTAATCTTATTTTTTCTCTCTATAAAGCTAATCAGCCAGGGTCCACAGAAAAGAAACACCTCGACCAGTCCCCTTCCTGAAGTCCCTACTCATTACTACTGGTTTGAGTTGTGAGCTTGCCATGGATCAGCCTGGGTTGTAACTATGCCAGTTTATACTGGTAGTGCTTTTGTTATAATAATTGTGTGGCTAATTAATGCAAAGCAATGATGGAAAAAATAATAGTTTCTATGAAAACCAATTTGAGTGCTTTGAAAAGACTCATTAAATTAAATAGAACACATATACAAAAGCTTCACTATAAATTAGGTATGAGAGAGGCAGCTCTTAGAATATTGATGGAAACATATGCAGTATATCACATACACACATGTACTCTGTACTCTGCTTTCTTGAAAACTAAATTTTTTTTTTTTTTTTTTTTTTTTTTTTTTTTTTTTTTTTTTTTTTTTTTTTTTGGTTTTCTGAGACAGGGTTTCTCTGTGTAGCCCTGGCTGTCCTGGAACTCACTCTGTAGACCAGGCTGGCCTAGAACTCAGAAATCCGCCTGCCTCTGCCTCCCAAGTGCTAGGATTAAAGGCATGCACCACCACTGCCTGGCTTGAAAACTAATTTTTAAATTATTGGTTCACTTGAAAAATTAAAATGAATCATGAATGCCTCACTTACTACCAATAGAATTTATTATAGAACTCTAATCTGCCAATCTAGATTTCTAGAATGCAAAGGTTTCAGACTTTATGAAAGAATAGTATATGAATTATGTTATATTCATATTATGTGAATTTATGCATTTACATATTAACTTTCAGGAATATTGCTATATTTTGGATGTGAAATGTCTCCCATAGGCTCAGTTGTTGAATACTTAGTTCTCAGCTGCTGGTGTTGTCTGGGAGGACATGGGCCAAGGGCTGTGGTCTAGCTAACAAGGTTGTGTTGCTAGAAGTGGGTCTTGAAGGGCATACCTGCTCTGGTTCCCACTGCCAAAGAGCTTCTAGATCCTTCAGAGTGTGAAACACTGTGTCTCATGCTTCCATTGCTAGACATGAGCTGGTCCAGCCAACATGCCTTCTCCGCCAGGACGGATGGTCCCCTCTCAAACTGTGAGCTGAAATAAGCATCCTATCTGGAGTCACTTCTGTCAAGTAGTTGGTCATAACAATAAGAAAAAGTAATTCATATAGACACAACTCAATGGGTTGTGTTGTTGTTGTTGTTGTTATTGTTGTTGTTGTTCTCTTCAGTAGCCACAAACCATCACTACAGGCAGATCTTTTGGGCAGAAGTCTACAGTCAGTGTTGGTATCTAACAGTCACCAATGCAGCCTCAGGGGAAATATATCTATACGGCAAACACTGAGCAACACCACCTCAGTCACTTTCACAACCCAAGACTCCTGAAGAACTGAAGCGACTGTCAATAAGAACAAGCTGTTGTGTGGGTGGGGTCGGGGGGGGGGGGTCTAGCGATAGCTTGCTTTGGATTCCTTTTTTAGAAATGTTTACCTTTGTCTGGTGTAGTGTCACATGCCTTTAGTCCCAGCACTTGGGAGGAAGAGAAAGGCAGGTTTTTGTGAGTTCAAGGCCAGCCAGGGCTATACAAAGAGACCCTGTCTCAAAAAGAGAGCAACAACAACAAAAGAAATGCTTGCCCTTCCCAGGAGAGAAGGAAAGTTGCCTGCAAAGAGGAAGCTGTCTTGTGCCTTTGCTGTTTGTAAGGCAGGACACGGGGACTTTTGTCAGGGCCAGCAGTCAGCCGACCAGGAACTGAGGGGTCTCTTTGCTTCCTTCCCTGTGGTTATCTAGTATCCCCAAGAGTCAATCCAACCCTCCATTCCCCTAGAGTCTTTCTGCCTCTGTTGCCCAGCCTGAATCCACAGCTTCCAGGGATCAGTTTCTCCTTCTCAGAACACTTCTCCTTCTCAGAACACGTCTCCTGAGAAGGTACAGGAAGAGCCCTGAGCTCATTTCTCCTAAAGCTTGAGAGTTTTGTTGTTGTTATTGTTGTTGTTTTGTTTTGTTTGTTTTATCATAGAGCATGTTTCTAGTTTCCAACATTTTTTAACTCAGAGCCCTGCTCAGCCATAGCTGTCCTTGCCAGATAGTTTTCTCCTGGGCAAATGAGACTTCTAAGGCCCTATAAGGCTTTGAAGTTGGAAGATGATCCAAGGAGAACTAGCTTTGGTGTATTGTACAGAGTCACCCTGATGACAGCATATTGAATTCTACATGCCACTTCAGGGATCCCTGGAGGATGAAATCTGTGGGGCATCACTAGGAAAATGAGCCCATCTTGATCTCTGATTTCTTCTGTCCTGGTCACTCACATGTGCACTTGTTCTTCACATACACGTGGAACCCTGATGTTGGCTGAGGTGCGGGAAGGAAATGGACTCTTCTGTAGGTTTAACTTTTAAAGGGAGTTGTTTAATTTTCTCGCTATTATGTGACACCTAAGTACAAAACCACTGATGTATCCCCCTCATAACATCCATTTGTATGGATGAATTCAATAAAACACAGTCACTGGCTAACAAACGAGGCAATCTTGAATCCATTTCCCTTAGCTAACATACGAAGGGCCAAGCACAGGTTTCTGTGTACAATATACATGGTTAGATCCATACAGAAAATGGCATGGCTTCAGAATTATATATGTATGACCTTGACTCCATTTCTGTTGGTTTGTGTCTGACTGACCTTGGAAAGGCCTTAACATCTCTGATTCTCCACATTTTCTATTAAAGAAGTACAGTGTCTCTTATCCCATGTAGTTCAGTTAGAACAGTTCTTGTGTAGCTCTCTTGAAGTCCTGGGATTCAATCACCAGTGAGTGAGGCATAAAACTGGTCAGAGCAGTGAGTACCTAAAATCGCAGCACTCAGTGAGGGGAAGGCCAGAGGATCAGAAGTTCAAGGTCATCCTCAGCTATACAGTGAGGTTGAAGCCAGCCTGGGTTTCATGAAATTCTCTGGGGG
>NW_022196914.1:59792700-59799146 GCF_008632895.1 Mastomys coucha | reverse complement strand
CTGGGAGGTGTTAAGGAAAGAAGGAGGGAGAGAATGAAGGTCCTTCAGAATTCTTAATGGTAAATAATTTCCTTCTGTTGGTTTACCACAATAGCAGTTTGTGGAGGGCTGCAGAGGAAACACGAACCCTGGGAGGCTCAGGAATCCAGCATGGAGCCTTCCCAAGTTACACCTGCCAGCAAAACTGGCAGGAGCCAGTTTGTGCTGCCTGTCCTAGACCTTCAGCGCAACACCCTGGCTCCTGCTGTTGCTCTGACCCTTCTTAGGTCCCCAGATCAAACTGGCACACCTATTGGTGCCCTCTCTCATGCCTGCAACTTCCTCACTAGCTCTGGGAGCGCTCACATTCTCCAATCGATTTTTCTCCATACTGCTAGATTCATCCGCTTTGAAGGCACTTCCCACCCTAGGGTGAAACAGACTTGTTTCTGGGAGCAGGTGGTGTGGCTTTCCCAGCACCCTGCTTTCCCTGTAAGCTCCCTGTCCCATCCTTCCAGCCCCAAGTCACAGTCTCCTCCTGCTCTAGATCTTGCAGACGACCTTTGGACCACCTGCTGAATTCTCACTTCTTGTTTGAGTCAAGTTCCTGTTACCAGCTGAGTCACCATCTGGGTGTCTTTTTTTGGCTCAGTACCAACTCGTGTCTGAGGTCCAGACCTGTGGTCTCAACCTCAGCTGCACGTTTGAATAATGGGGAAAATTGATCAAATTGATCTTGAGCAAGTCCGGGTGTGAGCGTTTTTAACAGCCCCTCAATTCATTTCGCATGGAAACTGTCTCCTGAAATCCTGTCGAGGTTTTGTCTCTAACACCAAAAAAATGTTAAACACTGTGTAAAAACTGAAAATGTAATATCAAACAAGAATGGAAGAGGGTAATATATTCCCTGCCTCTCATAACTGTCTGCAAATATTAACTTCTGAATTGACAATTTTGCAAACAGGGGCTGCAAATCAGCCTTTCCAGACTTTTCGCCTTTTAGATTTGAAAGTCATTTGAGTTCTCACAAGGTCATTGTCATCTATTAAGATTGAGTTTAAAGAGAAATGGGAGGGAGTGGGGCACATGCTGCTCAGCCAGTTCAGAGGCAAGTTCTGTCCCCAGCTTCCATGTTCTGTAACTTCTGTCTATACCAGGGACTTGATCTCCCTTTCTGGCCTTTTCAGATTCTCATCTCTCTCTCTCTCTCTCTCTCTCTCTCTCTCTCTCTCTCTCTCTCTCTCTCTCTCTCACACACACACACACACACACACACACACACACACACATACACACTCACATACACTCTCTCACACACACACTCACACGCACTTATACACAGAGGGGAGAATGAAGGAGTTAGGGAGTCTTGAAGGCTGTGACCCCTGGTTTAGTTATTCAGTCTTTCTGAGGCAAAGGAGAAATAACAACTTTTAAATTCTGCCTGTTTCAAATGTTTGGTTCACTCAGTGATGTGAACTATCTGATGACAAACACTGCAGTAAAAGCAAGTTGAGAACAGCTGGGAAGCTCCTGGGTTTTTAATCTTCCTTTCATGGCTGCATGCATCTCTTATCAATTATTATGGGGGAAAAAAAAAGCAGAAGGGCCTCAATAGGCCCCACCTGCGGGATCCATAAAATGCAAGAGAACAGTGGAAAAGTCTGGAAAGAGCATCTGAACTTGGCTCTGTGCACAATAAACAGACCACCCAAGTTGTAAGGGTAGCCGGTGGTAACCATGGGAACCATGGATATGCTACGCTGCTGCTGCCACTGCTTCACGAGTGAAAACCATGAGAGGTCTTACCTCAGATTGCCATTTGGAATAAAAACTGGAAGTATAAAGACACTGAGAAGTACCCCCCCCCCTTTCCGAGAGGCACGTGCCTATCGTACTTTTTGGTCCAATTAATGTGGAATCAGGAATCAACTTGGGGGATGTCTTGGGGTTGAATTCAGGAAAATCACAGGAGGAAAAGAGGCCCGTGGGCACAGAACTGAGCCTTTACTTGAGCTTTAAGAGAGCAGCGCATACTTCCTTGTCCGATTGCAGTGGGTGATTATGACATCATCATTCCCCATGTCTGTTCTTGGATCTCATTGATGGGAGGGTCACAATAACCACAAAGGGAGGGCAGGTGTTTTGGTCCCAAACTTTGCAATAAGTGTTTTTGTCTAGTGTCTACCACTCCAACAGACTACATCAAGTCTACCTGTCAGGGCCTGTGCCAAAAAGTCAGGCCTTACCTTAAAGAGACTTGTCATGTGAACTTAGGGAATGGTTGAGAGCTCAGCTAAGTTTCGCAGATGACTCCCATGTACCCTGGTGGGTAGAAAACAGCATCTGTTTCAGCCACTCTGAGGATCTAGCAGTCTGTGTCACAGGTCTGCCGGAGTGGACCCTTTCCCTCTGTCTGAAATCAAGACTACCCTTAGCAGAACTTCTGCTTTAGCAAAGTCCTTTCTCCCCGGATACCCAAATGGACACAGTCTTGCGTCACGTGTCCACTACCTCTCTTCCTGGTCTATTTTATAGGCCTTATCACTATGTATAGCTATTTCATTATTTCTGTTTCCCTTCCTCCAGCTTGTGTCCTCTGCCCGATACCCCTCCGAGTGTGCATGCTCTCTAAGTCCCAGCAATTGTCCTCCTAACCTAGGTCCTCAGCCGATCCCGATCTCGGTGCTCTTTCTCAACAAGTCTGAGCAAATGCTGAATTCCTTTACCATCTTGGCTCTAAAGAGGTATTTTTCCCCCTCTCTGCAAGGAAAAGGGAGGTGGGTAGAAATGAATAGCAGAAAAGGGATAAGCATGTCCGCCAGTCACGGCCTCTGCGATTTCCTGCAGTGTGTCCATTAGTAAGACCCCGCAGTACTTTCAGGATCACTGAATGAAACTTTTCCACCTTAAATGTGAAAGCCAGTAGCTACACAGAGGCCACTGAAGTGCGGAGGTCACCACAAACGGCTGGGAGTTAAATACAGAGTGATTTTTCTTTCCTTAGAAAAAAGAGGGAAAACTTTGATGCGGACAGATCTAAAACGATCTCTTGATCTCTTTAAGGGGAGGGAGGCTGCATCTTTTCTTCCTCTACCATTTTATCATTTTGATTTCAAACTTGAATTGTTCCCTTGGCTTCCAATTAAACCACAGTCTCTGCCCTTTGAGCCTCTCCCCAATCCCACTTCTGCAAGCTGCTCTTAGAGCTGAGGGACTTTGAACCGAATCTTGTCAATCCTTTTTGTTGAAGAGAATAAAGAAGGCCAGCCTTTGCTGAGAGAGGGTCTCTAGACTCCCGGGTACTCCTCCATAGTCCATTCAGCTCATAGTCCTCTGTCCCCCTGGACCAGGACTTCATCCACATCCCAGCCTCAGCGCAATTCTCAGGAGGAGGGAGGCAGCCAGCCCCTTCCCTGTCTACTCTGAAAGCCAGGACAGCATCCCAGGGGTCAGCTAAGAGTGTCCTTTTTGTGGCTGCCCTCATAAGCCTGCCTTTCTCCAGTCAGCATAATCTATCCAGGACTCTGGCCTGTACTTGAACACACTTGCCTCTCTCCATCATCAAGCTGGCTATGTGGTGACCTCTGAAATGTGCCATGCAATGGGACAGGTTTAGGCTCAAGAGAGCCCCACAGTTCACATCCTAGCCAGGAAGGCTTGCTTTGATTTCCCAAAATTCCCAGGGCCAGGACATTCCCTAGCTAAGAAAGAAGGCAGAAGGTACAGGTTCTCACAAAGGCTTTGGTAATGAGCATGTTAGGTAGACCACGTCCCCTTCGTGGCTGCCTGAAAGCCCTGCTGTGGACTGGACCGAAAGTGTGTCAATGAGACATGACCTCACCCTGTCCACCTCTGTGTTCTTGTCTATAACATGACCTGAGCCAGGCAGCTGGCATCTTCTCCTCTCCAGAACTCCACTCACTTCCAGTAACTTTCAAGAGCAATTATAAGAGCTTGTTTGTCTGTCTGTCTGTCTGTTTGTTTCACATGGTTCCATATAATACCGAGTTCCGCCATGGTCTTGAAGTTTTGTTAGTTGGCTTGGCATGTCTGACAGGGGGTGGGGAGTAGGATTTGATCCTTTAAGACAAGGTTTTTCACCCTCTGCTCGGTCTAAGTGTCTAAACTCATTCTTGTTTCACTGGGCTGGCTTGTGAAGCACTCGGAGTTTCACCTGCTTTCATTTTCTATCGGTCATGGGTTTCCCGTTCTGTTTCCTTTTGGCTGGGTGGTCGCTGACTTTCAGATAGGTCTACCTGGAGCTCACCCTCCAAAGCCGTCCATCTCAGGATAAGCGTAGATTTGGATGACAGCTCCCGAGATGGGAGCATCCTGGCAGTTGATGGCACGGTGAGGCTGAGCAAGTATTCTAGTTCAACTCTCTCTTGTCTTTTTATAAAACCATTAACACTACCCTCATGACTTCTTCCAGCTCCAGTTACCTCCCCAAGATCGCCTCTCTAAACAATACCATCCACAAATACATTTTGGATTAAGTTTTGGCATGTGACTTTGGAGTAGCGAATTCTAAATTGTACATCCGCTGAGGCGCTGGGCCTCTGTGGTTCCGTGGTTTCAGATGCTCTTGGTCTGGAAGTCAGATCATCATCCACCTTCCCCACGTCCCTCCCAGTGCTCACTTGTTCTTCTTATAAAGCTCTCGGAAGACTTACATTATAGAAACTTCCAGCAGCTTTGTATCAGTCATAGATTTTAGGAAGTGGCGTGGAGCTCAAAAACCGAGGCTTTGTTTTGCTTCAAAAGCACTGCTATAACAAAGAAGAAAAGAAGAAGACTTAAAATTCATTACCTCATTTAAACAAGATGAATATGTATACTGAAACCAAAAGGAAAGCAAATGAGTGGCTGTGTTCTAGCCCCTGGGGTGGCATGGGGGCAGAGGTGGACTGAAGCAGGGGCTCCTGAGATCCTAGAGGAATGATTTCTCTAGGAATCATTCTGGGAAGCCATATTTAACCCCCTCTCACCTTACTTGCTGAACCAAGAGCAGGAGCTCTCCCCATCCAGTCCAAAGGAAACCCCAGTTTCCCAGACTCCAAAACGCAGTCCATATATATTTAGAAATGAGCTCAAGGGCTGGAGAGATGGCTCAGCCGTTAAAGGCTAGGCTCACAACCAAAAATATAAGAAATGAGCTCAAGCTGCATTGTAGGATTCCTGGCTGCTAGATGAAAGCCAGCATTCTTCAGGAACTTTCGAAACCAGTTCCCATCTGTCAAAAGAAGTCACGGTGACTGTAGTTCTGGTGCGTATGTTCTGAAGATAGTGTCAAATGGATGGTTAAATCACAGAGAGTTCTCCAGACTTCTGCTACAGACGGGTCGGGTCGTGTTTCTCCAAGGAAAATCCCAAAAGAGCCCACTCCCCACCCCACCCCCCAACTGTGTCTGGACGACTCACAGCCGCAAGCTTTACATGGCTACTGCTCCAAAGAGCAAAATGAGGTCAGGGGAGCCCATTGCTAAGGGCTGTTGCTGGCAGCCCATCCCTTAGCCCTGTTCACACTCCTGTCTGTCTAGCCCTGGTCTTACTACTGTGGCAGAATTCCCATGGTGAGAATAGGCACCCTTGGGGCTGGCTTAAATTTCAAGTTGCTCAGTAGGCATGAGAGCGTATACAGTCTCTTCCAAGGTTTGCGTTTCCCAGTTTTTTCCAGTCCCCATCACCAGTTTCAAGCCTTGGAGACCCTGTCTTTTCGGGGTAATGTAGCCTGGCTGTCCTCTGGGGTGTATCTTGTGCTCTTTCTCCCTCTCCCTCTCTCCTTCCCTCTCTTTCTCCCTCCCTCCTTCTTCCTCTCTCCCCTCTCTACTAAATTCCTAGATCCCTATCTAATCTCCAAAGCCAGAAGTTGCCATCTGTGGCATACATTAATATTATTGTGTTACTGCTCCACCTGGGAATCCTTCCCATATTCAATCATCAAATCCAGACACTATTGTGGATATCAGCAAGTGCTGGCTGACAGGAGCCTGATAATAGCTGTCTCTGGAGAGGCTCTGACAGTACCCGAATAATACAGAAGTAGAGTTTCACAATCATCCGTTGGACTAAGTACAGGGTCCCCAATGAAGGAGCTAGAGAAAGGACCCAAGGAGCTGAAGGGTTTCCAACCCCTTAGGATGAACAACAATATGAACTAACTAGTACCCTCAGAGCTCCCAGGGACTAAACCACCAACAAAAGAGTACACATGGTGGGACTCATGGCTCCAGCAGCATATGTAGCAGAGGATGGCCTAGTTGGTCATCAATGGGAGGAGAGGACCTTGGCACTGTGAAGGTTCTATGCCCCAGTGTAGGAGAATTCCAGGGCCAGGAAGTGGGAGAGGGTGGGGTGGTGAGCAGGAGGAGCTGGGAGGGAATAGGGGATTGTTTTAGTTTGGGGTTTTTTTTATTTTATTTTATTTTTTTCTTATTTTCTTTTCTTTTTTTTTTTTTTTTTTT
>NW_022196914.1:59789980-59792645 GCF_008632895.1 Mastomys coucha | reverse complement strand
GGAAAGGAACCTGGGAAAGGAGATAGTGTAAATAAAGAAAACATCTAATAAAAAATATAAAAAATAATAAAATATTAACATTAAAAATATATATTATTGTGTTGAGCTAGGTACATCAGTTCACACCTACATCCTAGGACTCTGGAGGCTGGGGAAGGAGGACAAATTTAAGTCTGAGGCAGGTCTGGGCTGCAGAGTAAGGCCCTACTGCAAAGCTACAAATTAAATAAATGTACACAATAAATCACACACACACACACACAGCTGCTGCTGCTGGTGTGCTATGCACACTCGTCTACTCCAGTCACATCCAAAATATCGGGGATAAAATCCTGATAAAGGATAAGAGGCAATAAGGCCCCAAAAGGGGTTCGGTGCCTCCTGGATTTCAGACCAGTTGCCTGTATCCCCTAACTCAGACGTGTTTCAGATCAGTCTTTCCAATCATCAACACGGCCTCATAATTAGGCATAAAGCTACCCCAAGTAATGATTTGTAAATGGTTAAGATTGGGCATTGTCTCCTGGCCGACACAATGTTTCCAACTATCCTAGTTTAATGTTTTAAGTACTAGAGAGTAAAGGTTTCTCTCACTCTAAGACATTAGCTGAAAGAGTTAGGTCGAGATTTCCCCTCTGCCTGCCTCCAGCAAGAACCAGAAAATTAGCATAATACCTCACCAGGGAGGGCTCCACCCCTCTTCCTCCTGCTTCACACCTAGCTACCAGACCCTGCTGACCTTGGTGTGTGGGGGTCGTTTTGCCTACGCGACTTCAGTCTAGCACTAGGACTGGGGGAAGAAGGACTTGGACTCACATGCAGGACTAGCACTAGAACTTAGATGGGCTAGGACTCAGATTCATGTATCTCTCGCAGTCCCCCGGGCCCAGAGCACTTGGGCCTGGGGGATGCAGCACCAGTTCAGAGGAGATAGCTGCTGCTTTAGACCCAGTATGTTTCAGATAGCCTCAGAGGTACCTCAACTGTTGAGCTGCCAGATTTTTATTTCTCTTTTGCAATGATTGTAAAAGCCTCATGTCATTTTTAAAGAAATATACTCAGATCTTACACCATTCGTGTGTAGTCTGTTCTTCAAAGCCGAATCTCGTGCCCACCTGGCCAGAATCCCTAGTCCCATGGAACAAGGGACCCCCGTTAGAAACCCCGATCCGCGGCACTGGTGGTCATTTATTCAATGTCCAGGTCAACCCTGAAAGCCATAGTCTGTTCAATATTTCACAAAGGTAGCTTATTATACTGTACTAAACTCAGAAGTCTAGAAGAGGATGAATATCATGTTTTTAAAAGAAGTTCTGCCAAAAAGAGCAGAAGGTGCATATCATCTTCTCTGAAAATCGAAAAAGAAAAAAAAAATGTTTCAAAAAAAGGAGTGTCAGCTTTATACTCTTCAAATAAACCTGTCACTGCTTCCATGATTGCAGATGCCCCTGTGCCTGGTCTCAGCCTTGTAAGCACCACCTGTAGTCCATTCATGGGTAAAGGTTGATAGTGTCAACATTTGGTTAGCAAAGCATGTGATTGGAAATGTGTTCGATTCTTCGGGATCCCAGCATGCATTGCCTCACCACACTGAAGAATGACAGTCTATATCCCCAGACCACAGTTGAACAATCTGTATGATACATGTAAAATTAGCCCAGTCTTGTGGCAGAAACTGGGTGTTATCTTTGGCGTCTCCCTCCCAACCCCCCCAGCTATCACCTCCTACATCCCATCTGCCTTCTCGCCTTCTGAGGGGTTTCACTTTCCTCCCAGAGCTTGATTGCTTTCTCCTCTCTTCTTTTCTCTCTCTAAGGAAATTTCAGTGTGAATAAAGGACTAAAATGGATGACCGTATGTCACCGAACGAAGTCCCTGTCTACTTCGTCTCCTACTCAGATAGGGTAGACTTGCATGAGAAAGGAAGGCCCCTCACCCCAGCTCAGCCCCACCTAGCAGCTAGTTGCCACTCCTTCAGCTCTCAGTCTTGGGAGATTCTCTCCAGCTTCCAGCCTTGGAGTCTTTGACTATATCTTCACTTAGAACCATTGACTTTCCTTAATTCCAGTTAACATGGATTAAAACACACCTACATCTGTGTCCACTCCAGGAGTCTGCGACATCCATAGGCATGTTTATCCCTGACTACATCTCATGATGGTGAGACAGCAAGGGGAAGATGCTATCAAAAACAAAAACAAAAACAAAACTGGCGAATTTTGTATTAAACCGGGCTAAGCAAATTCTGTAGTAAAGGCTAAGCAAATTTCATTACTGGTAGACTCTACAAATTTTAAATGCTATAATGTTATACTCTTGGGGGGAAAAATGCAATAACTAAAAGTATTATCACTTCAATTGTACAGCATGAAATATGTAAATATATAATTCTTGCTGTAGTTTTAACTGAGAAGTAAAGAACTATTATTTCAAGTGACTTTAATCTATTATGGAAAGGGAGAAGAAGACAGTGAATAAATGTAGAAATTGAAAGACCCCTGGAACTGGGGAGATCCTTACTCAAGTCTCGGGATGACACGACCACCCAATGACTCACGATAGACCGCACTTGCTGCAATCACACGAGGAAGTTTTAGTACAAGCAAGACGGGACAAGAGCTCAGGCCAGCATGCTGGGGTCTAGACTCATACACCATGCAGGGAA
>NW_022196914.1:59787653-59789604 GCF_008632895.1 Mastomys coucha | reverse complement strand
TTTCTCTGCTCTATAGGAGCATGCTTGACTCCATTTTGGGACTTAGTTAAGAATTTTTATTCTACAAAATAATTATTTTAAGTCGAGTGGGTAACAATGTTGTGACATTTATGGGTTTACTATGCAAAAGATTATCTCCTGGAAAGAAACTAGTTCTCAATCTTCCTAGCATGGTTCCTCATGTTATGGTGACCCCCAACCATAAAGTTACTTTCATATTTACCTCATAACTATATTTTGCTTCTGTTATGTGTCATAATGTAAATATCTAATATGCAGCATATCTGATACTTGACCCCCAGGAAAGGGTTGTTCAACCCCTACAGGGTAATAATGACCCACAGGTTGAGAACCACTGATCTGGTAGATAGCATTTCCTCCTCTTTGCATTCAGCTTCACAATACAGGGCCTGATTGCTTGTGAATAGGGGAGTAAAGATCAGAAAACATGTTTGGTAATTAACCCGCAATTGGTTTCATGGTTTAGCCTCTCAACTCGGATGTTTTATTGTCAGGACTCAAAACAGCAAAGGGGTAAACTTTGATTTTTCATGGAAAAGAGAGTGTACAGGTCCGTTGTGAGATCTGAAGTCTCTGGGCCAGTCTTCCTCAGCTGCTAGGGGCATGTAAGATAGGACAGAGCACAGGTATGTGCGTGTTAGGCCGTGTGGACTGGACTTTCTGCGCTCTCTCTAGAGTCCACCCTGCAACATGCCTTCAATTCTGCTTAAAAGCAGTTGAACTGCAAATGAAGATAGCCCTTTAAAGTGATTCTTGACACTTAGATGCAAAGGGTGTTGAAAAGAGATTTGCTTTAAGTGTCTGTGTTCCCGACCTGAGGCCATTTCTTTGAGATCTGAACTGGAGAGCCTCAAGTTCTATGGTAAAAGTTGAACCTGACATAGAAGTGGTTCAGAGGGGGAAAGAGTAACTGATCTGCCGACTGGACAGAAATCCCATCTGCTTCCTCACACTGCAATCCATCTGTCTCCCTCCCATCTTCCCAGGCTCAGGGAGTTCCCTCAACCTACCTTCTGGCTCTTGCCACAGTGATGGAAAACCTCCACCCTTGACCTCCAGAGGCACTACCCTGTCTGAACATCCTCAGGATTCCAAAGCATGGATACTTCCCCTCCCAGGTGGATAGGTTGAGCAGATACAGTGTGTGCAGTATATGTACATGTGACCATAGGTGTGCATGTAGGCATCTGTGTGTATGTATGCAGACTGTGTATGTGCACTTGAGCATGCATGTGCACAGATTGTGTGCACTTGGATCTTTGGTGCACACCTTAAACAAAGAGAACCATGGCACTAGACAAAGAGAGACACTGGATCCAGTAAGGCTTTGTTACCACTTCGAATGCTGTATATGGGGAATAGGGGCTCACTAGATGTTGCGTCCCTGGTCTCTAAATAGATAATACTGCTCACTTAGCTGGGATCCAGGAACAAGCAAAACTCAGCCTCAGTCTTCCATCCAGCACCCACAGCCTTCGGACATTTCTAGTTTTCGCCACATTTCACTCTGACCTGTTTGTTCTCAACCTTTCCAAGCAAGCCTCTCTGGAAACCTTTCCACACAGCCTTCCTATAGACACAGTGCTGGAAGGGTCTCCCAAAGAGCCATAGCTATGGTGAAATACTCTAGACCCTTCCAACAGAGGCAGTCTAAATCCCATCCAGAACAAGGCCTCTAGAATAAGAGGTGTATGTGTCTTCAAGCCCTGACTCCCCCTTCATTCTCTGATCTCCCATCACCACCATCGATAATTTGATGTCAAGCCTTGCAGCCATGTCTGAAGCATCCCAGGTGTTTCCTATGAAACCATGCCTCCTAACCCTCTGCAGGCCCCTTTGGAGAGAGCCAAGCTTCTCGCTTCCTTGTAGGAAGCCGGCCCGCAGCGTTCCTACTTCCGTGGGGTTCCACGAACCGGGAATTTGGGGACCT
>NW_022196914.1:59781708-59782108 GCF_008632895.1 Mastomys coucha | reverse complement strand
GGGGTTAACACCGTGTGTCTTGTGGACTGTAGCTCCACTCCTGCATATCCTGGTCTAGTCCTGAGGAGATCAGATAAAAATCTTCCTTTGCCGGCGGTCTTTCTGTTTGGCTGCCTGAAGTTTAAGCTCCCTGACCTCTTCAATTAACTGTCCTAATTTTGCCTCAAGATTCTCTTTAAACGAGCGAGACTCGTCTATCGCGCACTCCCTAGCCTGGGGTGACAGAGGCTTTTGTGCTACACGCTGCCTTCTGAAACGAGGTAGATCACTTTTGGTACTGAGGGAAATTTGGGACCTCCCAGCCACCGTACCGATCGACTCAGGGGACGATCGACTGTCTACGGAGGAGGTTTGACCCTCTTCGCTATCCGTAGAGCTGGAGTCCAGCGATTCCTGAGCT
>NW_022196914.1:59758239-59780986 GCF_008632895.1 Mastomys coucha | reverse complement strand
AGTTGAGTCGAGTTGTCGTATCTGGCGTCGGTTGGAATTCTTCCGTGAACACAGCAGGGCTACCACACTTCCTCTTATGTTCAGCCTGGCTAGTCAACACAAAAGAAGACACTAGAGTTGAGGTGTCCAACATTTAATTTAACCTGCAGTTCCCCCACCCACCTGCTCACCCAAGTCAGTTGTGGTCAAATAATCCTGTGGCCTCCAAAGCTCCTGTCCTATCATCTCAGACCTTTACATTTGTGATGTCCACCGAGGGACGTGTCACCATGTGGTGTCCCTTCAGCTTAGCTAGCTCTTCCTTTACACACACACACATTCAAGCTTCTCTGAAAGCAACACTGGTATCCCAGGCAAGCCTTTGTGGAGGTGAGAGACAGGACTAGGTAGCCTTTCAACCACAAACCAACACCAGAGCCAGACTCCGAGTGCCACAGTCTGTCCTCTATCTTCGTAGCCTGTATACAGTAGCAAGCTAAGCAATGTACATTTATGTGTTTGTTTTTGTTATGCTTGTGGTTCAGGTCAGCAAGGTTAAGTATCTTTATGACCTATGTTCTATCTCATTCAAAATGAGTATTACTGATCCCTATAAATATATAAGACTATGTATGTTTAGAAACCTTTTATTGATTGCACCCCAGTACCACTCATCTTCCCATCCCCTCATATCTGCTCTTTGTCTTTGCAAACTCCCTTCAAAATAAAACATACAAGCAAGCAAGCAAATAAACAAAGCATAGAAGACATCTCATCGCGGAAGCTGTAGTGTGTCACAGTGTGTCCCACAGTCTATCCCTCTGTCCACAGATCTTCACTGGCAAACGTTCATTGCAATGGGTCATTGGTCTGGTTCACGATCTCTATCTTCTTCTACACTATCAGTACTGGATCCTCATTGAGGCTCCTCTAGGATATTCTGTTGTCGCCCTATGTCATGAAGATCCTGCAGCTTTGGAACAGCAGGACTGGCCCTTTCACATATCCCAACCATTCGCAGATGATAATAAATTTTGGGGTGGGCCAATTCAGAGCCCTGGGTCTGGGCCTGGCTGGCATTTGAGCTGATCAGACTGCCAGTTCTCCCTTATTTGCACCAACAGATCAAGCTCTCCAGAAGTGCTCAGGCTAGACCACCCAATGCTGCCATCGGCCTGAGGAAGAGTTAGCTCTCCTGCCCCTGGCTCACCTGCACCCATGCCTCCAGAGCTAGTTCTGCTGTGTTGCCCAGTGTGGGCCCCAGTCTCCACACAGAGACTGTGAGGGACTGGGACAGCTCACCTGCTCTCATGACCCCAAGACCAGTTGTCCCAGCTACCACAGGTGCTGAGGACTGAGTAGAGAGAGAAAAGGCATCACCCCTGAACTCACTTACATCAGATGAGTAGAGAGGCCAGCTCTCCAGTGCTCTCACCCTTGGGGCTGGCTCACCTGTACCCCTGCCACCAGGCGGGCTGTGCTGTTCAGGCAACAGTTCAAGGTCATTCCTCCCAAGCGCAGAAGCTGGTAAGGGGGCTGGGTTAGCCCCACCCTCCAACTCATGATCCTATGGACAGCTTTCCTGACTGCCCCAGATGGATGGGGTGGGGGATCACCTCTGCTCTCGTGCTACCTCAGAGCAGATGAATGGTAGGGTCAGCTCCTCCCACACTCACACTCTTGGGTGGCTCACCCACACCCCACCGCCAAGGCCAACTCCATTGTGCCTCCTGGACAAGGCACAGGGTACCCTCTCCTCAGTGCTGCCTCCAGTCACAGATGGGGTCAGCTCTCCAGAACGTGGCACCCAATGAGGGGTAGGACCAGTTATACACCGCTCCTGGGCATTCATGTGTTCCCTAGTGGCTGCCCCAACCAGGGACATCCCACGTTCTCTAGTGATAATATAAACCACAGACATTGACACTAACCCCTGCTGCTGTGTAAACAGAGACTCGGATTGGTCCCAGTGGCCACTTGGGCTGGGATCTCACCGCCATGGTAGCAGGGCTCCCCTTTCACAGCAGGCCACTCCTCTCCACCCACAATTCTCCAGTTCCATCTCTCTCCATAAAGCTCAGGCTGCTCCTCTTCTCTTTCTCTCCCATGTGACCACCACATACTCGCACACTGTGGTGGTGGCTCCCACTTCAGGCTGGCCCACTTTTGGTGGGTCCCTGGGTGATAATTCCCCACCCATGCTGTGTGGCATGGTGACAAGTGGATGTGTATGGCCCACCTGTGCCATTCACTGGAGGGTAGGTTTGTGGATGACATGACGGTCCACAGGTCTCTCTGTCTTCCTCCTCCCGTGCTGTGTTGCCTGAATTTGATTTGATTTGCTTTGATTTGTATGGGTCCTAGGCATAAGATAGCTTTGGCCACCAAACCAAGCAATCAAGCCATGATGAACAAAGGACTGCCATCTGCTCTGCCCCTGACTGATATAAGAGTAAAACCACTAACAAGGTGCCCCTTTGCCCATTGCCAGGGGGAAGAATATCCATTCTGTGTCTTAGCATATTATGATGAGTAAAATACAAGCCAATGAAAATCTGTCATGGCCTCTCAGATACCAACTGTCAATAGATATGTGTGTAAGAAGCAGCCACACGTAGAAAATGCTCTGGTCTTTCTCTTCAAATGGAACTATGGATTCAATGGAGCAGATCAGTGGGCACCTTCCACCATAGAAACCCATTGCTGGCATGTTTCTAGGGAAGCCAGAGATAGCATTCTTCCAAGCCCTTCCCCAAGCCGCTATTTCCTTCCTCAAATTCCAAACTCTGAGGAATTTGAAGGTCACCTTGAGAATCATGCTTCTGGGGCATCTGGATTCCAGAGTGAGTTGGTGCGAGCCTGGTGCGAGCCTGGTGCGAGCCTGGTGCAAACCTGGTGCGAGCCTGGTGCGAGCCTGGTGCAAACCTGGTGCAAGCCTGGTGCGAGCCTGGTGCTTTTGTTCTGTCTGTGCTCTGAGTAGCTTCACCATCCCCAGGAAGAGTCCCAAAACCTGCCTGGTACAGAGAAAGCCACTTCCTCCTTCTATTCCATCCCCAGGGGCCCCTACTGTGCATTCAATGAGTAAAGGGCCTGAGGGACCCTTCCTTCTAAATTGCCATTCCTGGAGGTTATCTCTCTTGCTACTTAACTGGAATCCTCAAACTGTCTTAATAAGTTTTCCAACATTTCAATTCATTTCATTTATCTCCTTCAGATAAGATGAGGAAAGTTTTGAAAATGACTTCAGGGGCTTTTGCACCAACTAGATAAATGGTCAGGTCTGTGAGGGGTTAACACCACATAGCGCTCTCCCCGAGTGCTCTATCTCTTTCTCTCTCTCTCTCAGGCATCCCATCAGGGCAATTGTCTCATACCAACAAAATGACTACGCTTTGCAAGGAGTTATCAACTAATTTCAGAGCATAGATTTTTTTCCTTTAATTCTACAAAATATGCAAAGGCGGCTTTCTAATTAAATAACTCACTGAATAAATTTTGTTAAAATTGAGTTTCCCTTTTTAGAGCAAGGGCTAGCTAAGTCCCCCAAGGATATGGGATGGTGGGTGATAAATGAGTTTAGGTGATCATGTTCAGTGATTCTGCTCACAGATGGCATGTCAGCCACCTGGAGAGTTATTAAAATAGGACTTTAATTATGTTTTGGCCTCTACCCTATTGATTCCAAAAACCCTTTAGGAAGAATAGATGCTGGCCTGCCCCTGTAGAGTAGGGAGCCACAAGGCTTCCACTCTGGCTAGCACCATCCTCATCGCCCTTCCTAAGAGCTGGAGGTGCAAATCAATAGAGCCCTGTCTCCTGCTCTTGTCTCCCCACAGTTAGACAGAGCCCTGACTCCTGCTCTTGTCTCCCCACAGTTAGACAGAGCCCTGACTTCTGCTCTTGTCTCCCCACACAGAGTTAGACAGAGCCCTGACTCCTGCTCTTGTCTCCCCACACAGAGTTAGACAGAGCCCTGTCTCCTGCTCTTGTCTCCCCACACAGAGTTAGACAGAGAGCCCTGTCTCCTGCTCTTGTCTCCCCACAGTTAGACAGAGCCCTGTCTCCTGCTCTTGTCTCCCCACAGAGCCTGTAACACAGCACCAGAGCAAGACTGCTGGAATGTAGGTCAGACCCATAAATGCATATGACTTTTGTGTATTATATATTCAGTAAAAACTAATCCCAGTGTTTAAAAAGTGAATCAGATAGTATAATTAGTCTGATCAAAACCCTCTAATAATCTATTCGACTCAGATTGAAGGCCATGGCCTAATGGCCTCCGGGGGCCTTCCTAACCAGCTCCATGTCTCAGGATAGGACTTTATTCCTCCCCCTCGGCCCTGCTGCCTGACTCTCCCTGCCTCTTTCTTTAGTTTTCACGGGTTTTCTTTTTGGAGATCATTTCATCCACTCCCCCTCCCTGCTACACACACGCACACACACACACACACACAAATGTACACATTGTTTGGCATTGTTCTCTAATTCTTTTCTTCATTTTATTTTCTCCAAAGCCCTTTAACATAACTGATAATTTTCATATTTGACCCATATTTTATACTTTCCCTACCTCCTGCATGCCCCTTCCCATGTTACACAGGAATATATGTTTTATAGAAGTTAGCATCCCTTCTAGACTCCTCCCCACAGTTACCTGGCAACAGCCAGATAATGCCTGGCTTACTATAAAGGGGGCTGTTTGACTCCTTCTTGCTCTCTTACTCTCTTACCCTCTCTGTCCCTTCTCTTTCCATCCCCTCCCCCCTTCTCTCCACGTGTTTCTGACTAGCCCCCCCCCCCCCGCCTCTCTCTGTCTCTACTCCCTCAACTTACCTCCCATGCCCTAAATAAACTCTATTTCATTCTATATGGCTGTATGGCTGGTCCCTCAGGGGGAAGGGATGCCTCTACATGGGCCTGCAGAGGTGCCTCCTTGCACCTCACCATACCACACTTCTACCAAACATATCCTGGCTCGCTCTTTCTTTCTTTCTTCTTTTCTTTCTTTCTTTCTTTCTTTCTTCCTTCCTTTCTTTCTTTCTTTTTTTAATAAAACACAATAGAGGGCTTCATTACTAGTGGGCCATCTCCCCAGCCTTCTGTTTGGGTTTCCTCAGTGCTTTATCCAAAAGGCCTAGAACACTGTTCAGCATATAGTGGGCATTCATGAAGGGATTTCTGGATAAGTCTTAGGGCATGAACCAGTTACTTGGAAACTGTTTGCAGGATGAGGAAGCAGAGGGTGCCTGTGATGGTTAATATTGACTGAAAATTTGCATTCTGTGGGCTGGGGGAGCAGCAGTTATAAAAAAGAGAGAGGTAGGTATTACATTCATTACTTCCTGCTTCTTGGCTGTAGCTGCAAGGTGAGCAGTCACCTCAGGATCCCTTGGCCATGCTTTTACACCATGATCGACTGCATGCCTCAATCTGTAAACCTAAATCACCTCTTTTCCTCTTAAATTGTGTCTTGTCAGGAGTTGATAGCAACCAGGGCAAATGAGTCTACCACAGTGGCTGAGCAAAGAGAAACTATGAAGAGATGAAGAGCTTTGATCTGAAATGTTCTACTCCCTTATTCTGATTCTTAATAGGCCCCAGACAAGGAGCTCGTCTCCTGTCTTTGATTGACCATGTCTGCCCATAATATTATCCACTGATCCTTAAGTACCCCTTCACTTGAACTAGCTTGAGCTAGGGGAACAGGAACAGACACTAGAAAAAGGCCTGGGCAGGCAGATCATAGAGGGCCAGGCAGGCCACTGTAAATCCAGTGGCTTCTGGTCTGTTTGAAATTCAAGGCCATCAAGTGGGTTTCCATCAGAGAAGCGGCATTCTGACTTTCTTTCAGAGGCTCCCTCTGACGGCTCCACGGAGAGGATGAGAGAGAGAGAGAAAGAGAGAGAGAGAGAGAGAGAGGAACACAGAGAGAGACATGAAAGAAGTGTCTCACTCAGTATGGAAGCTGACCATGTAAAATACATGTAGTGAGGCAGCAAGCTAAAATTCATTTAGCAGTTGCTGATGCATTCGTAAGTTCCCAGGGCTGGAATTTTTGTGTCAGGCTCAAGGCCCAATCCCTTCTTCTTCAGGAAGTTCTAGTCTTTGGCAATAATCTGGTTGGCTATGTTCTGTGATGTAATCTGTTTTACCCAAAGTCTACTAATTCAGATCTCAGTGTATAATCTTTTAGATGCCTGAACAGTAACATCTAGACTGATATTTAACCACAACAATTGAATACATCAGGGTAGCCAAGTTGTCAAGTTGAAACAATTGTTCCTTGACCATCACAAGGAGAGGGAAGACCCAGGGAGGGCAGTGAAGAGACAATTAGAGTAATCCAGATGTGCAGATGTGCGACAATAGTAGCTTAGAGCTCAGAGGTGAGCAGCAGAGTAGTCACAGTGAGACTATTTTGCTGATTAAGATGACAGAATCAGCTAGTAAGGGGTGTGTGTATGTGTGTGTGTGTGTGCACCTGTGGTGTGTATGTGTGTGGTGTGTATGTATGTGGTATGTGTGAGTGTGTGTTTGTATGTGTGAGTGTGGTATGTATGTGTGTGGTATGTAGTATGTGTGATCATATGTGTAAATGTGGTGTGAGTGTGGTATGTGTGTATGTGGTGTGTATGTGTGTGTTTGTGTGTGGTGTATATATGTCTATATAGTGGATGTTTGTGTGTGAGTGTGTGTGGTATATGTGTGTGTTTGTGTGTCTATTGTGGTATGTGTGTGATATGTGGTGTGTGTGTGTGTGTGTGTGTATATGTGTGTGCACCTGTGGTGTGTATGTGTGTGGTGTGTATGTATGTGGTATGTGTGAGTGTGTGTTTGTATGTGTGAGTGTGGTATGTATGTGTGTGGTATGTAGTATGTGTGATCGTATGTGTAAATGTGGTGTGTGTGTGGTGTGTGTGTTTGTATGTGTGAGTGTGGTATGTGTGTATGTGGTGTGTATGTGTATGTTTGTGTGTGGTGTATATATGTCTATATAGTGGATGTTTGTGTGTGAGTGTGTGTGGTATATGTGTGTGTTTGTGTGTCTATTGTGGTATGTGTGTGATATGTGGTATGTGTGTGTGTGGGGGGGGGTGTAAGAGCAAGGCATTAAAGCTATTTGCCTGAGCAGCAGGTAGACAGTTTTCATCAGCTACATTAAGGGTTAAGTCTGCTGGGGGGAAAGGTGAAAATGCAGGTCTCCTTTTGAATATGCTGTGTTGTGATGCCTCACTAACACTCAGATGGCAGGCTGGACAGTTAGATGTATGGTCTGGAGTTTAGAGGGTGGTTTGGATTGGCTAGAGAAAAGTGGGAGCTTCAAGACATGGCTGCAGTATTGAGCCTCGAGACCTGTGATTTCGATAGGAGTTGTTTGGGGACAAAGATGGGCTCAAGAGCTTGCCTGGAGAGTCTCAGAGAATGAGAGGGGAGGAACAGTAATGAGACTGTCAGCCTCAAAGTATTTCACAATAAATATGCTTAAAACATTCATCAATAAGAGGAAAGAACTAGAACCTACTAGACCAAACTGAGTGTTTAAAAGAAAAGAGCAGCAAATTTGAGGCCCCCAAAGAGAAAGTTTAACCATGAAAAGAATTGGGCTTCTGTTGTTTTGTATTTAATAGAAAGGGAATCTTCTGGATTCTAAGGGATGTATCAGCTAGAAAGGGTTAAAGAGTCATCAAAACGATAAACTGTGGATTCCTGGGGAGGCCTAGTGGATTTTGATGCCTTTAATGTTTGGCTTCTCTCAATCCCTGAGTCCCAGATAGGCTTTCTTGACAGCCTACCACACTGTCCTGTTGTCAGCTCAAACAAGCTCATTGCTTACAAACCCGGGATTGTCTGTTTGTGGTTAGACTTGGTGGACCTTACCTTAAGGCCTCGCTCCAGTCTCAGCTCTCCCTGGTCTACTCCTCACAGCTCTATCGTTCTCCTGTCTTTTACATTTCCCTTCCCTGTCCTTTAGATAGCTTCCCAGACCTACACCTGCTTTGGATGACCTCCAGAGGCAACTATTCTGTTCAGACCATCTTGGAAGTTTTCCCAGAGTGGTGATCAGCCCTGTCCTTTGCTGAACTCCTTTCTCCAAGGGCATTTACTTTCAGGCTAGCTGAAAGCACACAAGTGGCTTCTCTACTGATTGTCCATTCCATCTAAAACTCAGGGAAAAACCGGGTGGGTCCAGGTCTGCCCACTAAAAGGAACAGGAAGGATTGAACTATAGTGTTAGGATAAAGCCGCAGGGGTACTTTGACAGGTTGCGGTCAAGGCTAAGAGATCACACCTTGCAACAGATCTAACATGAGGTTTATTGGGGGAGTGGGGGTATTAGAGAGAGACAGAGACAGAGACAGAAAGACAGAGAGACAGAGAAACCAGGAGACAGAGAGAAGGAGAGAAACTGAGAGCCAGAGCTGTCCAGAGGGACCTTTTAAAGGGTGCGTGTGATGCATAGGAAAATATGCACAGGAAAACAACTCCCACTGACAGTGGAAACACGCTTCACCTGGCTGAGGTCTGTGATGATGTCAACTGCTGACACTGAGTCACGGAAAGGCAGGCTGGCAAAGCCCGTGAGTTATAGCACCTAGAACCTCCAGGCTGACAGGATCAGGACTGGGGTCTAGGGAGCAAGCGGGATGGTACACTGCCTAGAGAATGACTGGCAAACTGGAATGTGAGAAACTGCTAAACCTGAAAGTTGAGATGAGAAAGACCAAATCCAAATGGTCTAACTGAAGCACGTTTTCTTTTAGAGGTACACCTGGGACTGGCCAGCTGGCTATCTCACCCTTAGTTGGAATTTTAGAGAGTAGCCCCAGATGTGAGGAAGACAAGGTTCTTATATAGCTAAGGGGTAGGGGGATTCCAAATGAGGGATTTGACAGGGAAAATAGGCAGAATTACAGGAGCAGAACACAATCACCACAAGTTAGTCAGTAACCTCCTGAAACACAGACAAGATGGCCATTCCTGGAACAGGCAGTACAGAAACATTTATAATTAAGGTTCTAAGCAGGACGTCGCCCAATCCTTGAGAAAACAGAGGTTTGATCTTAAAACGGAATGAACCTATTTTGTCTTTAACATAAGATAGCTCTTAAGCCTAAGATGGAGACAGGCAGGTTCTTCAAAATGACTGTCTTTCCGCTAACCCAGAGAGGAGGTATTCAGAGCCAGTTTTTCAGGGGAGGACATCCAAACTTAGGGGTGTGTCATACCAATATATAGCTGCTGAGTGATGCAGCCAAGACTCTAGCCCAGACTGCCAAGACACCTCCTCCTCAGGCTGCCCGCCTTCTCCTCTGTCCCTTCTGTGTCCTTCTTGGCCTTTATTTCAAAGGAGATGTGAGAGGAGGGTGGAGAAGGGACACGTAGTGATTGTGAAAGGAAATGATATACGTGAAAACACTTTGAAACTGTAGCGCCATATAGATGCTACAAAGCATTGCTATTAAATGTGGAAATGGCTTACTGAATTGTCCTTTCCCAAAGATGGTCAGTCATTTTCATTTTAATTGTCCTCCTTCCCCAAGAACAACTATTGAAAGAGGACAAGTGGGGATCTACGATTGCCAGAAGAATGCTCAGATTGGTCAAACAAGATTGCAAGGAACTCAGAAACCCGCTTGTCTCAGAAGCACCGTGCAGGACAAGAAGTGCTGATCATTCAGTGAGAAGCCAGTCTCCACAAAGGAGGCTCTGTTTGTCTCCTTTCTTGTTTTTGAAGTGGTCTGATTTGTGACCAGCCTACCTAGCAAAGAAGTATTGGTAGAGGAAAATCATGAATCATTGAGATAAATAATTTGCCTCACAACTGAAGAACTAGTTGGGAGTCCTGTGTGAAAAGAAGAAAATAACATTAACCCAAAGGAAAAGCTGATAGAGAAGCCTGGCTTCCTGCCCCGCCTCCCCAGTGAGCCAAAAGGGAAACAGCACAGAGTCCATTCAAAGTCCTTTAAGTGGGAACACAGGCCATGCAACCTCTAGTCGCTCAGGACCTTCTCGTTTGTGAGTGGTATTCTGAATGTGACCCCTAGTGTCCAACTTGGACAGCACTCACAGAGAAAAATCTTTGTTAAAGGAAACTGGAGAACTGGAAACTGTAGAAACATGTAATAATATTGGGACTGTGTGAGATTTCATCTAGTTTCCTATTTTACAAACAAGCAGTTAAGGCCAAGGAATGGTAAGATGACGTGGGGGACACAGATGGTGACAATGCTGGAATGGAGCCTAGGTCTTTTAAGGCTCAGTCTAATTCAAATTTTTGAACATGTTTGAACATGTTTGTCATAGAGAATGATTGACACCAGATAGCTTGTGATAACATCCACCTACAGAAGAACATGAGAATCGGTGTTTCATTACACGGACTGGAATATGAAGTGGGCATTGTTACCATCTATACACACTACGATCTGAAGCCATGTTAGTCAGTAACTAATTTTTGTTTTTTTTAAGATTGGTTTAGTTATTATATATACAGCATTCTGCCTGCATGTATGTCTGCAGGCCAGAAGAGGGCACTAGATCTCATTATAGATGGTTATAGCCACCATGTGGTTGCTGGGGATTGAACTTGGAACCTCTGGAAGAGCAGCCAGTGCTCTTAACCTCTGAGCCATCTCTCCAGCCCCCAGGAACTAAATTTTTAATTGCTCATCTTTGGTACGTGTACATTTGTGAGTCGTGTGGTTGCCTGTGTGTACAGAGACCAACTTCAGGTGCCACTCCTCAGGTGCTGACCACTTTATTTTTTAATATTATTAAAGTTTGGTTTTGTTTGTTGTTTTACAAGACAGGGTTTCTCTGTGTAGCCATGGCTGTCCTAAAACTCACTCTACAGGTCAGGCTAGCCTCGAGATCCGCCTCCCTCTGCCTCCTGAGCACTGGGATCATAGGCGTGTGCCACCCCTGCCCAGCTAAAATTTGATTTTTTTTTCAGTGTAATTATTTTATGTATATGAGTGAGTGTGTTTGTGCAGCACATATGTTTGGTAGCCATAGAGGTATACAAAACAGCATCAGATTCTTTGAAACTGGCGAGCTACCAATGGTTGTAAGCCACCATTTGGCTTACATGTGACTGAACCTGGTCCTCTAGAAAGAGCAGCAATCAACTGCCAGCCTCACTTCTCTCAGGTTTTTATGACAGAGTCTCTCCCTGGAGCTCACTCAATAGGGTAGGGTAGGGTGGCTGGCCAGCAAGCCCTGGGTATCTGCCCATCTCTTCCTCCCCACTGCTGGGATTTTAAAAATCATGCAGCCACACCCAGCTCTTTTATGTGAGGTCTGAGAGTTGAGCTCATGTCCTTGAGCTTGCAAGGCCAGCACTGGACTGCCCAAGCCCTCTCCCCAGCCTTGTGTTAGGCACTGTTGAAGATTTAGACCTTACCATATTTTCTCCATTACGCACCACAAATTTCAGTGACAAATTATGCCATTTCTCCTTGGCCCAAGGTTCATAATGATCTTCAAAGGGAAGAAATGATATCATGTAGCTGGAACATTCAGTAAGGATGGGAATCAGATGGACAGAGTCTCCTGAGAGCTCCCGCTACGGACATTTGTGTGCGCAGCTGTTACATTCCACCCATTTCCTGTCCTCCTGCTTCCAACCTGCTGAGCAATGCCAAAGGACATCATGTCCCCAGGCCTGCTGAGGCTCCTACGACCCAGACGATCTCACTCAGCTAGCTCTTAGCATCTAGAGGCATTTGGGTCACTCCCTATCAGAGTTCTGCCAAAAGCACTTCCACCACATTCCTCTCTCCTCTACCTCTCCTCCACTTCTCTGCCCCTGACCATAGAATGATCAAGATCATTCGATGTGACCTAACAATGAGCCTTTCTTTACCCATCCTCCTCAGATCACGTTTCAAGGGTGGAAATGCTCTTTTCTTTTCAAGATCTTTTCTTTACACTTGAGAATTTTTCCTAGACACTTCTCCATCAGACGCCAACTCTCTCCTCTGTTTCTGCCCCGCCCCCTTCTTTCCAGCTTCTCTTGCCCAGAAAAACACCCGACTTTCCCTTAAACTTAGAAAAGATTCTTTTAGCCAGTTTCTCAAGTTAAACCCATCTCCTCCTTTTGTATTACTGAAAGTTTGCTTGGTGAGGTATAATCCCCCATGTCTTTAATCTGTGCTTCTCTCAATTTGTTTCCAATGGTCTGCTAATATCACATGTATAGAAAATTTAAATATTTAAAATTTGATCCACTGTGGACAGAGAAGATGGCTCTCACAGTAGCGGCCACCAATGCAGAGAGGCATAGCTGATGGCTCTCACAGTAGCAGCCACCAATGCAGAGAAGCATAGCTGGTGAACATGATGAGAAAGAGATCTGAGTGCTCAGCCCTAGGAGACATCTTTGCTAACCCTGTCCCTGCTCCCCCAGGCTCAGGAGACAGGAAAAACAGGTAGAAAGTGAAAGTTATTCTCTGCTGGTGAAATGAGCCAATTCAAGCCAGACTGGAGTATATAAAGGGGACTCTATATATTCTATGTAGAGTATGGGAAGCCCTTCTCAAATGACTTCATGGTCCCAAGGAATGATGCCAGGAAAGTCGCCCAGGGTGAGGGAGACCAGGGAGGGGAGCCTGGTGGAGGAGGACAGAAAGTGAGAGAGGGCATGCTCACACTGGGGAAAGAAAGTGGAGGGGGGAGAGGGGAAAGGAGAGGTAGAGAGGGAGAGAGAGGGAGGACTGATGGAGAGGGGGAGAAAGACAGACAGACAGACAGACAGACAGACAGACAGACAGAGAGAGAGAGAGAGAGAGAGAGAGAGAGAGCAAAATGTCTGGATTGTACAGGGAGGAGCTTTTGGGGGAGGGGAAGTCCAGCCCGAGGGCTGTAAAGTTCAGGGTAGATGGCAGGGTATATCAGCCATGCCCTGTAATATGTAGAGACTAAAGGATTCTGGGAGAATCTGGAGCTCTGATCTGCTTTGGTATGTAAAATATGCACCTCAACCCCTTGTCCTGGGTTTGAATTCCATCAAAAAGAATGTAAGAATTGGAGGATGGGGAGGAGCGATGTGAAATGTTGTTTTCTGGATCCGAGATACCTGTTGTATTCATAAACTCAGGTTGATGTGGCTCCCTGCACAAGATCAAACCAGCCAAGATTCAGATGCAGATCGAGGGGGTGCTCTCTAGGCCCCACCCCCTACTGAGAAGCTATTAGCAATTGCTAGCTACTAAGGGAAGGGGAACTGGCTTTTTGAGGGTGTGGTCACTGGTAGGTTTTCTATTCCCAGTGGATGGCCCTACATGCATGCACATATAGATGGTACTAATTGAATCCAGTGGGGAAGAGGAGGAAGAGAAGAGAAAATGAAGTTAGAAGAGGAAAGTATGAGAGAACATGAGGAATATAGAAAGAAACTGGCATGGATATGACCTCATTCATGGTGTATATGCATGAGAAATTCTCAAGAATAAAGAAAATTATATAATTATATAAGCATAATTATATAGAGAGATCTAAATGGACTCTGATAAAAAGAATTTTGCTCATTGCACTCAATGCCCTACTGTTAGTTTTCGGTCTTTTCTCACATGCTTTACAGATGTGTCTTATCATCCAAGTCAGACTATGAGTTCCTTTGGAAAGTGATCTCAGCTTCCGTTCCCAGTTGTGGCCAAGTGGCTCTTGTAAAATCTTATGATAGTCAGCCTCTAGATGGCCCCATAACTCACCACCTAGCGGTCATGATCTAAGGGTTGCGTCAACCCTTTCTGTACTGAATAGGGCGAGTCTAAGCAACTGGTGGGACAGTAAGGAAATGGTTGTTGTGACCTTTGAAGCTACACTACAAAGCACATTACAGTTTGTTCTTGCTACCTCTTGGATCGCTCTCAGGGAAGCTAACTTACGGGACAACCCTATAATAGAGGCTTCCTGGCAATACTCAAGAGAATATCTTGGTACCCCGGGTTCTCCGTCCCTTCCAAACCTTCTGATGAGTGCCATCTTTATTGACATTTTAACTACAATAAGAGAACATGAACAAGAAGCCCCAAGCTCAACTACTCTCAAATTATGTGGGTTACCATATAAATGTGTGGGATACCAAATTCTTGTCTTCAAATATTGTTAGTACTTTATCATACCACAGTAGATCACTAATACAGATTTTGGTAATGAACATGCAATAGGACTACCTTAACAAAATCCTCACATACTGAGATGGCTTTGAAGCTGGGAAGAATACAGAAGTATTAGAAGAAAACTGTCAGACAAGCCTGGGAATCAGGAAAGTCCAATAGGAGCTTGGTGGTCTTTAGGAGGTGGCAGGCCAAAGTTTGAGGGAAATGATTGAAAACTCAGGGAACCTGAATCCTTCCTGGGAAATGGCAGTAAGTTCAGAAGGGTGCTGGAAAGTACAGAGCACACTAGTGAACTTGAAGGTCAGAGGACAACCTGTGGGAATAGGTTCTCTCCTTCCACTATGTAGGTTCTGAGGATCAAACTCCAGTCTGTCAGGCTTGGTGTCAAGCACCTTTACCCACATAGCCATTTCATGGGTCCCCATTGATGTGTTGACTCCAGCTGCACACCAGCTGAAATGCTTCTGAGTTCCTGTCCCTCATGTCACATGAAACAATAAATATTTATTTTGTTTTAGGTCATAAAGTCTGGGGACCCATCTTTTAATCTGATAGTAGATAACAGTATTTGATAAGTATTTGTTAATGAAGTAAAGAAATAATGTCTCATAAAGGAACCAAGTTCTCAATGTGCTCAATAATTAAGACCACTGAAGCCCCTTCAAGTATATACATCCTAGACCCTTGACAGGGAGAAAAGTTGACTCTTACAGCAATCATATTTCTTCTTCCTGGGTGTGTCCTATAAGGAGAAAGCAAGCTGAGCTGTTGGGATTCACTGCACTGTTGACCAGTGTGGGTATACATACCAAATGTGCAAGGAAAGGCCATGGAAGACAAGCTGGGATCCAGGAGATGGGATCCTGAGAGAGTTAAGACTTATCACTCACACAGCCTCCCCCCTTCCCTCTCTCTTAGGCTTGGCTTGATCAGTGGTGTCACGATTTCACTTTCCAAAATTATAAGAGAGAGGTCGCTGTGGCTGGAAAAGCCCATCTTGTGCATTTGGATGTGTTCTTTGGAGCAGGAGGGGGTTTAATGCTAGATCCCAAGAAGGACCCAGCAAGACAAGTCTTGTTTATCAGACTAGTCCATTGAGAGACCAGAAAGTTGCTCCCCCCAGGAAGAAACCTGTCAGACTGATAAGCCAGCAAGCCAATGAGACCTGTGCTTACCTCAGACTGCATTCACATGGTCTGTCCCATGCTCTCCAGAGAGCCCCATGTGTGAACGTTATGAATGGAAATTGTTACCCACAAAGATATGAGAGCATTATTTCCCTACTGAACTCAACAGCCTTAATCAGGAACTCTCCTCTCAGCTGAAAAGCTCCAAAGGTGGCCTTGTACTTGAGTGTGAGCTACAAACACTGCTGAAAATACTTTACAAAGACAGGGGCTCTCCTCTTGGGTGATAGGGCAGCTGGAAGGACCATAAAGGCTTGCCTGGCTTCCTGTGCTACGAGCCTTCAAGCATGGTTAGTGCGTCTCTACAAGAGTGTTTTGCTCATGTTCAAAGCAAAAAGAAAGGAGAGGGGGCATAGAGCAGAGTAGGCGTGCTTGTGAAAACTCGTCCCAGGAGCTCCCACCCATGTCCTACTGGTCAGAACTGGTTACAGGATGACTTCCTCTCCATAAAGAAATCTAAAGCTCTCTCCACCAGCCGAGCAAGATGCCCAAAGGAAAGAAGGCGAAGGGGAAGAAGGTGGCCCCGGCCCCCCGCCGTCATCAAGAAACAGGAGGCCAAGAAGGTGGTCAATCCTTTGTTTGAGAAGAGGCCCAAGAACTTTGGCATTGGGCAGGACATCCAGCCCAAAAAGATCTAACACACTTCATCAAATGGCCTCGCTACATCAGACTGCCGCAGCAAAGAGCTGTCCTCTATAAGCATCTCAAAGTACCTCCCACCATTAACCAGTTCACCCAGACCCTGGACAGGCAAACAGCTACTCAGCTGCTTATGCTTGCCCATAAGTACAGACCAGAGACAAAGCAAGAGAAGAAGCAAAGGCTACTGGCCCGTGCTGAGAAGAAAGCTGCTAGCAAAGGGGACGTCCCAACTAAGAGAACACCTGTCCTCCAAGCAGGGGTCAATACAGTCACCACCTTGGTGGAGAAAAAGAAGGCTTAGCTGGTGGTGATTGCCCGTGATATAGACCCCATTGAGCTGTGTTCCACGCTCTGCTGTCTAGCAGCAATGATGACAGAACACCGAGACTTCTTCTCTCGCGGTTTACTCAGGAGTTTTCTTTTGTGTTACAGCTCTCCTAGGTACCTAGGTGTCACAGCTCTCCTAGGTTCGTAAGGGTTACAGCTCTTCTAGATGTCACGGCTCTTCTTGGTGTTGCTGCTTCTTCTTCTTCTTCCTAGGTGCTGCAGGTCTGCTTGCTTCTGTGGAGTGGCGGCCCTGACTGTCTAGAGAGAGCTCCTTATATACCCAAGCCTGAGCTCTCAAGTCCTCCTGGATTGGTTCCCTGCAATTGCCTCATTGGCATGCACCCGCTCGGGAGACACCTAATTTGCATGAGCCTGATCGGGAGGGGTTGACACATGCGCAGTGCACATCAGGAACAGGTGCCATCTTGGATCTTATCATCCAAGTGGCTGCCTACAGAGCTGGTGGTTTTCGTGCCTGCCCTGTGTCGAAAGATGGGGGTGCCCTACTGCATCATCAAGGGAAAGGCTAGGTTGGGGCGCCTGGTTCACAGAAAGACCTGCACCACTGTTGCCTTCACACAGGTTAACTCAGAAGACAAGGGTGCTCTGGCTAAGCTGGTGGAAGCTATTAGGACCAATTATAATGACAGATAGGACGAGATCCATAGCCACTGGGGAGGCAATTTCCTGGGTCCTAAGTCTGCGACTCGAATTGCCAAGCTGGAAAAGGCAAAGGCTAAAGAACTGGCCACTAAATTGGGTTAAATGTACACTAAGTTTTCTGTACACAAATATAGTTACAAAGTTAAAAAAAAGAAAAAGGAAATCTAAAGAGGAAAATGAGGAGAAGGAAGGTGACAATCACTGGGGAGGTCACCTCCTGGCTAACCTGCATCTACAACCACAAGAGGCCTGGTGTAACTCTGTGTGTTTGGCTGCTGTGGTTTGGTTAAGAATGGCCCACATAGGCTCATACGTTTCAATCGTTGGTCCCAAGTTGGTGGGACTGTTTTGAGAAGGATTAGGAAGTATGGCTTTGTTGGGGACAGGTGTGGCACTAGAGCTGGGCTTTGAGGTTTCAGAAGCCCACACCAGTCCCAGTCTCTCTCTTCCTCTAACTTGCTAGTAAAAATGCGAGCTCTCCTCTACTGTTCCAGCGCCAAGCCTGCCTGCTACTGTGCTCCCATCTCTTCACAGCAACAGAACAGTAACAAGGATCCTAGTGTTCTCCTGCCTGCAAACAAGGTTACTCTTCATACATAATGTTCCACTAGACTGTCCAGGAGGGTTGGGATCTAAACCCACCCCTTCAGAAAAAGAAGAGAACAGTTAAGATTCGCCTCGCTGTTTACAAGACGTAGCCGGGGACTTGCTTCACCTGAGGCCACAGCTGAGCTCTCAGCAGCAAAGGTGAGTATTTTTCTTAATTACTATTGCTTTGCATCTTGTTGTGTGAGCCTTCAGCCTCCTAATTTAGCTGACGACTTCTCACAATCACTTTAGATTTATTTAGTGCCTAATTTACTTAACATGGCTTTTGATGTGAACGTTAATGAGAGGTCCAAAAACTCTTAATAAGCTCAATATTTTACAGAGAGCATGCTACTCTGGGGAATGCTCTATAAAAACGATGACAAAGCAGAGTTGGTAGCTTTCAGAACTAATAGGTTACCGACTAATGAATTAAGAAGCACTGACCTTCTAGTTCACTGCTGGCTTTACACAGCACATGCAGAACATTGGCATCACTGGTTTTTACTGGAATTAACCCAGCAGGCACAGGTGGGAGGTTCTCTATCACCTTATAAATAATGAATAATGAACAAGTACCATTCAATAATCGAAACGATCTTGTTTGCTAGAGCTTCTCCTGCTGTTTCTCTTGAAATGAAACGTGTATTTACCTGTCTTTACCTACCCTGTCTCTCGATGTCAGTAGGGGAAGAACGAAATTGACAATAATGTGCTTTGGGAGATCATTCTTCATACTCACTGATCAGAGATCACTTCAGACTACAGGGCTTGTCCTTGTATAATTTGAATCTGAAGACTGAAGAAATGAATATACCGGGATGTAGGAAAAAATAGGAAAAACATTTTAAAATGTGAATATACATCCCCATCGGCTATAATTACACAGTCATTTGCCATCTACCCTCATTTCTAAATATCTAGAAAGTGCGCTTACAAAAAGGCCGCCAGGGAATATTTGTAGGATGAACAAATGATGTTAACAGTGGAGTGAAGGACGGGAATAGACAGAGTAGAATGCATTATTTGTTTGAGTGCATAAGTCACTCTTCTCTTTCCTGTGACAAATACTTGACAGAAACAACTTAAAGGGGGAGGTTTATTTTGTCTCATGGTTTCGGAGACATCTTGGTCCATCACTGCAGGGAAAGCCTGGCTTTGGGAGTAGCTCCGTCCTCACTACTTGCTGTTTATATTGTACAGAAAGCTGGCAGAAGGCACAGGCTGGAACCAGGAACACAGGTGGGTTAAAGGCTCACTCTTAGCGTCCCACTGCCAGCATCCAGGCTCTATATCCTGTTGGCTTTCAAAGAGTGCTACAAGCTGGGAAGCACTGTTGCAAACATGAGCCTCTAGGTGACCTCAGATTCAAACTCTAACAGCAGTCAGCATATGTCGTAGGAAAGACTGGGGTCTTCTGTCTCTCCCAGGTAGAGAAGGAAGTATGGAAATGCAGGGTTAAATACACACAGTACAAACCACAAACCACAAGAAACTCAAGAAGAAGGAAGACCAAAGTGTGGATACTTCATTCCCTCTTAAAATGGGGAACAAAATACCCACAGAAGGAGTTGTAGAGACTAACTATGGAGCAGAGACTAAAAGAAGGAAAATTCAGAGACTGCTCCACCTGGGAATCCTTCCCATATTCAATCGTCAAATCTAGACACTATTGTGGATGCCAGCAAGTGCTGGATGATAGGAGCCTGATATAGCTGTCTCCTGAGAGGCTCTGACAGTACCCGACTAATACAGAAGTAGAGGCTCACAGCCATCCATTGGACTGAGTACAGGGTCCCCAATGAAGGAGCTAGAGAAAGGACCCAAGGAGCTGAAGGATTGCAGCCCTTTAGGATGAACAACAATATGAACTAGCTAGTAACCCCCAGAGCTCCCAGGGACTAAACCACCAACCAAAGAGTACACATGGTGGGACTCATGGCTCCAGCAGCATATGTATAACAGAGGATGGCCAAGTCGGTCATCAATGGGAGGAGAGGACCTTGGCCCTGTGAAGGTTCTATGCCACAGTGTAGGGGAATGCCAGGGCCAGGAAGCAGGAGAGGGTGGGGTGGTAGGCGAAGGGGTGGGGAACAGGGGTTTGTTTTAGTTTTTTTATTTTATTTTATTTTTCTTTCTTTCTTTCTTTTTTTTCTTGGAGGGGAACCTGGGAAAGGAGATATTGTAAATAAAGAATACATCTAATAAATAAATAAATAAATAAATAAATAAATAAATAAATAAAGCAGGAAACAAAGTCTAGCTCTCCGTCTAGGAGGAAGGCGATCAAGCTAAGAGCATAAGCATTAGTCTGAATGGTTCATAGGAACAGGAGTTCAATCACTGGCACAGGGCCAAAAAGAGAAATTCAAGAAGCAGGGCAGCTGGGCAGAGAGAGGCAGGAGGTACCTGGATTCAGGAGCTCTGCCCTCTACTCCAAAGCAAAAACAAGGTCTTACTTGCTCTACCTGTTTGAAAGAGCCTGTGAGGACTCTGTGGAACGGTGTTGGGGTGGGGGTGGGGTGGGGGGAAGTCTTCCAATCCTTCAAGGCATTATGTTCACACAGTGGGTCCTAGTAAAGCTAATCTGAGCCCTGGAATAAGGGAGCAGGTGGCTCTATCTACAGTGATAATGAGCAGGTGACAGACACTATGTCACCAGGTGATTATACCCAGAGATAGAAATGGCTACTTTAAAGGTTTGCGCTGGGAATTTCAGATGCCCTGTGTGTTATAGGACTCCACATTTCCTCAAATGCTACCACATTTAATTTTTATTTAGTGTGTGTATGTGCATGTATGTGTGTATGTGTATGTTTGTGTGTATGTTTGTGAGTATGTGTGAATGTGTCTGTATGAGTGAGTATATGTGTGTGTGTGTGCATGAGTATGTGTGAGAGTATGTGTGTGTGTGTGTGTATGTGTATGAGTGTGTGTGAGAGTATGTGTGTGTATGTGTGCATGAGTGTGTGTGAGTGTATGTGTGAGAGTGTAGTGTCATATGTGGAGGTCAGAAAAAACTCACGAAGACTCAGTTCTCTACTTCCATCATGTGGGACTCAGGGCTGGAACTCAGGTTGTCCGGCTTAGCGAAAACCACCTTTATACACTGAGCCATGTCACCAGTCCTAGAATGTACAATGTACATTCATTCTGTTTTTACTTTTAAAATTAGTTGTATGAATGTGTTTTGCCTGCATATATGCATGTGTATGATGTATATGCAGTGTCCTTGGAAGCCAGAGGACAATGTGTCCTGTGGAGTTGCAGACAGTTGTGAGCTCTAGGAGCTGGGAACAGAGCCCAAGTCTTCTCTGCAAAAGCAGCAGGTGTTCTCATCCACTGCATCTCTCCAGTCACTGCATCTCTCCAGCCACTGCATCTCTCAGCCACTGCATCTCTCAGCCACTGCATCTCTCCAGCCACTGCATCTCTCAGCCACTGCATCTCTCCAGCTGCTGCATCTCTCCAGCCACTGCATCTCTCCAGCCACTGTATCTCTCAGCCACTGCATTTCTCCAGCCACTGCATCTCTCCAGTCACTGCAATGTATTTCTTTTTTTAATTGATTTAAGTTTTATTGCATTATGATAAAAATACATAATTTCAGTTTATCTGAATTTGTTAACATTTAAAAACATATTTTAAGTAAATAAAATGACATCACTTCTTCTTTTCCTTTTGTACCTCAACTCCTCCCAGAGACCCCCACTTGAATACCTGCAATACCTTTTTTATTTTGTCATATTCTTTAAAATTTATAAAATATTGTAACAATAAAAATGAGTAGTATAAAAAGTTGTTTGATATAAAACAATTAACCAGTCTTATGTAGATGCTTGTCTGCAGCAAGACTGAAAATACATACATTTTTCTCAATATAAATTTTAAATAACTACAAACATGTTAACTGTATATTTCAAAATAATACATCACTACTAGTTTTTTTTAAATAAACATAAATAGATAAAGTCTTTTTGTTTATTTATTTGTTTGTTTGTTTTGTTTTTAGTAGAGTTTAAAATCTTGGCTCTTACTGTGGTACAAGCCCAAAATAAGAACAATTTTTAAGACATTGGAGTTTATTGTCATAAGACTGTACTTCAATATCCCTCACATCACCAAAGGATTTTACCTCCATCGTAGCTAAGCTAAGAGTTGACAGTTCTGCTGTGCCAAGGAGTGAATTGTAGGCATAATTTTTGGATACAGATTTCCAGCTATGGTCAAAGCTATTTGACTTGAGTGATTGTCTTCATTCTCAGCCCACAGAGAACAGGTTACATTCATTTAAGAAATGATGTGTGCCTGGGCGGTGGTGGTGCACGCCTTTAATCCCAGCACTTCGGAGGCAGAGGCAGGCAGATTTCTGAGTTCAAGGCCAGCCTGGTCTACAGAGTGAGTTCCAGGACAGCCAAGGCTACACTGAGAAACCTTGTCTTGAAAAAGAAGAAGAAGAAGAAGAAGAAGAAGAAGAAGAAGAAGAAGAAGAAGAAGAAGAAGAAGAAGAAGAAGAAGAAGAAGAAGAAGAAGAAAAGAAAAAGAAATGATATGTATATTAAGATGGTCTATCCATAAAGTCATTCACCAACTGTTTCAATGAACAATGGTTCTGCTTGGAGGGTGGCGCAGACATTAGGTGAGGGTAAGAATCTGGTTCATTGGCTGTGATAATTTGGAAAAGCATTCATCTCAGAGAGAGAGTAACTTATAAAGTCCTCTTCTTCAAAACTGATACAATAGTTCCAAACATCAAGCAAAGCATTCAGTCTTACTCTTTGTTGTTCTCTTATAAGCCACCTCCCAAGTTAATTATTTATGTTTCTCTTGGCTGTATAAATAATTTTGAAATATGTAAGCTGTTCTGAAAACCATAGTATTGTGTAAAAACATGAAATAAACAATACTACTAATAGAGAGGCTGACATAGCAGAAGCACGGTTTCAAGACCATTAAGTAGTAGTTGGCAAGACACTGTCAGGTACAAACAAGCAGAAAGTGTATATGGATTGTATAATATTGTACCTATTTCTCCAATTACCAAATTAGAGAGACCACCAGATGATAGCCAAGAAATATTCAATTCCTCATAGTTTTGAACTTGAATCAATTAGAATAAATTGGTAATATCAATATTCATATTAAGAGATGTTAAGAAAAAAAATTGTTACTTCCTGTTATTTTTGTTGTTAGAGGTAGAATTATGTTTGTGTGGGTTTGTTGAAAGGTTACTTTCTT
>NW_022196914.1:59677483-59757962 GCF_008632895.1 Mastomys coucha | reverse complement strand
GGGCTGGCATTTGTGTTCTTGTAGGGTCTGTATGACATCTGCCCAGGATCCTCTAGCTTTCATAGTCTTGGGTGAGAAGTCTGGTGTAATTCTGATAGACCTGCCTTTATATGTTACTTGACCTTTTTCCTTTACTGCTTTTATAAAATTCTTTCTTTGTTTAGTGCATTTGGTGTTTTGATTATTATGTGATGGGAGGGATTTCTTTTCTGGTCCAGTCTATTTGGAGTTCTGTAGGCTTCTTGTATGTTCATGGGCATCTCTTTCTTTAGGTTAGAGAAGTTTCCTTCTATAATTTTGTTGAAGATATTTACTGGCCAAGTACATTGGGAGTCTTTACTCTCTTCTATACGTATTATCCTTAGGTTTGGTCTTCTCATTGCGTCCTGGATTTACTGGATGTTTTGGGTTAGGAGCTTTTTGCTTTTGCATTTTCTTTGACTGTTGTGTCAGTGTTTTCTATGATGTCTTCTGCCCCTGAGATTCTCTCTTCTATCTCTTGTATTCTGTTGGTGATGCTTGCATCTATGACTCCTGATTTCTATTTCCATTTTTAGATTCTGGATGGTTTTGTTCATTTCCTTCACCTGTTTGATTGTATTTTCCTGTAGTTCTTTAAGGGAGTTTTGTGTTTCCTCTTGAAGGGCTTCTAGCTGTTTACCTGTGTTCTCCTGTATTTCTTTGAGGGAGTTACTTATGTCTTACTTAAAGTCCTGTATCATCATCATGAGAAGTGATTTTAGATCTGAATCTTGCTTTTCCGGTGTGATGGTGTGTCCAGGACGTGCTATGGTGAGAGAATTGGGTTCTGATGATACCAAGTAACCTTGGTTTGTGTTACTTATTTTCTTATGCTTGCCCCCCACCATCTGGTTATCTCTAGTGCTTCCTCCCCTGGCTAAATCTGACTGGAGCATGTCCTTCCTGTGATCCTGGTTGTGTCAGAACTCCTCAGAGTCAAGCTGTCTTTGTGATCCTGTGATTCTGGAATCCTGTGATCCTGGGCTTGTTAGAGCACCTGAGAGTACAGCTTCGTCTGGGAATTATGGAACTTGCTGCAGAGTTTGTGCCCAAGGTCTGCTCAGGGCACCAGCCTAGACAGACTGTAAGGAACCAGTGCCACTGATCTGGTAGAGTTCCTGTGTGCCTGAGTCCTGCTGGTCCAGGTTATTCCCAGTTTGGGGACAGATGTTGTGTCCTCCTCACCTCTGATCATCTGATCTTGGGTGTGTTAGAGTGCTGAGAGTAGAGCTTCCTCTGGGTGTTGTGGGACTGGCTGCAGAATTTGTGCCCAAGGTCTGCTCAGGGCATGGGCCCAAACAGACCAGAAGCAACCTGTGCCCTGCAATGTATTTCTTAACATTGGAAACACAGGGAACGAGGAGCCTGAGAGCCCTGAAGCTACAAGGTATAACTTAGTCAGTGTTTTATTGCTGTGAAGAGACAATATGACCATGGCAACTCTTATAAAAGAAAGCATTTAACTGGGACTTGTTTGCATTTTCAATGGTTTAGTGTGTTACGGCCATGGCAGGAGTGATGTGGGCACACAGGCAGACGTGGTGCTGGAGAAGTATCGAAGCGCTCTACATCTAGACTGACAGACGGCAGAAAGGAGAGAGAGATACAGAGCCTGGCTTGAGCATTTGAAACCCTAAAGCCAACCCCAGTGACATACTTCCACCAGCAAGACCACACCTACTCCAACAAGGCCACACCTGCTAATCCCTGTCAAATAGTGCCAATCCCTGATGACCAAGCATTCAAATATACAAACCTATGGGTAAAGTGGAAATTTCTGGGGTTGTTTTTAGAGATTCAGTTGTATCAGATGATATTTTTCTGGAAACTGTCTTATGAAAAGATGTTTTTGCTGAAACAGAACTATTTCCAAATAGGTCCACATCATCCTTTGCCCCATTAACCTTTTTTTTTCCCACTGGTTCTAGTGGGTGGTGGGCTAAAAGGGAGGTTAAAGCATTTAAGTACCCTTATTAAAGTAGGTTTGAAAACTATAAGCCTATTTGTGAGACCATTCCTATCTGAACCACTGTACAAGGCTTATCAGGCACACACTGTTAGTTAACTGCAGAGTTGGGGCAGGAACTTCTGAAGTGTCTAGTCTAAAGCATCAGCTATTCCAGGGAGCCTGGCAGCATGAACTAAACCCCATATACACGTTGAAGGGAGAGCCTAGATTTCATCACAACCTTACCTGAGAGACATTTTCAGAGATTGTAAATGTAAACTCTCTCTAAATTGGTTTCCAGTTGCTTCACAAGTGCAAGGCACCCTTACCTGCTCTCTGGGGAGAAATGTGTCTGTGACCTCCCTGTGGAGAGTTATATGGTGGTATTGACAAGCAGAAGCCTCACCAGGAGCCAGCCTGTACACACTACATGGGGCAAGAGCTGGGCCTGTACTCACCTGCAGGATCCTGTTTTCTAGATTAGCTATGAGGTGGATATAACCCTTTATCTGGAAGCTAGAATACACTGATTTAGGTGATGATGCTAAAGCATTGTGGGTGGCTTTCCACACTGGTTTTGTCTATTTGGCTTGACATTGACTCTCGATGATCTACAGCCCTCTATGGAATGAGCAAATTTTTTTTTTAATTTCAATTACAGAAAACAATTTCCTTCTAATTGAAGAGCGAATAGGATGGATAGGTAACAAAATAAGTGGTTTTGTGAAACAAACTGATGAAGACATACTGTCTGATAAGTTGCCTCCTTCCCCCTTCATAATGGAAATAACTGTTACCAGACAATTTTGTATTATAAACTTTGTATCAGGGACTTATACATACATAATTTATTAGTGTGTACATATCTAAAGACTTTTATGAGCCATACAAAACCAATCTGGAAACAGACTTCATATTGCATTTACAGTTCATATCAATGCAATTACACATTTAATTATGCAATAATTCTTTCCATACATTAATTTTGAAAGTCCTTAGAAAGAAAAGGTCAAGTATAAAACTTTCTCTTATGTTCTCCATAAGATCTAGCATGGTCTTCAGCATTGTAGGTGCTCCAAAAAATTTCTTTAATTGAAAAACAATAGTACTTTAATGAAACTTGACAAAATATACATTAGAAGTGTTTATATGTAGCTCCTATGAATACTTTTTGCTTTTACTGTTTTCTCTGGTTTTTATTAAATATAATATTTTACTTATTCTTTAATAATTTCATATAGCTATGCAATGTATTTTAATGTATTCACCTCCCCAACTCCTGAAGTACCACACATACATACACATTTGCCTGCCAACTTCAAAAGGTGATTTTCACTGGCTGATTTCAACAGGTAAAATATTAAGCCGTGGGTATTAATAATAGCTGGAGAAGCAAGGAGGGCTGGGTTGATAAAGAGCTGTCAACACAATGTAAGAGAAGGTCAAACCATTCACTAGTTCCGAAAGAGATTGATGGTAGAAGACAAAATGAGGCTCAAAGAGGCAACGGGATGTAGAGAGTGGTACAGAAAGTGTTTTTGTTTTGGAAGATCTAGGTGGGGAAATGTCAAAGTAATAACCTTGATAGGGGAACGGATCAGCTCGCAAATGCAAAGAGATGTTCCGGTGAGGTCCCACTACAGATTGCAGTCTCACTGTGGTAGGCAGGAAGTGACAACAATGACTTCCGGGTTTCAGATTCAGGCAGTTGTATCATTAACAAAATTGGAGACCACAGCCTGATGAAGAGGTAGGAAAACTAGACTTCCATGTTGAGTGTTTTAAGTTTGGGGGCTAGTAAGAAATATATATGAAAATACCTAGTGACCAGTTAGAGCTGGGGGGCAGACCTCTGGGGAAGAATAGGAGGTTGGGCTAGAAATTGGGAGGACATGGATGGTCGTGGAAGATGTGTGCATTAGTGAGACCACCCGAAAACAGGATGGGGACAGTGAAGAGAGGCAAATGTGGTGATTCCAGGCAGGCTGGTGACTGAACTTGACAGGTAGCAGGAGGGGACCAAAAATGAGCCCTAAGAGCTCGTGGAGGCAAGGGCTTAAGATGGCAACCAAAAGTCCAAGGTCCTAAGAGATCAAAGGGAAGATGAAGGCCACTAATCAGGGCCCTGAGATGGGCAAAGGTGTCTACGGAGACTTGAAGGATTTGAACTCTAATGACTTAGCTCTGCCTCCTGACACATTTGCCTTAGTTTCAGACGTCCTCCTCTTTATTTAATTTTTCTTCTTTTATCCGAACTTCCCTCTGATAATCTTTTTTTGTTTTGTTTTGTTTTCTTAAGATTTTTAAATTTTTATTTATATGAGTACACTATGGCTGTCTTCAGACACACACCAGGGCATCAAATCCCATTACAGATAGTTGTGAGCCACCATGTGGTTGCTGGGAATTGAACTCAGGACCTCTGGAAGAGCAGTCAGTGCTCTTAACCACTGAGCCAATTTTCCAGCTCCCCCTCTGATAATATTACTGTTCAACCACAGTCTAATTCATTCTTACATATAAACTATTTGTTCCTGATATGATTCTGTTATTCAGGTCTGATTGATTGAGTTTATTAAATGTATATTTAATATATTATGTTGATACAAATTAATATATGTGTTAACATATTGTTATAGTATATATAATATAATATATCAAATATGCATTATAAGCCACAGCAGAATAATAAATAGCAAGAGATTATGGATATTAGATAGACAGATCATAGATAGATATAGACAGATGATAGATTGTGTGGATAGATAGATAGATAGATAGATAGATAGATAGATAGATAGATTGGAAAACATCATCAAACTGAGTGCTCATAACATCATCAGAAATCAACTGAAGAAGTCCCAGTGAAGCAGTCACCTGCAGGTCCCAACAGAGAGGGCCCTGGACAGAACAATCCCCTCTCATGCCCCTGTAAGATTTTCAAGTAAAAGGTCAAATAGCAGCGGACAAAAATGACATCATCAAATCAGGGGGCTCAGCTGGAATTCTATGTATGGGTGAGCTTCCCGATGGCTGAAATTCTGGCTTTTTCTTTTCCACTGTAGACACTTGCATATCCTCAGATAAATAATAATAATTTATGGTAGAAATAGTTTACGTTCTAGGTGTTCTCAAGGACACAATGTTTTTACTCTTAGGTGGCTTTGCTCCCCTTATCAGAAAGTTTTGGGGGCCACCCCATCCCCAGACAAGGGACCTTGGAGGGCACATTGAGACAAACATACTTGATCTGAAATGCTGGTGGGTGACCTGGCCTGCAGGTCATGTTATTCAGGGGAACGAGGAGGACCACAACCTGGAATAAGAACGGGCGAGAGAGAAGACAGGACTCAAGGAAGCATTGCTTGTCAAGAGCCGTTTACTTAGTGCAGCTGAGCATATTTAAAGCAAAAATCTTGGAGGGGAGGGAAAGAGGAAGGAGGGAGATGGAAGGTTACAAAATCTTCTGGGGTTGAGCTCCGGGGTGACAGGTGGGGAGGGGGTGGATTTCCATGAATGTTCTTTTCTCAGGGCCAAGCCGGATCCTTGTGATTGTCAAGCAGGATGTTAATCTCAGGGTTCTCAATTAGCTGGGGCAGGATGTTTATCTCAGGGCTCTCATGGTTCCCAACAGGTGGGGGCAGGGCAACTCCACTTCTAGAACCAGATTCTCAGTGAACTGAAACAACACATACAATTTACCACTATAATATATTTACAAAAGCTGGTGATAGATAGGTGACAAAACTTGGCAATATGGCAATGTGACAAAGGAGAATACACATTCAGTCTAGAGAAGAAACAGTGTGAACAAGTAGTTAGCAAAATCCATTAATATTGCCACAGTTTAAAAAAACAGTATCCTGTCTGAACCATGTCAGGCAATGCTTTTTACCTAAGTGTTTTGTGTTATCTCCTATAAGGACCATACAACCACTAACAGATAAAGTAGCTAATTCCTACATATCACTTAAAAATGCTTTACCACAGCCCCACAAATTAAGTATTGTTATAATCTATGTAGAAAAGTGAGGCACCAGGGCCTTAGGAATCCATCCTAGGTTAAGCCTGTAAATGGAAGAGCCCAAGGTTGACCCGAAGCATCTGGAAATCAGAGCCCAGCTCTTAGCACTCTGCTTCACAGCATCACCATGGTCATTTCCTAGGTGAAGAAAGTAGGGTACAAAAAAAAAAGCCACGACCCCAGTCACCCAGCTAATGACAAGCAACCAGGCTAAAGCAAGACTTCAAAGGTCTTGGAAACCAATGCACAGCCTGGCCAGTTGTGCCTGTGATTGTGGTAAAGAATTACCTGACTACCAAGCTACACAACAATGAGACAGGCTGCTCTATGGGGTTCTGAGGCCACTGAGCCCAGACACACACACACACACACACACACACACACACACACACACACACACACACCAGGGTGGGATGTGATAATATTTACATCACAATTTAGGATTGCCAAGGTGCTTTCTGCTTTGTTGACCTTTGGATTTGATACCTTTCCTGACCCCTGATCCCTGACCCCTGATTGAGGTCATATAAGAGTCAGGCTTTTCAGTTGGTTTCTAGAGATCCTAAATGATCTTTCCCTATTGAGCTACAGTGTATCTCAAGTGCATTCTGGGTCTACACTTCTTATCCACTCTACATATCTAACCACCGTTTTCTGAGGACTTGGGAAATGCTTGGTGCTGAGGATATGAGAAGGTACAGTCCCACAGCAGAGCTCAAAGGTGGCATCTGTATTCAGAAGGCTACCAGGAGACAGGTGTGTGCAGGCCAGAGGCTCACAGCCTCTTCCTGTCTCCAGGTGGTCTCTAGTCACAGCCTGTCTGGTCCTTTACTATCATTTGGCTGTTTGAATAATTCTCAGCAGTCCATGTGTTAAAGTCTTGTTCCTCCACCCTATCTGTGGGCCGCCTGGGAAGCAGTAGAACCTTTAAGAGGTGGAGCCTGGTGATAGGTTCTTGTCACTGGGGGTTATGGTAGTTTGAGTGAGAATGACCCCCATAAGTTCATATGTTTGAGTGCTTGGTCCCCAGTTGGCAGTTGGTGAACTGTTTAGGGAGAATTAGCATATATGGTCTTGTTGGAGGAGGTGTGGTCTTGTTGGAGGAGACATGCCACTGGGGGTGGCCTTTAAGATTTCACTCCACCCCAGGTCCAGTCTCTCTCTGCCTACAGCCTGTGGATCAGGATGTAAAGCTCTCAGCTACTGCTCCAGCACCATGCCTGTCTGCTTTTTGCCATGATGATCATAGACTAACCCTCGAAAACTGTAAGCAAGCCCCAATTAGCTCCTTTCTTTTATAAAGAGTCATAGTATTTCTTCATAGCAATAGGACAATAACTAAGATGGGGGGGCATACATTTTCTGGGGGTTGTGGGACTCTCAATCCATCCTTTTTTTTTAAAATATATCTTATGAAACTTTTAAATTTATTTTAGTTTTATGTGTATGAATGTTTTGCCTGCATGTATGTGTATGTGTACCATATGCATGCCTGATGCTTGTAGAGGTCAGAAGAGGGCAACAGATGCTCTGGAACTGGAGATATGGACAGTCGTGAGCCACTCCATGGGTGGTAAGAACTGATCTCGGGGTCTCTGAAGTCCTTCCCTTGCTATTGAGTTATTGTGTTGTTGTTTGTTCTTACCAGGAAGTGAGAAGACTTGCTCTGCCACACACTGTTGCCATGATGCATGGCCATGGCCACAACACTGAGGCCCAAAGCAACAAAATCTGCTGATAACACAGTGCCACATCTAGACACATTAGAGCTTTACATCTAAAACTCTGAGCCACATTTAACCATTCATCTTTATCAACACATACAAGAGGATTCTGTTTCAGTGGCGGAGAGCTACCATGGGACAATGTGAGGAAGGCTCTTTGCAGAATGCCCAAGGCTCTCTGACTCAAGTGAGCTCCAGTTAAAGCTCATAGGACAGGCATCATCGACACTTCCCTACCGTCTTTCCTCCTGTGCCCTGCTCATTTCCTTGCGCCCTCACTCTGTCTTGGGATAATTTCTAAACAATTGCTTGCCCTGCCACTCTAGGTTCTAGTTTTAATTCTGTTTCCTTGACAAAACAACTTGTCAAAAAGCAACTCAAGGGGAAACACAGTTCCTTTCATACCTTGCCACGGACTGGGGTTTCTTACAGGGTCCCTTGTTCCACAGGACGATGGGTTCTGGCCAGGTAGGTGTGCACGGGATTCGGCTTTGACAAACAGACTCAACACAAGTAGTGTAAGGTCTGCGTGTATTTCTTAAAAATGACATGCGGCTTTTACAATCATTGCAAAAGAAAGATGAAAAATCTGGCAGCTCAGTAATCAAGGTACATCTGAGGCCATCTAAAACACACTGGATCTAAAACATCAGCCATCTCTCCTGGAATGGTGCAGCGCCCCCCCCCGGGCTCCGAGCACGCTTTGGCCACATGGGCCCGGCCGGAGTCCCAGGGGGCTGTGGGTGCACTAGCCAGGAGGGTAGAGGCTCGAAACAGACTGCATGAATCTAAGTCCTAGTCCACCTAAGTTCTGGTTCTAGTCTGAGTGCGAGCGAGTCCGAATGCTGAATGCTGACTGCTGAATCTAGAATGCTGAATGCTGCAGACTGTCTCTCACACACACATATTCTCAGCTCAAGGTCCTGCCCATTCTAGGTAAAACACCCACTATGCTAATCTTTTGGGGAAGTAGAGATGTGGCTCTTGCTAATTCCTAGGAGTGGTTCAGCTGCAGTACCTGGACTGAGAATGAGGATTTTACTTGACCTTGCCCTGGGATAAGTCTCCCATTCTGTAAACTTTAATGTCCTACCCACAATGCTGGAGGCAATTAGTTTGGATGGCTTAACATTCCAAGCCAGGGTTTGACTAGGACGTTGGAACATTGGTGAAGGTCAGAGAGCAATGTCTGAATTTTCTTTTTCTAGCTGTTAAGAAATGATATCTTGGTGAGCCCCTAGCACACAAGTACGAGGACATATCTGGGCTACCTCTGAGTTTGAGGTGCCAGGCGACAATGCGGAGGCAGGAGACTGACTTTCCTTGAAGTTTTCACCTCAAATACTGCCATCACACAAAGCCTGCGTGGCAATACCTCACTTGTAGAAGATAGTCCCTCATTATGGGTAAGTCATGGGGGAAAAAACAAATAACCAGTCACATCACATTCACAGAGCAGAAGTAAATCAATGTTTGCTTGCTCACTTGTTTACATGATCGTTTTAGTTCAGTTTCTCCACTTATACAGTTTAGAGAGCCTTGACTAGGGAATGGTGCCACCAATGCTGGGCTGGGTCTTCCCACATCAATTAACATAACAAGACAATCTCTCACAATCATGCCCACAGGCCAACCTAAAGTAAATCATGCCTCACTGAAATCCTCTGCCCAGGCAATTCTAGACTGTGTCAAGTTGACAATCAACTCTAACCACCATGCCCAGATTGAACCACCTTTTGGGGAAACCCATTCTCATAGAGATTCCAGCCAGGTAGTTAGGACTGACAGTCACAAGCAAAATGCACTGAGATCAGCGCGCCTTCATGAACACATACTGCAGTTGTTCCATCCAGTTCTTTTAGATCAGAATTTACCGAGACAAGGCAAATCCAGGTCCAAATACCATTGCTGCAAAGGGATGCAGTCCCAGGTGGGGATGGAATTTCTAGGAGGTCTACAGACATGATTGTTCTGCAATCTGTGCAAAGGGGACAGAGAAAGGGATAGAAAGAAAAGCCAAACAATTGCAAGGTGCCCTGTAAGGAGTTCATTTGAGCCATTGATGTTTTGTATTCAGTGGGGAGCATACACTCCCAACTCAGAGAGACCTATTGCTCTTAGGAAGGTTTGGGGAGGTGGCTATCAGAAAACATGGATTTCCTTTCTCCCAAAGGGCAGTGTTTAGGTTAAGAGTCAAAAGCAGATGACAGATGTTCTTGATCCAATGATATTGGGACACAGACTTAAGCATTATTAATCCAGAAACACAAACTTCTCCAAAGCTATCTAATATTCTTTGTCAGGCATGCTTTATCTCCTAAAGGCAGCATGAGAGCTTTAGGGTTGCTCCTCTCAGAACCTCTGTTCATGTTAGTCCTAACTGGCAAAGTGTTGGAAAAGCTTCTAGATCATTCTATATCATATACTAAATGTATTGCAATTAAGAAGAAATCTTCATTATCCCTTGTGTTGTAGCAACTAGAACCCTCTCATTTGGATAAGGCTGTAGACTACCATGATGGGATTAAGAGGACTCCTCAGAAGTATTCTGGGAGTTCACAGGGATCTTCCAAGATCTCAGAGTAACAAGCAGGTATTTGTGATTGGGACAGATTTGTGTCTTTTACATGGAGATTGGAAGAAGAGGCGGGATTGACAGAATGGGTGTCAAGGCTACATGGTCTGAGGGAAAATGGGAATTAAATTTGCAATTGAAAATCACTTAGCTCAAAGGTTGGGAAAACTATCAAAACTGTGCATTGATCATTTGAACACACAACAGAGTTGCAAGGGGCACATGCCAGAGTGCCAGGAGAAGGAAAGACACATGGCTGTGGGTGCCACTGGGTCCGTAGACAGAATTTGGCACACAACTGCTATGATTTAGAGATAAACCTCTTTCTGTATAAAACTATCATACATCTAAAACATGCCCACCAACACCATATAATGTGATTATATCTACTGCTGGTAGATCTGCCTTTGCATCTGCCAATATTCATGTGGTACTTTCTTTCCTTTAATAAGGAAAAGCAAGGTTGCTCCCACCATCTCACAGAATGCCCGGATAAAATACAGTTTGTCTGAGGAGTACCAATCTAATGATGATGTTAATGGCAGCTGTGACCGGGTCCCTGCTGTTCTCCATGCCTGGCCCCATTAACCCACCTTGGGACATTCTGCTACCTATTTTATGCCAAGAAACTCTTTGGAGATGTTACCTTTTGCCAGACAAGTAAAGGAATAAGAGGGCCCTGGGACTTTTTCAGGAAAGAAGATTGTTCAATTTCCTATCATTATTTGTAGGGTTGGTGTGCTTCAGCTGAGAGAAATGAAGACCTGAGGACCACTTACTCACACCCATGAACAACTGAGAAGAGCTCACTGACTGAACAAACCAGGAGAAGAATGAAGAGCCTGAGTCTCGAGTCTGTCCTCTGTGGCTTTTAATGAGGTAGATATGAAACCTACATTCTGTCAGATGCACATGAGTCTTGGATTTGTCCTCTGTATCCCAAGCCTACAAAGGAAGAAATTACTGGCTTCAGTCCATTCCTGTTGGCTTTTAGCTTTGTGCTCATCATGTAAAGTCTGTCCTGTGCTGATTGAAAGTCAGGATGGGTTCTTAAGAGAGGGGGGTGCCAACCTCATTTGGGCCCAGTTGAAATAGCTAACTTTATTTACTGGAATCAGGTGACCCATTAGCTCCAGGTAAGCTTAAGCCCCTGCAACTGGTCATTGCTGGTCATTGCTGGTCATTGCTAGTCATTGTTAGTCATTGCTAGTCATTGCTAGTCATTGCTGGTCATTGTTAGTCTTACAGCCTCAGGCACAAGGCTGCTTTTCTGATTCTCTTTTCTTTTTTCAAGACAGCATTTCTCTGCACAGCCCTGGCTGTCCTGGAATTTACACTGTAGACCAGAGGCTGACCTCGAATTCACAGAGGTCCAACTGCCTCTGTCTCCCAAGTGCTGGGATTAAAGGCCTGGACTACAACTGCCCAGCTTCTGACACACTTTTAACTAACCAGCAATGAGCAACTGGAGGATTGTTTGCTAAAAGGTTAGCATTTGGATCTTCCCATCAGCCTCTCTTGTCAATCTGCTTCCTTTTCAAGCTCCCTCAATCCCTACCTAGCCTAGTTGGGAGCTCTGTCCATCAGGCTTTCTGATTCTCAATGTTTGGAGTGTGTTCAAACCTCAGAGTCCATAGCAACCTTCTCTACAGGAGACACCAGCACCTGTACCTCCCAGGCAAAGTACAGCGTTTGGCCCTGTCCACAGCTCATTTCCTTACCCTGCAGTTGGTCAGAGTCAGCCGCAGTCTGAAAGCACTGCATGCAAATTACAGAAATAAGCACTTCATAAGCTCTCAGCGGGAGACTCCAGGTCGTGGTGAGGTCGCACACTGCTCCACTCTGTCCCACCCAGGGTGTAAACTGTACTTTCTCCTCTGTGAGTGCTCTGTACTCTGCCCACTGGTCCCTTGGGAGCCTTGAAGATCAGAACCCGGGAAAAATAACATGAGCAAGAGAACCTCATTTTTTAAAGGATGAACAGGTTTTTATAAGAGGTGGAAGTGACTGCCTCCAAAAGTGGATAGTCTATAAATTATAATCCTCATTTTACTGAAGAGTGGTCCCAAAGCACAAGGCCAATGGCACTGATGACTTTACAGGAAGCAATATATTACTCTAATTATTTATTCTAGTTCATTATTAATTATTATTGTTAATATTCTATTCTGCCCACTTTATGGATGAAGCTTTATCATATATATATATGAACAGGAAAACATATATCTGTAATGACAGGTTCTGTCTATAATCTTAGGAAGCTATAGCATATCCCCACAAGTAAGGAAGGCCTTATGTAGTTACTGCCGGTCCATAAACCCAGATCTACAGCTCTACACCTCAAAGGGAATAAGAAAGAGTTTATTCTGGAGCCAAATATGACTAACTATGGCCCAAGAACACAGATTCAAGGTACCACAAATGCCGTGCTCCAATGGGGAAATAGTTTTGTGAAGTTTTTATAGCTGTTACAGGATAAAAGAGTCATAAATTAAGGCTTGTTTCAAATGCATTGGTAGAAGCACCAGGTTGGTGGTTTCAGCAGAACAGAAAAACCTCTGATCTATGTTTCAAATGCTATCTAGTGGCATCCTTAGCTCTAGGGCTCGTAGAATATAGTGAAGTGGGCTGGGCGGTGGTGGCGCATGCCTTTAATCTCAGCACTTGGGAGGCAGAGGCAGGCAGATTTCTGAGTTCAAGGCCAGCCTGGTCTACAGAGTAAGTTCCAGGACAGCCATGGCTACACAGAGAAACCCTGTCTTGAAAAAAAAAAAACAAAAGAAAAAAAAAAGAATATAGTGAGATGTTAAGTCAATACATCCCAAAATATTTCCTGTCATAGTCACAAGGTTGTTAGGTCAGACACAGAGGTAATGAATGGCTATCAATGGGAACAAGAATAACCCAAGATAATTTGGCTCTGGATCTGTAACACTCCAACTCCCCACAATCACAAAGTTCTAATCAATGAGCCTTGCAGACACTTTAACTTAGACACGCCTTTCTTTTCTGGGATCTTCAGCTCAGGTCACCTTTGCCCATGGACAGATTACAGAGAACCATGAGATGTGAAGGCAAATGACCTTCTCTCTGCCTCTGGCCAGGAAGCTTGGCTAAAGCAAATCAGCACATGTCAGTGAGGGTACAGAGGTAGGTGACATGTCAGCCCTTACAGAAGGTGTCCCAGTAGGGGATCAGCACCAAGAGTCTGACCTCTGAGGGAAGAGGGGCCAGCCTCCATGGCCCACACTTCAACATGGGATCCAGAGAAACATGAAGGATGCTGTGAGGAGCAGTGACCCAGCAGGCATCTTCTTCCTCTCTGAGAAGGTAGACAGGTGGGCCTGATCGGAGTGGAGGTGGAGTCCTGCAGAGCTTTTAATGCAGAAAGTAGGTTACACGAGTGTCCTGATCAAGGTTTTCCAGGAGATCAAGAGACAAGGACTGGAGCACAGCAGTTCTGAGAGAAATGAAGCCAGGAACACAAATGGAGGACAGTGAGCCAGGCATGGCCAGGAAGCGCATTGCCATGTGAAGATGCATTGCCAAGCTCAGCCATGGCCTGAACCCAAGAGCCACGGAAGAACATGGCTTGGGTCAGCACATCCAGAGGAGTGAAAGAACTAGGCCTTCAGATTTACAGATCCTTCTGGGAGCCTCTGATCACAGACTGTTCACGCACCAGTGACCAAAGGCCCGAGGCAGAGGGCATCTGCGATGAGCGAGTTGACTTCACTTGTAAAGTGGATACCATAGGAAGGGGACAGCATGTGGCAGTAGTTTGGATCATGGGGAGAAGATAGCAATAGGAACAGAACAATGAAGAAAATTATATCTCTATCTCTATCTATCTATCTATCTATCTATCTATCTATCTATCTATCTATCTATCTATCTTCCAGATACATTGCCAGATACAAGAAGGGACACAGGCTCGGTTTCTCCTTCCTCTGTCTTCCATCCTTTCAGTCCCTTACCTGGGAACCACCTATCAGATGAGCTGGCAATGGAAGTTGTGTGATCATATGACAGTCCTCTTCTTTGTCATGTCCCTTCCTCCATACCACCCATGATATAAGCAAAGCAGGGGTAAGGCAGGCAGTGGGTCTGGAAGCAACCCAGTGCAGGATGGTGCTGGAAGGCCAGCACCAGCTTCCCTCCCACACACCCCTGCATCTGCTGTACATGCAAAAATAAAATAAAAAGGCATTTTAGGCGATGCATGCCTGTCCACAGTGACCGCTAGGTCCTGTGTGAGCTACTGTGTCCTAGTTCCTTAAGGCAGGCAAAGCCAGTGACCAAGTGGTCGTTGGTCATATGAGCCATGTGCATTGAACCCAGGTTACCTAAAATCAGGTACAGGACCACAGTAGGGAACAGGTTTGCTGGAGTGGGGTCTTTACTCACCTATAGGGACCTCAAAGGCAGTGTGGGGAAAGTCTGAGGATACCCCAGTGAAGTTATTCAAAGTCCTTGAATAAGCAGATAACACATTCTAATTGATGTCCTGTATACTCTTCTGGAAGATTCTAAGCAAATAAACATATCGAAAGCTTGGAAAAGTCTGACAATATTTCTAAAACCTTCTCTTTTAAATGTACAGCTCCACTATTCATCACTACAAAGAGTTGCTACTGCAAGAAAAAAAAGGTGTTGGCATGATGGGTAAGAATGCTCAACTAAAGACTTTGCAATTAGGAGAGTTGGAATCTCTAGGCAAGCATATTTATGGCATTTCTAGTTGGGTGTTGAACTAATAAAAGTATGATGAGCCACAAATTGCAGTTAGAGATACTGGTGTGCTGGAGCCAGCTCACACTGATTTATAAGAGCCCACATTAAATATACAGGAATATTACCAGCAGGCTGTTAAAAAAATCATCATTATTAAAATCAGACCTATGAAGTTATGATTAAATACATCTTGTTAAGGGCAAGGCTAATAACTACTCAGAGCTCATCAATGCGTCACTATTCTTACTCTTGTCCGTGCTCCTTGGCTCACTAATGTCTGCCACTCTTGAGCTGTGCAGATGTTACTAGAGGCTGAGATATGGGAGTTCACTTCCCACTCTACTTTCAGCCATTCTGTGCTGGAAACTGAAATCAGCCATGAACCCAGCAAATACTGAAACTAGTGGCTTAATTGATCATTTCATTGGTTGTCTAGATGTAAGGTCATGATACACAAAATGACCACAATGAATATGAGACTTAAAGCCTGTCATTCTGTAGCCATTACCCTGTGAATAGCAGGCATACATATGCATAAATGGATTCACAGGCACACCTGTACACACACACACACACACACACACACACACACACACACACTGAGATAACATTTCTCCCTAATTAAGAACTATTATTTTACAGAGAAATTGTTCACAATCTTGACAAATAACCTGATTTCAGGTTATTATTTCACATAGTTAAGAAATAACTTACTAGGATAATATAATAGATTACATATTAAAGCAAAGGTAATAAAATTTATTGGGAAAGAGAAGATTGACATGCCCCTTGATTTGTTAACTTATAGTCCGATTGCAACCCTAGCCTAGCTTGGCTGCAGAGACTAGCATCTCATAAAAGTCAATGGAAGCGTTGCTCAAGAATCAATGGGTGATAGGAAATTTACAGTAAAGCATATTAAATATTTATTCCTACTTGGGGGATTGTGAAATACATTGTTTATATCAGTAAAATTGAGAAAAAAGACACATGCATGTACATTGCACTCGTTTCCCTGGAGAGCTGATGTGAGGCCTGGCCCAGCATATGGACATTAGATGCATTTGTTCAACAGTGGCTCTGTTTTATGATTATCCTGTTTTAGGGCCCTGTAGATTTCATATGCTCCAAATATCTCCGTATATGTCTATCGAAGGATCACAACAAATGTTTCTTTTAGTTTGGTTCACCACGTGGAACATTTACTGCATCCTAAAAAGGATTCATTGCGTCACTGTCTTAAAATTCTAGGAAATGTTTAAAACCTTTACATTTAACCTCATTTATATTGAATTCATTATATTAAATTTATATAATAGCGTGAAAGCCACCATCTTAACCATTTCAAAGGGGTTCGAGTCTGTGGTTTTTCATTTTCCATGGTGTTGGATGGCCTCTCTACTATCTAGTTTCCCCGACAGAGACCATGGACCATTAGCAGTCACTCCCTGTTCCTTCTCACATCCCTGACCTCTGTCAAGTTCATCTTCATCCCTATGGGTTGATTTCTTAGGCATTCCATAGCAACAGTGTTCTCTGAGGTATGGCTATTTGTATACTGTTTCTTCTGTTTTGTTTCTCTAGGTTTTGGAGTTTCACCATGCCAAAGCAAACTACATTGTTTCTTTTCTACTGCTAAACAGTGACCCACAGGGTGACCATGCACACTCTTTATCCAGTTGGTGCACGTCACTACACTGTGGCCACAGTTAAGAAGCATGAGTGCGTTTCACTCATGGACAAGCTCCTCTCTGCATGTGGCTGCTTTACTGCACCCCACTGTGCCCCACAGTACCCTACTGTGTCCCCATTGTGCCCCACAGTGCATTCCCATCAACTGCACATTAGGAAGATGTCTCTCTTTCAGATTGGTGTCTAAGACCTAAGATAGTTGAGTGACTCTCAAGATGTCATTGTAGAACAGGTTAGAAAACTCACCCTCTTCACCTACTCGATGTTCCACACACCCACCCAAAAGTAAACCTAATGTGTTTAGTCATTGTAAAAACAAAACAAAGCAAAAAACAGTTTCCTATTGATAAAAGAATGTGTTTTCAGAAACTCTGAATTAATGAGAAAATTCAAGTAGTCAGAACCTACCTTCTAAGGCAGCATCCCTTCGTCAACACTGTCTCCACCCCAGTGGGCCAGCTTCAGGGACTTCTGCTCTGTTGAAGCTAATTCCTCCAGCAGCTAGGGGCCTAAGCTCTAACACTCAGAACAATATGGGCACTGCACAAGTGCATTTTAGGGAGCCTTCTGGGCTGTGAGCCTTGACTCCCCCAACCTGTTGACTACCCCACCCCAACTCCTCATCCCCTGACTCTACTTCATCTACTGCAACTTCTAACTTTTTCCTGAGTGCAGCTTCTCTTGTCTGACTCCTGTATTCTAATGCTTTTCCAGGATTCCCTTGTAACTGTCAATTATCCATACGGAGGTCTTACCACAGCACTGCCCTATTGTAAACAATGCTGGTGATTTCCCAGAGTTCAAATCCTTAGCAGCACACTCGGGGCCTTCCTGGTTTAAGCTCCAATAACCTTTGGGTTTAAGCACGCACAACCTCACTTTCAGCCAGACCCAAAGGACTATAGCTCTATCATTATATCCCACACACCCATCCTTTGAGTATTTTAACAAACTAAAGTATAACACTGAAGCCAGGCACGGTGGCCCACACCTTTAATCTCAGCACTGAGGAGGCAGAAACAGACAGATGTCTTTGAGTTCGAGGCCAGCCTGGTCTACAGAGTGAGTTCCAGGACAACAAAGGCTACACAAAGAAACCCTGTCTTAAAGTAAAATAAAATAAAATAAAGTAGCTGTAACACCAAAAGTTTAGAATGTGCAGTCTGAGGATCCAGATGAATATACTACCTCCTTGCAAAAACAGAAAGTCACAATTACCAAGCTCAGTGACAGCTTCACTGTAGACGGACTTCTCATTAAGCAACTTACAACAGTGGAATCTGCTATGTAAAATGGGATCTGAGTGAATCTGATGTATTCAGAAGTGCAGAAGGTGTCCACAAAAGGCTTCACAGAGGATGGGCTCCCAGAGCAGGGCTTTAGAAGGTGACTAGGAGCTCGCCAAGGGAGCATGAAGGGAAAAGCTGGCAAAGCAGAAGGAACGGCTTCTGAGAACACAGATGGCATAAACCAAAGGCTTAGGAGGGAATTCCTGGATGCTGCTAGAGCTCTGGTTGGAAAAAGACAGGCTGGAGGATGGCAGGAGACCACCTAGAAAGATCTGTGTGTGGCAAAAAAGGCTGGACCAGTCACTGAGTCTCGCATAAGTGGCAAGAAGTTTTCAGCAAAGAAGGGACTGGCCTATGTTTACCTAAATCAAGAGTTAGCAAAGGAAGTGGACTTTCGAGGGTCCCCAAAAAGTGGCAGCCAGGAGCCTCTCACCTCAGGTAAAGAGAGGTGTGGGATGCTGGGATGGAGTGTGGACACCTAGTGGTCTTTAGCTCCTGGAAAACTATCGCCTCTCAGAGCTCCCAGTGTGGGTTATGGTGGGGGTGGGGAATCCGCATGGCCCCTTCTGTTGTCTAGCGCCCTGGATGGACTTCATCATGGCTTTGTGTAATGAGTGCTCTTGTAATTTGTATAGCTTTGCCTGCCTTCTGTGGGAATGCTGATCATATGTTCATAGAGAAGATGTAGGCTTTGTTCAGTGGTTCTGGGTGGAGCAAGAGTCTGAACTTCTTGTGGGGGGATGGGGAGGTTTGGGGAGCTGGGGATAGAACCCAGGACAGTGTGCATTACTAGGTGAGCACTCTACCACTCAGCTGTATCCTCAGCACTGCAGTGTGCTTCTAACCAGCTCCCAGGAATGGCACAAAGGACACTTGTTGCCCGGACAAGAACTAACCGCTCCCAGAGCAGAGGCTCCCAGCGCACGCCCAACTTCTGCTTCCTAGTACTTACAAAAGAACTCCACATCCCGCGGCCCCCGGTTCCCGGTTAAGAAGAGAGCTTTGGTGAAAGTCCTCTTCTCTTTAAACTGCTCATTTTCCATGGCAATGCACACCACTGTGCAGTCCGAATGGAGAGCAAACCCACATCCTTCCGATGGACACTGAATAATCAGAAAGAGCCAATCAGGCTTCGACATGCTAATGAGTGTCCTTGGTAGCCTCTGAATAATTGATCAACAGAACTGTTCAGTGTTTGCTGCTCTCAACAGCTCTGCTCATTATGGAAGATGATTCATTCAGTTCTAGGGAACAGATTGTCCCAGGGTCTAACTCCATTTCCCTTGCTAGGTTTTTTTTTTTTTTAAATAAAAACTGTGCACCTGTGGAACTCATATGCATGCAAGTGCGCTTGGAATAGAAATGAGGGAATTCATTTGTGTTCCACAGCCCACAGTGGCAGTAACCTCTCAGGGCCCTGCCAAGCTTTGGGAATAATTCCTTTCCTCAGAGAGGACAGAAGATATAGATGTGTCAAGTCTCTGCTGGCTGGGGAGACAGCAAAGAGCAAGCTGAATTGAAATGAGACCATCTTCCCCAATAAAGCTCACTATTCACTAGGCTAGGCAAACCATCAGTATCAAATTGTATGCCTGCATTTCAGGGTGTGCATTTGGGAGCTAATTTGGTGTGACCAGTTTCTTTTAGTCATGTGTCCCTGAGTGCTTAAAGAGACTGTAAATGGGAACCGAGAACAGTTTCATTTTGCTCTCAGTGCCTGATGGTTGGACAAGCTACTGTGGTTTGCCTAGAACCCTTTTCATCTCCCAACTTTGGCAACTTCTCTGTTTCTTCTTCTAACCTCTTCCTTTAGTAAAACAGTGTCTGTGTGTGTTTGTGTATGTGTGTGTGTGTGTTCTATAAATCCGATAAAAACTAAGCCTGTTGTTGTGTGTCCCCAAAGCAATTGGTACAGTTAGCACAGTTGGCACAGTTGGCACCTGTGCAGTTCTAGCTTAGATGAAATCTTAGTGACAGGAGATTGTCACAGTCCAAGGTATGAGAACCTCTACTTTGTCCTTCAAGAATGAAAGAGACAAGTTGCCCGGCATGACTAATTATACCAAGTCCCAGGGACAGGCCCTGGAAAATATCATCTGTCCTTAGTCCTGAATCCTGCTCCAGTTCCCAGACACAAATGTAAGACAGCCCAGTCCCAGAGGACAATCTGGAAGGGTTGGGCGTGGAGCTGGACCAGCAGGTTACCTCTGGCGTGTCTCCAGCAAGGCGGTAGATGGAACTGAGTTCTGGGTGGGTCTTCCTAAGACTAAAATTCTCCACCAGACTGCAATATACTAGCTCCTAGGGAATCCTGGGATTCATGATGGTCAGCTCCGGTAGGGACTGACTGACGGATGAGAACACTGTCCTCGTTCCACATGTTAATTTGTAGGGTTTGATGAGTCAATTTCCCCAGAGAGGAGGCAGCCTCAAGGATCTGCTTCAATACACTGCTGCGAGCTTGTCAATCACAGGTGGAACGGAGGAGCTAGAAGGCGGAGATGCTTCGCCCTTCTCCTTTCCCTGGCTCTTCTGGCATATGCTGCCTGCTGTTGAAGTTTGGCCCAGCTGGGCCCTTTCTCATAGCACACCCTGATTTACATTTGGAAGGCACAGTATCTCTTTGTGTTCTGGCTGACTCTGGATATCTGAGTGACAGAGGGTATTGGTAGAGACTCTTCCATTCCCAACCCCATCGATGCTTTGAAGCCCCATGTTCCCTTGAATGTGGAGAGCTGTCCTGTGCCCCAAAGTGAGATGGACGGGGGAGAAGATAACATGGTCTGGGTAGGGAGAACATGCTATGCAATGCAAGAGGTCACTCCCCCACAGCTCACTGGGGTAAAGCCAGACCTGCCTTGGCCACACAGAGAGAAGGCACTGCCCAGAACTTAGAAAAGCAGACTATAGGTGCCAGTGTTGGGAAAGGACTTCCCTTGGAAGAGCAGGCACCACCTACCTGCTCTCCAACTCCCAGCCACTATATACCACCCAACCCCATCTTTCCTTCAGAGTGCTGCCTGGTGTGCTTGATAAACTTGCATTCATCTGGGTGTCCTGAGAACTGATATCAAGAAAGGACAGAATGAGCAAAGGCTTCTGAGTGAAGCTACCCGAAGGAACAAAGTATGAAAAGAGCCAAGAAGGTTGGAAGGCGCATCTCCAGGATGCAAGGATGGCCCTGGGTGAAGAACAGGTGGAGATGGTGGGAGCTTCCTAGACTGACACACATCACAGGAATCCGAAAAGATTCATTACCAGAAATGGGCCTGCCAAGGCTCACCACGTGAAGCAGAAAGCGTCCTACAAGGAGGCATACTTATGCCTTCAGCCAGATGCACTGATGCTATATGTCTTGGTTATGGTTTCTATTGCTCTGAAGAGACACCATGACTAAGGCAACTCCTAAAAAGGAACTGGAGCTGGCTTACTGTGCAGAGGTTTTACTCTATTGTCATACTGAGAAGCATGGCAGCATGCAGGCAGACACGGTGCTGGAGAAGGAGAGCTGAGAGTTCTACATGTGAATTGACAGGCAGCAGGAAGAGACAGTAAGCCACTAGGCCTGGCTTGAGTTTATGAGACCTCAAAACCTACCTCCTAGTGACACATCTCCTCCAACAAAGCCATACTCACTCTAACAAGGCCATACCCCCAAATAGTGCAACTCCCTATGGACCTCTGGGGACCATTTTCATTCAAACCACCACAGTGTGCTTGGCCCTCTCTACCTGAGTCTCTGTGAGTTGCAACAGTGAAAGGTGGCCTGGCTCAGGCTCCTGCCCTGGTTCAGGGAACTTTCATCCCAAAGCAGGAAGAAAAGACCACAGACAAGCAGCATGGGACAGAGCAGAGAGGCCAAGGCTTGAAGCCTTGAGTGCAGAGACTCATGCCTGCTCTCTGTGGTACCTGGGGTAGCCTCTAGAGCAGTTCTCAAATCCAGGAACTGCAGACTTCAGCCTGGCCCCACAGGAGAAGCATGTGCTGGATCTGCAGTAGTTCATTTTATCCCCAAACTTAGCAATGCTCAAATTAACAACTAGCCTCCTGGCCACCATGGTGCATGCCTGTAATCCCAGGCACACCAGAAGTAAACTACAGAAGATGAAAGCTGAAAGCCAAGCTGGACTGCATAGCAAGACCCTGTCTCAATAATAATAATAATAGTAATAATAGTAATAATAATAATAATAATAATAATAATAATAATAATAATAGAAACAAATTTTTAAAATTCTAAACAGCCAACTTAAATGCTCAGTAGTTCTTTCCTGAAGTCTATTCCCATTTTGTACCTAGCTCCTAATGACAAATACCAATCAGAAAAGGGAAGGAAAGCCTGATAGGAACAGATAATTAGAGATTCTCATTAGTTCCACATGCCTCTGCTGCCCCCCCCCAAAATAGCAGTTCTAGGGCAGTTGGAAATAACTATTTTAGAGAATCTTGAGGAAATGGCTAAAAATACCATAAAATGTGGAGTGTTGCATTGATTCGCAGCGACAGTCAGCAACATTAAATAGCACCTCAGGGACGTGGCCTTGGGTTTATCTGGAGCTCCTGCAGCCAGCCAAGGGCTCTGCTGGATTATCACAAGGCTGCATCCCTGCTCTCTGCTGTCTAATGCTATCTATCCTTAAGAGGAGGCGGGGCGTTGCCATGGAAAACCCTTAGTGCTGGCGATCCGGAGCCAGCTATTTTCAGTTGGAGACTAGCAGATGCAAACTCCATATCTTGTGGCTAGGTTTTGATGTAACTATATTCAGGGATTTCCAATATCCATGCAACACACACACACACACACACACACACACACACACACACACACATACACGCACACACGCATGCACGCACGCATGCACACACTCACTCTTGCTTCAGGAAAACAGAAAGTCACCCAAGCAAAGCAACTGATGATAGATTTATTTCACGCTCAGTTCTCCTTTTGATAATGTGAGATCTGAACTTGGGAAATACTGAGGACAATAGAATCCGCCTTCTCCCACGTGCCATGTGCTATGGCAGTGTTTTATGCTGATCCACACACAGAAATATACAGAAGGCATGCTTTAAAGTGCATCTTCTGTTCTAATAACAGACCAAAGGTCAACCCAAAGACACAGAAAATTTATTTTAGGAAAACAATGCTTTGTACATGTTTATCTGGGTGCACGTGTATGAGGGGTACATACACTTATAAGGCCAGAGGTCAGTCAACCACATGTGTGATTCCTAAGGAGCCGTCCACATTGTCTTTTGAGACAGGATCTCTTAATGCACTAGAGATGCCTGAGTAGTTAGGTTCCCTGGCCAGAAAATCCCAAGGACCTGCTGGTCTCCATCTCCCTGGTGATGACAATTATGTGACAACCCCATCCAGCTTTTTCATTTGGATTCCAGGGATCGAATGCTGATATTTATGCTTGTCAATCAAGCAGTTGATTGAGCGATTTTCCCAGCTCCAAAATGTTATTTTGTTTTTTGTTTGTTTGTTTGTGGGGGAGCAGGTGTTTTAATGATATCTTTTGCAACCAAGCTGAACAAATTTCAGAAATACCAAGTGGAAGAAAAGCTACAACCAAATGAGTATGTCCGTTTTGGTTTCATTGAGTGCGAGTTCAAAGCTCAGTTAATAGTAAATGTCAAGAGCCGTGGGTATCTGGGGCAGGGAAAGGCTGAATTCACTGAAAAGGTCCGTACCAGGAATTCTGTGGAGGGATGAAATGTTCATCTTGATGTGGATGGTGGAGACCTGGTTCAACAGACTCAGCACTGAGCCGTGTGCACCCCACCCTATCAACACTGTGCCGTGTGCAACCCACCCTTCCGAGAGGCAGCTCTCGCGTAATCAGGACATTTTTCTCAAAACATTGCTAATCGGAAACTGACTGAGATAGAAGGAACTTAAATTAAAATTTTAAACGAATACAATCAGATGTGAGTTCTGTTCTTAGTCTTTGCTTGTTTCGTCTTTAGTGCTGGGGTTTGAGCCCAGGGCCTCACACATGCTAGGCAAGCACTTTATCCATGAGCCATATCCCCAGCCACACCCCCTGTGTTTTTCTCAAGCCCTCATGGGCTCTGTTTTAAATTGATTGGTACCGTGATCACAGTAAGTAACTGGCATGATATACTACTGCCTTTGGCTCATCTATAGCAGTAGTTCTCAACCTTGTGAGTCGTTACGCCTTTGACAAACTTCTCTCTCCAAAAATATTCCCATTACAATTCACACAAGCAGCAAAATTACAGTTATTAAATAGCAATGAAATAATTTTATGCTTTGGGGTCACCACAACATAAGGAGCTATACTAAAGGGTCACAGCGTTAGGAAAGTTGAGAACCACTGCCAGATAGCTAATCCCCGCTCAAGGCTTATGTTAATTTTTACCACCACATTTGTACTGGCTAATTTTATGCCAACTTGATACAAGCTATAGTCATCTAAGAGAAGAGATCCTATGAGAAATAGGTACCTGGCCCTAGGGCATTTTCTTAAGTAGTGACTGAGGGTGTGGGTTCCTTAAGAGCTTGGAGTTGAAGCTCAATGGTAGAGAATTGACTATGACACGACACCAAGCCTAAGTAAGTCCTTCTTTATAAAAACACGTTTCAAATGTTAAAGCTTTTGGTATGGAAAAAAAAAAGCAACTACTAACAATTGTTGAATATTTAGTTCACAAAGTACTCGTTGTATGATTTATGCATTTATTTATTTTCTGGGACTGGGAGTGGAACCCAGGATTTACATATGCTAGACAGTTCTCTACCTTTGAGCTTCAATCCCAAACCCCATGTATTTTCTTAATAGGATAAATTTCCCAATGCTTTTGTGTTATGTTATCATAGTCTTTGGGGGTGGGTGCTTCATGCCAAATTATGACATGGAAAGCTTACGAAAACATCTCTCCTACCCAGACCCCCTGCCTAGAAAGGTAGACATGATTAAATAGAATATGGTCTTCCTGGCTTTTCCTATATTCACATTCTATACAGAACAAAAAGAGCATTTACATACTGCTGCACATTGCGATCTGTTTATTTAATTACCCACACTCTCATTTCTTTATCTTTAAGATAGCATCTTGCTCTGCAGTCAATGCTGACCACAGAGTCATGGCAATCCTCCTGCTTCAGACTCCCAAGTGCTGATTCATAGACTGACATACTCCACCCTACCCCCAGTGCCTGCCATGGTCATCTGCACAAAAATTGTGCATTGGCTCCATGTCGGGATTTTTTTCCTAAAGCTTTCTGCCCTACATACCTGTGCTTATTTAATCAGCCTCCTCCTGCCGAACAGTTAGGCGTTTACAAACTATCATCATCTCAAAATGTTACAATTAACAGCCTTGTGTCTGGTTGAATCATTTGAAATGACCATATTTTTACACATTAAATGTGGTCAAATCGAAGTGAACATGTGGGCTTCATGGTATACACTTAACTCTGTGACATGCATTTCTTGAAGTGGGGTTACTGTTCAAAGGAAAGATGCTCTAAAAAAAATCTCGAGGGTTATAAGTATCTCATGCTCCTGAAGAATACAGGTTTACCCTGCACTCGCTTGCACATGCTTCACACAGTAAGAAAAGCTTTCATTCTTCTGCATCTATTAGAAAACCATCCCTCAGAGGTTAGCTTTTCTTCCTTTCATTGTTAGTGGGGATGCTGAACATCTTTCTGTATGCATACTGCATGTACCCAAGGCATTCCTCTACAACCCTCCAACTTCTATTTGCACAACAGATAGATAGATAGATAGATAGATAGATAGATAGATAGATAGATAGATAGATAATATAAATAAAATCTGATTTCAAAAGACTTGTATTGAAAGCTCTCTTTACAGGAGAAGGAAATCAGCTGTTTTCTTGCCTTCAGATTTCTGATACTGGACACACAGATATGCGTTGTTGCTCGTAGTGAGCTTCGTTGACTTCAGTCTTCTGTTTTCTGAACATTAGTTTGTTGGAAAATCTGCTTGGCTCAGCAAGGAAAGGCATTCTCTCACGTACAAGTCGTCAGCAAGGCCGCCTCTGTGCGACCGTGTCACCTGGCTACCAGCAGGGGGCCCTGGCAGCTCTGTGGGCTTCCTGACCACCTCCATTTTCTCTCATCCTAAACAAGCCTGGCTCTCCAGCACAGAGAGGCAATTGCTGGCTTCTGTTCAGGCAGACTAGCTTACTGAATTAAAGTCAGAGTCTGGCTTCCACCACGGCAATTAGTATGCAAATTACCGGTATATTACCTGCCTACTCATAAATTACATTGACAAACTTAATATTCACAGATGCAACATACCAGTGTGGATAATTTTTCTGGTTTCCAGTCGTAGCAGACCAGAGCGATTCATCACTTTATTGAACCGTAACACATTAAGTCAACAGTTGAGAAATTAAGCATTTTTCAAAGCATTTTGTTATGTGCTTATTTCTTTCAGCACACAATAAAGCAGAACATTAAATATGTGGTGTGTTTCTGTAGACTAAATGGCCAGTGGATACATTTAAGCCTAAAATAGTTCTTTTGTAACAACAACCAAAAAAAAAAAAGTATTCACAGCAAAGGAAAATCTATGAAGTAATGGAATCTTTTGAGTCCTCTTCAATATCATTAGAACCAAATACTCTCTTTTCTAGTTCAGTTCCCAGAACTGTGAAAAACCACTAATTCCAATATATAGTTGATTCGAACACTGTTCACTAATGGGAAATGTCTGAGTCCAAAGATTTGAGCTGCATAGGCTGACAGTAAGTCTTTATGGTAAAGCGTTGTACGTTGGTCATTAGCTCACTAAATTGATTGTAGCTAACTTTGTGAGCTTTGCCAGTTTGAAGTAAATACACTTTTGAGTCTTTTTACTGAACAAGGGGTAGGGTGAGTTCAAATCGAGAGAGACAAGTTCAAGTCTGTTCAAGACTACAGTATCGATCTTCTTCCATTCATCCAAGAGGTAAACTGCATTCTTCATCAGGTCAGTGACATGACCTCTGACCTCGGACAGACTCGGCACTGGACCCAGGCGGAGAGTTTCTGTCAGAGTGGCATGTACTCTGGAAGTGTTTTGTCTACAAAAGCCTCCAAGGAGCTTGGAAGAGTCCAACCTTTTTCCCTCCCAGTCCTGCTTGTACATTCCCACAAACTAAAACAGCCTTTGCTTTCAGAGTCTGACACTGCTATGCAAGTGATCAAAGGACATGTTTGTTAATAATTTAAGCAAAGAAATCTGAGAAAGTTCACTAGAGCTGGCTCACAAGAATACCCTGAGAGAGACTCAACTTCAGAGGTGCAGATAGAGCTAACTACAAATCAACCACACGGCTCATTTCTTACACTGGCTATTTGACTTTGAAAAGTGAGCTACACAATACTAGTACACAATACTATTCTTTGAACCAAACCACAATGTCCCCTGTAGAAATGGGATAGGACAGCATTCTCCTGGGACAGCCTGGGCCTATGGTATCTCCTGTGCCTCCCCCCTCCACACCCCCCCCCTTCTCTAGTAATGTGTATCATCACTCCAGACTCTGAGAAGAGCCTGTTTGAGCCTGCCTTTCCCCTCAAGCTGTCTCACACCTTCCTCAAGGGAGCTCACATCTTGAGGGGTAATAAATTATTTTCAATAGTCTCCCCACAGAGTGAGGGAAAGGTTGGGGGGGAGGGTGTCAATGCAATCCTTGTATAGCCCCAATAAGAGGTAACATTCAAGCTTCCTCCCAGGCTCCATGTTGCCCAACCCAGGAGCAGAAGGAGCAGAGCAGCAAGCGGAGCCAGCAGCAGGGGTTCCTTACCTGTGTGCCAGACAGACAGTCACACATGACTCCAGGGCACTCACTGAGCACACAACTGTGTTGCGGCCAAGTCACTCAGCAGAATGTTCATTTAGGTGTCAAGATAGAGTCTCTATCTTTGTTTTAAAATGCCAACTTTAAGAACTTATTTGTAAAAAAAGAAGGAGGAGAAAAAGAAGCCGGGTGTGGTGCTATATACCTTTAACCCCTGAATTCGGAGGCAAAGACAAGGGGATCTGAGTTCTAGGCTAGACTGATCTACCCAGCAAGTTCCAGGACAGCTGGGGCTGTTAATCAGAGAAACCCTGTCCAAAAAATAAAAATAAAAATAAAAAAAATTAAAGAAATATAAAAACAAAGAAGAAAAATGGATAAAAAGAACTTATTTGTCTTGGCTTTCCTTGAGCTAGAGTTTCACATGGTTGTGAGCTGTCTGATATGAATGTTTGGAACTGAACTCAGATCCCCAGAGAAGCAGTGACTGTTTTTAATCGATAAGCTATCTCTCCAGCCCCTAAAATAACCTTCACAACAATCTGATAATTAGTATGGACTTTTAAGTCTGAGCACAAAACCTTTACTTCTCGAGAATTGCACTTCTTTAAAAATTAATTATTTTAATGGGCAACTAAAAATATGTATTCTAAAAATGTGTACATTCATCACATATAATATGATATTTTGAAGTATGTCTACACTGTGAAATGGCTACATGGAGCTGGTAAGTTATGAATTACCCACAAAGACTTAGCAATCTGGAAGGCATTCAAAGGCCCTCCTTAGTGATTTTCAAGACTATAACACATTGTTCTTAACACTGTTACCACATGGGACAATAGATCTGTCTCAAATGACACTTGCATCTATTGACCATCTTCTCCTCAACCAGCCCCTAGTAACCGGTAATTACCAGTCTACCCTCTGTTCTAAGAATTCAGCCTTTATTGAATTACTCATGTAAGTGAGATCCAGTGGCTTTTGGCTTTCCTTGCCAAGTTTATTTCACTTACTATAATGTTCTCTGAGCTTGTTCGTGTGTACACAAATGAAAGGGTTCCCTTATTTTTAAAGGGTGATTGGCATGGTATTGTGTCTGTGTACTACAGCTCCTTATCCATACTTACTTCATTGCCTTTTGAAACATACCCAGTAGTGAGACTGCTGGATCGTAAGGTAGGTCTATTTAGTTTTTTAAGGGAATCCCCACACTGACTTCCATAGCAGGTTTGCTGATCACCGTTCCACCAGCAGTGCCCCAGTGTTTTCCTTTCTCCCTCTCATCCGTCCTCTGGTAACTACCATTCTCACAGGGATGAAGTGCTATGTCATTATGGTTAATCTTAAGTTCCTTGAAGATCAGAGATGCTGCTCTTTTTCATATAGCTAACATCCATTTGTATGTCTCGTTTTGGAAAATATATGTTTGTGTTTGTGATGAGTGATTTCCGATTGTCAGTCTGACAGGATCTAGAAACACCTAAGAGACAAACCTCTGAGCAAGTGTGGAATTGGGTTTCTAGACTGGGTTAATTGAGTTAGAAAGGCAGCATCCATATTAGTCAGGGTTCTCTAATAGGAAGGAAACCAACAGAATAAATAATATATATTCCTGGAGTGCTGCTCGTCTCCAGTCTACTTCGGAATCCTGAAGAAGTCGGTTGTAACGAAACACCTCAGCAACAGGATGCATGAGCTTACGAGCAAGAGTGGGGGCAAGCAGGCAAAAAGCAACGCTCTCCTTCTCCAATGGCCTTCAATATGGCCACCAGCAGAAGGTGAGACCCACATTTGTGGTGTGTCTTTCCCCCCTCAAACAATCCAAGCCCTCACAGCATTCTGCTTGGGCTTTTCAGACGGTAGTCAAGCTGACAACCAAGACTTCATAAAGGGGATGGGGGGAGAGGGAGAGAGAGAGAGGGAGGGAGGGAATGAGAGAGAGCCCTGAAGGGCAGTGTTCATAAGAGAGAGAGAGAGAGAAAGAGAGAGAGAGAGAGAAAGAGATAGAGAGAGAGAGAGAGAGGAGAGAGGAGAGAGGAGAGAGAGAGAGAGAGAGAGAGAGAGAGAGAGAGAGAGAGAGAGAGAGAGAGAGAGAGAGAGAGAGAGCTCTGAAGGGCAGTGTTCATCCCTCTCTGCTCCCTGGCTGGGGATGCAGTGTGACTGGCTGTCTCCACTCTCTCCTCCAGGATTGGCTGTCCTCTCCATGATGATGATAATTGGTTGTTCTCTCCATGGTGCTGTCCTCTCAAGCCAGGATCCAATATAAACCCCTCCTTCTTTAAGCTGCCCTTGTCAGGCATTTTGTCACAGCTCAGAGGAAAGATCATTTACCCATTTTTAAGCCAGTTTGTTTTCTTGCTGTTGAGCCCTTGAATTTCTTTTTATACTCTGAATATTAACTTCCTATCGTGTGTATAAGTTGCAAATATTTTCTCTCACTTATTAGGTGCTCTGTCCACTGTGTCCTGTGGTTGCTCACTGTGTGCAGCTTTTTAGTTTTTCTTTATTTACCCCTTTTCCCCTTTGCTGCCTACTTTTTGGAGATCACGTCTTTAAAACCAAGGTCGAGTCTATGTCCTGGTGTGCCTCAGGACATGTTTTCTTCTATTAGAGTTACAGTTTCAAGTGCATGATTTCTTTATTACTCATTGTAGGAAGGATATCTAAGGAGCTGAGGTTGGCAATGTATGGTATGAGGTCGTAGATTTAAGTGCAGGATGTAAAGAGACCATGAGACTGTCCACAGCATAAAACATGAGATGGTCCACAGCATGAGTACTCCAGGGCTGGGATCAAGTCTCGAGTATATCTTCTTTATGAGTGACCCTAGAGAAATGGCTCCGTTGTTCTTTGCCCCATCTACCTTACTATTAAATCAAAAAAGACCCACCAGACCCTTTTAAAAAATTAAGGGAGATAATACACTTTGAATGTTTTGAGAAGTGTCAGGCATGTAATACCTATGCTGTATGATTACCAGTCACTAGCTGTTGCCTCATTGGTCCAAAGTGTCCATGAGCTCCACGCCTGTGGATCCAAAAAACTATGGATTAAAAACTATTAAAAAAAAATCAGATGCATTCTGAATACATCTGATAGTTTTCTTGCTATTATTCCCTATCAATTCCCAGCATAATAATATTTGTATCCTATCTACTATATTGTATTGGAGATTATAAACAATCTAGAAATCTTTTAAGGTATCAGGAGAATGTGTACAAGTTATCTACCAGCACTACACTACTTCACATGGGGGAGCTGAGAATCCTCAGGAGTCATTTATGTAGAGTGCTGGAATCAATCTCCTACAGGTCCTGAGGAAAAGCTGTATTATCCTTAAGTAACAGTGTGGTCCAAGGAAATTACAATGGCCCAAGGCTGCCCACAATGCTGCATGGCAGCCATGTCTATAACATCATTTCTAACTATCCATTTCAATAGACACCATACACTCTTTATCTTATATGGCATGTCCACATCAGAACACACTACAACCAACCATCTCAGGCCTAAATTACAATCATTTCTACATTTTCCTTATACCCATCATGCAAACTCCATCTTCAGTATCATCAGGATTAGTGTGTGTATGTGTGTGTGTGTGTGTGTGTGTGTGTGTGTGTGTGTGTGTGTAATCTTATTGCTCATGGACTGCTTAATGTCTTAGTACCTGTCCGGTCTCAGTTTTATCTCACTTGATAGAAGCTAGTATTGTCTGAAAAGAGGAACCCTCAATTGAGAGAATGCCTTCATAAGATATAAACAAGCCTGTAGGGCATTTTTAAAACTGGTGATTAATATGGCAAGGGTCAGCACACTGTAGGTAATATCACCCTAGGTCTGGTGCTCCTGGGTTCTATAAGAAAGCAGGCTGAGCAAGCCATAAGGAGCAAGCCAGTAAGCAGCACCCTCCATGGCCACTGCTTCAGCTCCTGCCTCCAGGTTCCTCCTGCCTTCAGTTCCTGTCCTGACTTTCCTTAGTGATAACTATTAGCTATAAGTGGAATAAACCCTTTTTCTTCAGGTTGCCTCTGGTTATAGTGTTTCATCACAACAATAGAAACCCTAATTAAGAGAGCACCTCACTCATCATTGTAGCTGTGTGACACATACTATTTTAGTTGCTCCCTCCTGTGACAAACTACACGTCTTCAGATAAAGTAGCAAATTTGTACAAGTTCTTTTTCTAGTTCGGATGGAGATAGAAGACTGGCCCCTGTAGTAGTAGGAAGAAAAAAAAATAAGTTTAAAAAAAGACGAAAAGAGAAAAGAAGGCAAAACAACCAAACGAAAACAACCTGATCCTTGCACAAACCAGACTTTCCTAGGGGCCTACAGAGAAGTGGTTGAAGCAGGAAGTGAGTGTGGCTAAGTGAAAGCCTGAAGAGTTATTAATGGCCAAGGGGAGAGTCAGCTCAGATTCCACACGCAGAAGGCTCAGGAAGAGTGCGAACAGCTGCAGAAACGAATCTGCCAAGGACTGAGAGATGTTGCTGGGTCAGAAAAATATTTGGAAAAAACAATGACAAAAAGTGCTCAAAATCAGATTAAATAATTGGTCTACATGTCAGTTTCCAAAAGGGAGCAGGGCAGGGGTTAGGGGGATGAGTTAAGAAAGGAGGGAGGGAGAGAGAAAAGGGAGGAGCTAAAGATGTGTAGAGGTGGTGGTGGTGATGGTGGTGGTGGTGATGGTGGTGGTGGTTGTGTGTGTGTGTTTGTGTATGTGCGTGCATGAGTATGTGTTTATCCCACAAAAAAATTATACACAAAATATAGAAGTAACTATTAGCCATCAGTAATAAAAAACATAATAAAAACGTGATAATTATGTTGTTACCTAATTAAAAAGTGTCAAGAGACTTGGATCAGCACTTTACAAAAAGCATATAGAGACGCTAATAACCTCCAACTTAGAAAAGATAGAGCACACTGTCTCAATATTATCATCTCAGAGTTTCTCTCCCCATCTGGCCCTTGCTCATCCACTGTGTCGGTGATAGGGGGACAGTATAGCAGAAGGAATATTTTCACTTTCTCTGCTTGATCCAGGAGTTGGATTACAGTCACAAGCTTCTGGAACACTGGCTGAGGATTGATATTTTTAGAGGCACCTGGCAGAGTCTGTATGCAACAGAGGTCAAAAGCAATAGAAAGGAGGCCTAGGCCCCTTGTGCTTCCTTCCTTTCTCAGTGTCTGCTTGCTTTGCTAGTGTAAGCCTGGGAAGCAGTCCTTGTCTCCTGTCAGATGCAGGGAGCCGCAGTGGCTAAACGCCTGGCACAAGCTGATCCTGCAAGTCACTGTGGAAGGCTGAGAAGTTGACCTAACTTCACGACCATTCGCCCGCCTTATCCCACAGCTGTTTCCTCTTTAACCTAACGCTCATCATTAGCACTGACAGAAGCAAACCTTCGGAATCCAAGTGGATTTCTCAAGAGTCATTCGTCAGAAATGTCATAGGAGCAAAGTACGTGTTTTATTATCCCAAGAAAAGTACATGCTGGTGCTGGGGATATACCATGTAGTAGAGTCCCTGCTCGGTGTGCACAGTCCCTGGGTTCAGGCTCCAGGAAAGAAAGGGGATGGGAGAACAGAATTTTCTGTTTCTCTAACAGTCGTTCTGTCTGTCTGCCCCAAGTGAATGAAAGTTAAGTTTCCAAAAACGGAGAAGGATATAAGTGTCCCACTCCATGTTAGGTGTTTCATTAGAGGGCAAATTGAATCACAATGAGAAAGTAAAAATTATACATTTAATTTTAATAAATTATATAATTTTAATTCATAGTTTAATATAATATATATAATATATATGATATATTATGATATGTATCATCCTTTCTTCTTGTGGCTATATATAATATATATATATATATATATATATTATATGTATACACACGTATCCTTTCTTCTTGTGACCATATCTATCTATATCACCACATTTGTGCAAACATATTACACATTACAACAATAAGCAACAGAGAGATAACCATGAAAGTCAGACCATTCATTGCCTTAACACAAAATTATTCAGAGTTTTCTGTCTTCCCCTAAGTCTGTTAGCATGGGAAGTCTGTGAGCTTGGTTCAAAAGGGCAAGAAGGACTTTATATAGAGTAAATATCGCTGAAGCTACTGAGGAATGAGCCCCAACTTCAGGAACACCAAATGAGTGTTTGTTTTTTCCTATCTCGAACAGCTCAATGAGGACAGCGATGGGGCAGAGAGGCTCACAGAAAAGCTCACTCCTGCTCTTTGCTCCTGGCTTGCAAGAGTGAAGATGTCAAACATAACGAAGGCAAGACATTCTCCCTTAGCTCCTGCCTGAGTCTGTTCCCTATGGTTATGACTGAACACCAGTCCCTTATAAGGAAAGGTTGAGTCAGTTTGTGGTTTTGAAGGCTAGGATAGCCAAGACTGAGGCACCATTTCTGGTGGGGTGTTGATAGCTGACGGGCAGTCTCCAGGGTCTCAAGGTGATGTGGAGTATCACATAGGAAGAGGGAGACTGTGCACAGTCTCTCAGGTCTCTTCTCTTTGGATAAAGCCTGGTGCCACACTTAAGGTCTTATTTCCTTTTAACTGCTCCACAAAAATCCCACTTCCAAATGACATGGCTGAATTAAATTTCCAACCTCTTATTACATCACAGAGTAAGTTTTGATAGGAAGAGTCAAACCATGGCAGTTCTATATTGGACTCTTGAAGTAGAGGTTAAAATGTATGGTCACTCAGAGAGATTTGATTGTCGCCTTCACTGGATGAACATTGGATTGGGAGCTAGCTGTGAAACCCACTGTTGTGGGACAAGGCGACCTTGAAGCGAAGGCTGGAAAGAACCATTAGTCCAGGGTATAGAATGGAGAATCCCTCAAAATGCAAGGGTCTGTGTCCTATCCTGTGGGAGCTGAGCATTGCAGAGAAGCTAGCTTGACAGTCCTGCCATATTAGATAAAGTCAAAGGAGCAGACAATAAATCCTGCTCACAGGTAGCAACTCCGATGGCCAACAGAATGGTCACAGACAACATTCGAAAGCCATTGCTTCAGAGGTAAATCAGGATCCATCTGAGGCAAAGGGAAGTCATCAAGAGGCCAGGTACCCCAGCTCTGCACTGTTCAGATGACACACAAGTCTCCTCCCACTAGGTAACCTCCTGGGAAGAGAGAGAAAGAAAACCACCTTCAGCTATGGGTTGCTCTTATTTGAATAATACTGTTTTCTTTGCATTTTCTATTATTGCCTCAAATTCAAGTCAAACGATGTAAAATACAATGCAAAAAAATGGAGAAAAATCGATGGAGCTATTACATACCGAGAATTTGTCACAGGAAAGAAAATGGAAGCAACTCTCCTTTATTTTCCCCGTTTCAGCTGAGTTCTGTAGTATGCCAACACTATTGTGTGATATCTACTCCTAATCTGTTGTCTCCAGAGAATGCTAATGATACATCTCATATTACCATATCATTTCTTAAAAGTAAAAATTATATCACCGCAATGGGTTTGTAGCTAGTGGTAGAGTGAGTGCCTAGCATTCATGAGACTGTGGACTAAATCCCCAACATTGTGAAACAAACTCCCCATCATAGGTATGTTTGCATACCACCGAGAACTAGCTTTCAGGGCAATCATAACTGAGAAGTAAGGTCTATGATAAATGATGTAATTATACACCAGCTTACAGACCAAAGATATCTCTATGATTTCAATTTAAAAAGCAAATAGAATAAAATACAAATCATTGAGTGGAATATTACAGATCCACTGGACTCTCAGTCTCTCAATCTTTTTTGTTATTTTATCCAGACAAGTTTCAACAAATATGGTAATATATGCCCAATATGTTCAAACCTTCTGCCAAGTTAGGAAAAAGTCAAACTTCCAAAATACAAAAATAACCTGTCTGTGGAAGCCTCCAACCATCATGCCTGGTCTTTCATAAGTTCTGGAAAGTAGAAAAGCTACAGAAACAAACAAACAAACAAAAAAAAAACCAAAAAAACAAAAAATTAAGCAGGTCACAGCTGTTCCCAAAGGAAAAGTCAATGCCCTGAGCTAACCACTGGGGACCTTGTATCTGGATAAAGAGCTATGGCTGGGCCCCATCACCTTAATATAGGAAATTATCATCTAAAACCAACACATATTCTATGAACAAGTCCTGCCAAGCTGGCCAATATTGCTCTCTATCGATAATGGCAGACTCATGAGAATGATGCATCAGAAATTCTACACATGATCTTTAGCAAGATACTTGCTATGATGCATGGGGGCGGGGTGGGGGGGCGGGGCTGGGCTGGGATGAAAGCCGAGTCCCATTAGCGAGGATTCAGAACTACCAGAGTGGTGACCAGTGGTAACTGATGGCACTGCTGTAGACTCTCTGGTGTGGATTAGGGCCTCAGCTCTGGGCCTGGTCCCACTGTAACGGTTTGAAGGGGATATCAATGGTGATAGACGAAATCCTTCGTGGACAAAATGAGGATTCCCAAAAGAACTTAGTAGGCTAAAAGGGTGGGCATGGCCCAGTTTACAGTCAATAGTTCTGCTCGTTGATGGTGGGTCCTCTGCACCTCCCTTTCAGGATAGGCCAGCAACAAAAGAGCAACAGCAATGCATACACACAATTCCCTGACGTTCAAAAGCACCTGCTTTGGAGTCAGACATCTTTGCTCACGTCCCTACGCATTCGGTCCTTCCTCAGCGTGTTGATGACACTGCTAAAGGATACCTACTGCCCCGCCTCGCTGGGTTGACGTGGCAACTAAATGAGATGCAAAAGATGCAGAGTATTTAGCACATTGCCTTGCCCATAATAAGCTCTCAACAGATAATAACTATATATAGATGTACATACACGGTGGCTTAGCAGGAGCATGTGTGAAAAAGACTTGCGATTTTAATAGATTCCAAGTTCCAAATGAGCCAATGATCTGATGTGGTCTCCCAAAATAGCTGATAGGGACTTCAGCTGTCTTTAAACAGCCATGGTAGGCTGAATACATGAAGTGATGAATTTTGCCAGACTTCCCACCCCCATGTCAGATGCCAGTGGGAGCCCGCCCCACTCCACTCCCACTATCTCCCATTAGATCACAACTTCCGCATTGACCTAAGATAAGAGCTCCTGCAGCCACACCGATGAAGGACTGTACTCGTCCAGCCAGGAGAGAAATGCTTAAGGGCATCATAGCAGCTGTTTCAAATATTTTTAGGACAGCCACATGGGAGAGAAATTAGCGCTCAACATACAGTCAAACTGATTTTTTAAAAAGTATTTGTCTATAGGAAATATCTGAGGCTTGGAGGAAGAGCTAACTGAAACAATAAATCAACCATGAAAGAGCACCTTTCAGTCTACTCCGAACAGTCTAGATCATTCCTGAACTGTTTTTTTTTTTTTCTTACCATTGATCATTTTATGGGTATGAGTCTATCGCTCTGAAAACAAACAAAAGCCTTTCCAGAGAGTTTGATCATCTTTTAAGATTCGGTCCACACCATCATCAGCCCATTTTCAGGAGAAGAAAAATAAATAAAGGAGGGATACTTCAGTAAGTACCTCTTAGAGCTCATTTTTCTCGCTGTTTCGCCTGCCCACTGATGAGCTGTGCGGCCTCTTGTCTCAGTTAGCAGTCTTCTGGAGGTCTTGAACCCACTGGTGGCTTTGCATGTTCTTCCTCTCCTCCTTGACTCTGTTTAAGCAGATTGAAAAGTTAGTTTCTTAGGTGAGTGTCAAGGATGCACAGGATGGAGCCCCACGCAGCCAGCTGCTCCATGAGGAAGAGCATTGGTGACTCTGCCTTCTACATACGTAGTGTCCTGACTCCATCTCAAGTTCTCATCTGTGGGTTATGATGGGGTTCGGCTCGCGGCGGGCGCGTCTGCAGACACCAGGCACAAACAGCTCCACGTTTAAGAGGTTTAATTAAAGGGGAGTGGGGACAGCGGCCCAGGAAGAGAGAGAGAGAGGAGAGAGGAAAGAGAGAGATATGGAGGAAAAGTACCCATATATATATATATATATATATATATATATATATATATATATATATATATATGTCGTGACGTAGCAGTCCAGGTAAAGGTGGGAGTTGAACCCAATGGATTCTGGGAATATGGTGGCCGTTGCCTTGGCGACAGGTCTGTGGACCCGCCCATATCTGCCGCAGGTTCTGGGTGCTAACAGGTTATCCCAGGCTCTGTTTTTAAGTAGGGCATCTGTGTGTGTGTGTGTGTATGTGAGCGCATATATATACATGTATACACACCCACACATACACATGTATGTATATGTGTACACATATGTATACATACACACACATATATAATTTTTTTTAAAAATAAAAACATTCGTATTCTGATCCTAGTGTAGGTAGTAGGGCTTTGATGGAACAGGCTCCGATTTCTCTTACCTGATCACTGCATTTAAGTGAGAGAGAGAAAAAACAGGATCCCATTCATAATGCAAATAATAGAGAAAAGCAGAAATCAATTTGCCTCCTAATCCAAACCAGAAAGCTGTTGTAGCTCTGCACCATTTCCAAAGACTATTAGTGCACAGGCAGACGCCTGCCCTGGAATGAAAACCTATGCAGTGTGAGGCTGCGGCTACTAAAACCCTCTGTCCTGAAGTCTCAAAAGTCGGGAGTGAAGTGGGCTGAGGGCGACTGACTAATTGGAGTACTTTGATCTGGACACGTATTAATTTAAAAATAAAAAAAATAACTTCAATCAGTACCTCTCCAATACTGAGAAGTTGCGACAATGGCTACTTGGTTGACATTTATAAAGGATGGGAATTAAAGGTGGTAATTATGTTTTATAAATACTAGGAACCTCTCGAGGTAACCCTAAATGCATAGCTGATGATGCTGAGTTCTTAAAGCATTCTTTGAAAAGCACCCCAGGGACAACCCCACTCTCCCATTCTTCCACAAGACATTATTTACCAGCAAACTTCAAAGGATCCCACAGCGATTTTCAATTATATTTATTATTAGTTCCATAGTCAGCACACTGATTATATAAAGTAAAGCCAGTTAACTTGGGCGGCTCAGGGGCCGGCATCAGGTTTCAAAGTGACATGTGACTGTTGCGGAAGGTCACAGACTTGGGGAAGAAAGCCTTCCCTCTTTTGTTTTGTTTTGGGTTGTTTTGACTCTATCAACAGAGTCTCCCATTCCAGACACTACTGTCTTCATCCAAAGGTTAACACAAAAATTTTCAAACAAAAAATATTTTAGGTGTTTTTATTTTAAATAACATTTCAAGAGGTGACTAAAGAGATGGCTCAGAGCAATTAATGTTCCTGCAGAGGTGTCAGTTTGTTTCCCAGCAACCAAATGTCAACTCAGAACCTTCTGTACCTTCAACTCCAGGGGACCTGACACTGTCTTCTTGCTTTCTCACACCAGGCATGGTACGCATACATACATGCAGGCAAACACTCATATACACAAAATAAAATGTCCCACAAGCTCATTTATACTGACAATACACTTGGCAATTTCTCTTGGATTTTCTTCTTTGATTTTTAGGATTTATTTTAACATATCAACAGATTATCTCTAGTATATAAAATTACATTGTCATGAATTTCAGTGATGCTAGTTAACATTGATATAGTAAGACACACAAAAAAGATCTGGTAATTATAGGTCAAGAATATCATCCTGGGCTGGGCAGTGGTGGCACATGCCTTCCATCCCAGCACTTGGGAGGCAGAGGCAGGTGGATTTCTGAGTTCGAGGCCAGCCTGGTCTACAGAGTGAGTTCCAGGACAGCCAGGGCTATACAGAGAAACCCTGTTTCGAAAAAAACCAAAATTAAAAAAAAGAAAGAAAGAAAGAAAAAGAATATCCTGGCCAGATGATGATGTGGCACCTTTAAGCCTAGCACTTGGTTGGTACAGGCAGGCAGATTTCTGTGAGTTTGAGGCTAGCCTGGTCTAAAAAGTAAGTTCCAGGGCAGCCAGCGCTACACAGAGAAACCCTGCTCAATTAAAAAAAAACAAAAAACAAAAAACGAAAACAAAAACAAAAAAAGACCATTTCCTAGACTCTGTCCTAAGAAAGTCAGATTAGTGAATTGGTAGGTTAACACTCATTACAAGATTTCAAATGATGACTTGTAAGTAGCATCTCTGAAACCCATCTCTTCATCAGCAGGCATCATACCGAAGCATCACAGCACTGCTGTGAGTCTTTTCCCTAAGAAGGGCGGGGGATTTGTTCCAAGAAAAGGATGTTCCTTATCCCAGCGACTGCATCCATCAAGGGCTCTGGAATTCAAAGCAATGACTTTACTCATGACTGAGTGTTGTGAGAGGTTTTGTTGCTGCTGCTGCTGCTGCTGTTGATGATGTTGCTTTTAAAACCAAGGTCTGCTGTGAGAATGAGGGGACTGAGGAGACACAATGAAAGGCACCAGGGAGAAGATCAGGCTTGAGACAAGTGGAACAAGGGAGGTCTATGATGGGGCCCTGCCCAGAACAGGACTCCTCGGCCATTGGCATCTGCTTCTTTGCAGTCCCGAAGCGGAAAGAGAAGAGCAGCCAGCCTCCTGCAGAAGTTCTTCACAGTCTCCCAGGGATTTACAGTCATGGTCAACGTTTTTTTGTTACAGGACAATGTCCAGCAACCACTCGCAAACTTAGACATAGAGCAGTAGCCAAATTTTACAGGCTAGTCACAAATATCAGGCTAGGGGGTGATTATCCATGGGCTTAGAGTGAGTTGGGCATATTTAAATTATGAGTGACATGTTTATATCTCCTTGCCCCCAAACAAATGTTAGCGACAGCTCCACGGTCAAGAGCCCTTCTCTCTGAGGTAGCTGCCACCAACCATAGTTTTCTAGACAACTTGAGTCATTAGTCTTTCAGATGTGCTGGGTCTTTATACTAACAGTGGTTTGTGGGGGCCCAGTTTTTCCTTGGCCTCTTTATAACACTGGAACAAGGATTAAGCTCCTCTGATTTAGATCTCAGAACTGACTGCTGAAATAGAACATTTTAAACACTCTCAGTTAGGAGACAGTAGGAACAAGGTCTCAGCCTGCAAAAATAGAGGCCAAAACTAAGACAGGAAATGAGGTGGCAGACAGTTCACAGCGCTTCACAAAACAGGTAACATGGGCAAAATGTGCGTCACCTTTTTACCGAGTTGTTACAATGACTTCATTTACCACAGGTATCTGCAAGTTGAGTGAAGAGAACAATGTTTGCTTACAAATGAAGATACCGGCCTGGCAGTGATGGTGCATGCCTTTAATCCCAGTACTTGGGAGGCAGAGGTAGGTGGATTTCTGAGTTCGAGGCCAGCCTGGTCTACAGAGTGAGTTCCAGGACAGCCAGAGCTATACAGAGAAATCCTGTCTCAAAAAACTAAAAAAAAAAAAAAAAAAAAAAAAAAAAAAAAAAAAGAAGAAGAAAAAGATACTGAAACTTAGGCTAGGCAGAACCCATGAAGCTCCAGAAGAACCACACAGAGAAACTGATCTCTCCTGCTCTTTGCTTTCACTGATGTTGCCAGTGAGGAGCAAGAGTGTGGTTACCATGAAATCAAGAACAAAGGACAAGGTCAGGTGAAGCTGCCACTAGCTTAAGTAATATCTGACTGAATAGAAATATGTTTTTGAAAAGGCCTGTCAAAAGTTTACCCACAGGCTTCCAGCCTTTGCTTCACATACAAAAGTCAACGTCACCATCAGCTTCAAAAGCCAAGGCCCTTGTGTGTGAGTTCCATCCAGTAGGCCAACGGCAACAAAGCATTCCCTGCATCTCTGCTGTGGAGTGGATGTTTATGTCTCTCAAAGGCTCATCTATCCAAAGGCTTGGTCTCTGGGTGCCCTTGGGGGGTGGCAGTCAGGTGAACACCAGGGGGGAGGACTTTAGGTCACTGGGCAAGACTTTGAAGGAAATTGTGAAACCCCTGTGTGGTGCCTTGAATAGTAATGGCCCCCCTAGACTAATGTTTTAAATGTTTGACCACAGGGAGTGGCACTATTAGGAGGTATGGCCTTGTTGGAGGAAGTGTGTCACTGTGGGGTCGGGCTTTGACTTTGAGGTCTCATGCTCAAGCTGTACCCAGTGTGGTTCACAGTCTCCTTCTGCTGCCTGTAAATCAAGTTGTAGAAATCTCAGCTCCTTCTCTGGCACCCTGTCAGCCTGAATGAAACCATGCTTCCCTCCCTGATGATAATGGACTAAACTACTGAAACTATAAGCCAGCCCCAATTAACTGTTTTCCTTTATAAGAACTGCTGTGGTCCAAAAAGGTATACTATGCAACACACAGTGATACAGCACGGCTTCCATGGTAACACTGTCTGTCTGTCTGTCTGTCTGTCTGTTTTCTTTGGTGATATGATGATTTGTATATGCTCGGCCCAGGGAGTGGCATTTTTTAGAAGGTGTAACCCTGTTGAAGTAGGTGTGGCCCTTGTTTGAGTAGGTATGTCACTGTGGGCGTGGGTTTTAAGACCCTTGTCCTAGCTGCCTGGAAGTCAATATTCTGCTGGCAGCCTTCAGATGAAGATGTAGAACTCTCAGCTCCTCCTGCACCATGCCTGCCTGGATGCTGCCATGTTTCAGCCTTGATAGTAATGAAGTGAACCTCTGAACCTGTAAGCCAGCCCCAATTAAGAGTCACCATGGTCATGGTGTCTGTTTATAGCAATAAAACCCTAACTAAGGTAGGGAGGTTGCATGGGTGGAGGGTGAATATGGAGGGATGTGTGATTGAGGTGCATAATGTGAAATTTACAAAGAGTCAATAGAAAGAGTTACCATGGTCATGGTGTCTCTTCACAGCAATAGAAACCTTGCTCAAGACACTCAACCTCTTCCTCTTGCTCTTTGCTTCCTAGCCATGAGATGAACAGTTCTGATCCATTATGCACCCACTGCAGTCTACACTCCATCGCTGCCATGATATGCCCTTTTGCCACAGGCTCAAAGCAATGAACAAGCTAAATATGGAGCAGAGCCTTCAAAACTGTGAGCTCAAAACAAGCATTTTTCATTATAAGTCAGTTATCTCCAAATCTTTCATAAAAGTAACTGAAAGCTAAAACAACAATAACAACAGCAAACCAATCTGCTGCTATGTAGACCAAAATTTGATAGAAGACTACATAAAGTCTGAATGAAGAGAGTGAAAACATTAACAAGGTTCAGTATTAGTGGTTCACTGAGCTCTCTAAATAAGAGATGAACCGTGAAAATGTAAAGACACTGCAACCAGTTGCAACACCAATTCTGTCTCCTGTGTTCCTGGGAAACAGACCTTCTTGGGAAACATTTCTAAGCCCTCGCTGGTCTTAAACTTGAATAGAGAAGTTGAGACACTTTTCTTATGGAAATACATGCCATACGTTGTTTTTATATCATTTGATTTCAGTTGTTTTAGCTTCAAAGTTGAGCAACACACTTGCAGGCAGAGCCAGTGTGGAGGTTGTTCCATGTTGTACTTGACTGTGGCCTGAAAGCTTTGCAGGGGGAATGTAGCCTAATTCACCACTAACATGAATCCAACAGCTTCCTTGCTGTTGGGAAAATAATTCTTTTTCTTTAAGTTGCATACAAAGGCTGTGGCAATTTTCCCCCACATGGAGGCCACCCCTTGAATCCAAAATGTTTGATGTGAAATGCATTCTCGTCCCTGTGCCTTTCTCCAAAGCCACGAATTTCCCCATTCTCTCCAAGTTCAAATTAGCTCTGCCTCATGTGGGTCACCAACTCCATTTTCTCCCTCCAAGAGGAAAACTGAAGAATTCCAAAGGATTGTAAAGTAAGAAAAGAGAGTCTCCTGGCCTCCTAGTGGAAGCAGAAACGGCAAGCCAACTTCAGTGTGATGACACATGCTATACTCCCCAAATTAGACACTGTGGGGCATTTCCTACATGTAGAGCCACAAGGCTCTTCCCTATCAGGGGAATTTTAAGCCTAGAAAGAAAATACAGAGGCATAACAACAGAGCCATCCCGGAAAGAATTCAGCTGGTCTGAGAGAGGATATATGGCTAGTCATGCTATGTTGGACCTAAGAGCAATAAGCCCTTGCAACTAATCTCAGAGAATCTGCTCACTGAGAACTGGTGCCCTAAAGTCTTTCTTCCCTTCAACAGAAATAAGAATATAGGAGCCACAAGCCTCTTCTCCATACTCTCTGTTCCTTGTTGCAGTAGCTCATTCCCTGCCAGCAGGACTCTGGTCTCCTCCACAGCATTAAACAGAGGGTGGCCATCCTTCCGACATCTCTTATGCTATGTTTTACAAGCTGATATTCCTAAAGGAAGATGAAAAATTAATAAGCTTTCCTAAGTGCCAATGGAAATGGGAAGACATGGGGACACAGCGGGACATCTCTGGGTAAGTGAGTCTTGCTGGGACGAGTCTTTTGACCTGGTTAACATCCAATTTCAGTAGTCTGAGAGCGTCATGTCAAGTTTATCCCTCACATGATTTTCTTCTTAATGAAGAAAAGCAAACTGGAAATGCCACAGTGCTGTGTGGATCATCATCCCCTGGAGAACTGTATGGGAAAGCTATAATGAAGTGAGTACGTAATTCAATGTTAATGTATAAAATACATGTCAATTTGTAAAATAAAATCAAATTCACATTTTCAAGGGCTTTTGAATTTACTGGGCAATACCTACAGCAAGTTTAATCAAGTTACAGATTTCCATCCCAGAGTCAATCCCATTGCCAATTCATCATGACTTGTACCCAACATCCTCACAGTCATCAAAAGTGATGCGGTTGCTGAAGTCAAGTGTCCTAGTTTGCTTTTTGTAGCTGTGATAAGTAACAGGACAAATGAAGCAACTTGGAAAGGAAAAGATTCGTTTAGTGTACACTTGCATATCACAGTCCATCGCCGAGAGAAATCAAGACAGGAATCTGGAGGCAGAAACTGAAGGAAGAGTTAAGGAGGACCACTGCTCACTAACAGGCTCGCTCCCACTGTTGGCTCAGTTTGCTTTCTTATACCTCCCAGGACCACCTGCCAAGGGGTGGTGCCAACCCCAGCGGGCTAGGCCCTCACACATCAATCCCTAATCAAGAAAACATCTCCTATAAACTTGCCTATAAGCCAACCTGATGGAGGCATTCTCTCAGTTGAGGTTTTCTCTTCCCAGATGGCTGTGCCAAGCTGACAAAAAACTTACAGCATATCCAGTGTGGCTTTGATTGAAGTTTGCTGGATTTTCCCCTGCTTGCCAACCTGCAGTTTAAAATACAGAGATCCAACACTGTCATCAGACAGCAAGATCCAGCTGTAACTTCCTTTGCACAGCAACAGTCTTGGCATCTGTGTGTCACCCCCAACACAGATCATGTGGCTGTCTGTGATCACGTGTTCCTGATACATGCTATTCATTATGAGGCAGATGGGAGTGCTCGGAAAGGAGGCTGAAATACTTTGATATGTGATGGGATTTCCTCTTAATTTACAGCACCACATCCTTTTCTCTGCCTTCTGTGTCTGCCAGCTCACTTTCCCTTTGCATGATTTTGTCCTGGAAGGCAATTCCCAATTTTGAAAATGATATGTACACATGGATCCGTATTGGCAAACAGCCACCCTTGGTCCTCCATACTGAGATCTTTCCCCAAAGTCCTTGCCAAGAAACTTGCTGCTAGCAATTAAAGATGACCAATGGGGATTTTAAAGAGCTTGCTCTCTCAGGTTTGGGCAAAAGGAAGACGCGTTGCAGGCCAGGCTCTTGGATAGCTGCTGTTGGGATGGAGAGTGGAACACAGTGAGTGGACGGAGGAGAGAGCAGCAGAATCAGCCACAAGGATACACCAAACTGTAATCAGGCCCCAGCCAATGTCCCACTGGGGCTCCAGAATTTGACTGGCCTTGCAGAGTTGCCCCCGGGGTGGAGTGAGGGGCCAGGGGGAGGCTGCCGGTAGCATCCCAGCAGTGGCCTCAGTTCAGCAGCTGCCTTCAGTATAAGTTGTGAGCCGTTGACAATTAACACTCCCAGCAGCTATGCAGTGGAGAATGCTGAGCCCTCAGGTCGGTGGGGTCAGGGTGGGAGGAACAATGGTGAGCAGCAATGACTGCTGGGACCTGATTACATATGCTCTCCTTGGTCAAAGAATCCTCCCTCTGTCTAGCCACCAGCTTAACCATTTATGTATTTACTTATTTACTTACTTATTCATTCACTTATTTGCTTTAGAGACAGGGTTTCTCTGTGTGGCCCTGGCTTTACTGGAACTCACTCTGTGGACCAGGCTGGCCTCGAATTCACAGAGATCAACCTGCCTCTGCCTCCCAAGTGCTGGGATCAAAGGTGTGCAGAACCACTGCCTGGATAACTTTTTGCTCTACTACTTGACCAAGTGACTGTTGGATCAGAATATACCCTCCCTCTCTTAACAATGTGAGAATCGTGAGAAGGGTGGGTGAGTTTTTGCATTCAAAAGATAACTGGATTTACCGAATGCTGCTGTGTCGAGACCATCTGGAGCCACACTGTGGTATAAGGCCAGTGCACACTCATGAACACAACGCCCTTCACAGAAGCCTACCCTTCTGGATAAATGGCTTACAGTCTAGATGTTAGGAAGTTACCACACCTAACTGATCATAATTGTCAGACTAGTGCTTGAAAATTCACTGTTTCTTCTTTTGAAACTATTTTAAAAAATCACACTTTCCTACCATAGAAGTAAAAAACATAGTGGGTTCTTTCTCTGGTAACAGCCTAGAACTGGGACATGTTTCAGTCTGGCTTTCTCGTCTGCAAGGTCCATAGCCCCCAAGCAAATACTTTATGCTCTCTAGGCCCTGGTTTTCTCAACCTGTGGTATGTCTGGGGAAGATGAGTCTTGCACCCTGGAATGAGTCCTGTCACAGAAAGCTAGAGCTGGAAGTGAGCACGGCAGTCATGCTCTCCAATGGCCAAATGATCATGTGACCTCCTATAGCTGTCAAAGGCCTTGCCAATGATAGACCAGATGGGCAAGGACAGGACACAGGCCAGCAGCATCCAGCCATCTTGCTCCTTGGCCAATGAGCCTGCACCTAATCCTCACCCTGAATACATTCCCACAACGCTACACAGGAGAATTACATGTGCTGCGTAGTCCCAGAGAGCCTTTCAGAAAGCACGTGATGCTGGCCAGTAATGTCAGCCTATGCACTGGAAGCAAGGCACTCTTCAGATCTGAAGGACTACTGTTAAAAATTTGTTACCTAAGTCATTATGCCAAAACTCCACCTTGGGATCCAGGAGAGAGGAGAGAAGTAGCTCATTGTATGTTGCTAATGCAATTTCTGAGCATGCACATCCATCTGGGTATGCAGCTGTTGCAGAGGAGACGGGGGTGGGGGAGAAACAGAGCCTTTTAAAAACCAAATTACTATGCCGTGTATTTTATATTATTTCCTGCCCTGCTTCTTTAATCAGTCTAAATTGAGAGCTCTTGTAATTCCCTAGAATCAGTGCATAAGCTCTCGGCATGCTCAAGTGCTGCAGGGTGTGCAGTTTCTCTATCCTTCCGTAGGTCTTCATCTCCAAAATTTCATTACCAACCCACACATGAGTCATTCCCTCCCATGCAATCCACTTAAGACGCCCACCAAGAGAGAGCCCAGAAAACGCTGAGCCTCTTCATTTGATGTATTATGGACTTTTCAAAGTGACAGGGGAGAGGAGGGGCCGACAAGGTCCCCTCATGAAGTCAACCGAAGACATGGACACATCTGATCCTTACCCATCTCCCTTCCCACGAGGTGCCCTGAGACTCTGCTGTGTGCTTCATGAGAGCCTGAGGAATCAGATGGGGAGGACAGCTGCTGAGGGACAGTGGAGATGGGAGAAGTTGCTTCACAGGAGGATAAAAATCAGAACTGGAGACTATCGAGAAGCATCCCATGGGCCGTGTGCAAGCGTCTCTGGTAGGTACAGCAGACCTGGGGCTGGAGAGGTCAGACAAGTGTGCAAGTGCATTTACTGTCTAAACCTGATGTCCTGGTTAGCTTTGTTATCACCTTGACAAATCTGAAAACAGGGAACCTTCACTGAAAAGCTACCTCCATCTGACTGGCCTGTAGGTGTGTCTATTAGTGTTTTCTTAATTGCTAGTTGATGTAGGATGGCCCGGGCCTCTGCTGCAGATGAGCAATAGCTATATAAGGAAGGAAACTGAGCAAGCCAGGGGGAGCAAGGCAGTAACCAGCCTACTTCCATGGTTATTGCTTCCAGTGCCTGCCTTGGCTTCCCTTGGTGATGAACCATAACACGTAGGATAAAATAAATCACTCCTCCCCAGCTTGCTTTTAGGTTTTTATCACAGCAACTGGACTCAAACACTTGAGGACCTGAGTTCAGATCCCAGAACCCACATGAAAAGCTGGGGCTGTGAGCGTCTGCCACCCCAGCAGAAACAGGAGGATTGCCAAGACTTGATGAACAGCCCAGCTTCAGGTTTAGGTGGCAAGGCAGAGAAGGATAGATCAGGACACCGGATATCCTCTTCTGACCTCCTCACACATACATAAGCACATGCAAAAGTGTATGTGCCCTTCTCCAGCACACACATATACATATATCACAATAACATACCCATTCTGTCTCACACACACAACACACACACACAACACACACACACACTAACATAAAATAGAAACCTAGTTTAGGGTTCTTCTTGCTATCTATCTCTCATGTTGTGATTCCAAATTCTGCCTCTCCTCCTAAGGTGTCTGAATGCTGGTCTGGTTGAGAGCAAGTGCGAGGTCGGGGTGGTCCTTCTCCAAGAACCTTAGTATTACAGCTCTTTTCAGCAAAGGCCTTCTCCAACAATCTTTAATGAAGCAGCTTTGTAAGACAATCTTACCTTATTCATATTTCCTTGTTCCAGGTGGGTTTGAACACACACACACTTTATTCTGGGTGAACCAAGGGTTATATAGTTTTGGGGAAAGGGGTGAGAATGTCTAGGGAGGGAAAAGATCATTGGCTGAAGGCTGAGGCTCCTGAGATGGTTCATTTGCATGGGGAGGAATTATAGGTGCTGGGTTAGGTGACTCTGCCTATGACACCTGGCTGGGGGTGCCCTCCTTGCCTCCTTACAGTGCAGGCAGGGAAACAGAGAGGGAGGTAACCTCACTCTGGCTGGTTTCAGGATGGGATTCTAATCTCAGTTTCTGAGATTTCTGGGGTGTGAAGATACTTGCCTTCACCCCCTCCATGCTAATTCCCTTGCTGGCACGGTCCACGTGACCTACATTATGTGATCCAGGGCAAGTCAGTAACCTCTGTGGGACCTCAGTGTGTCCTCTGCCAGCAAGTGAGGGTTCTGTGGTCTGATAATGTCTGATAATGTCTAATAATGCCAACCGAACAGAAATTTCAGAAAGTGGTTGTACAAGATACACCAACAAATATTGTTGTAGCTCAATGGTAAAGAGCTTGGCTAGACCCTACCAGGCCCTGGGTTCAATTTTCAGTGGTGAAAAAAAAATCAACACCTGTTTCCCTCTGTCTTTTCTACAAAGAGATTTGGGAAATGTCACCCCCAAATCACCCCCAATGTAGTGCCCTTCACTGAGGAGGCAGGAGCAGAAGGGCATGACAGTGGTTATCTTGGGTGACTAATCACCTGTAGGATACCGACCAGCAGCTTCCTACTAGCGTGGGTTTCCACGAACCGGGAATGTGGGAGACCTGCAGTATGGGGAAAGCAGAGAAAAGGACGCACACACCAAGAGACGTTTCTCATCAAGGTGCACTTTACTTAATGACGGGAGAGGATTTATACTCAAAGGCATCACAGGTAAGCAATTGGCATTTAGGTGATAATAAGACATCAAAGCTCAGTATGGATACAAAGGAATCCAGGAAGGGGAAGAAAGATCAAAGAATCACGGCTTCGAAAGAAACAGGTATCTGGTTCTTGAGTCATTTGCATGGGCTCCAACCCCCCAGCGCGCAGAGACTAGCTGTCAACTTGTAGTTTCGGTTTGAGAATCTCCGAGAGCACAGCAGGGCTTCCCACAATCACCTATTAGCCAACAGGCTTCATTGTCACTAAAACGATTTACTGCTCCAGAGCCCTGACCCTACAACCACAGCTCTGCAAGCATACACAAAGGAGAGTGGAGGACCATGGGAAGAAGGCCCAGTGGGATGAAGTGCAGAATTCAGGGTGGTTTCCAGTTAGGAACCCAGCTAGGGACAGATGTATACCCACAGGAGGGTAATTTAAAAGGGGGATTGAGTATGAATCTGTCGGACGGGGGCACAGGGCTGGGAACCATGTAGTAGTCACTACACCAGAGCTAAAAGAAGCAGGGAGGGGAGATGCACCAGAATTCCAAAGAGGGCGCCATGAGGAACATAACCTAGGTGACCTTTAGTGAAAACAGGCAGCCAGCCTGGGGTGACCTCCTAGGGGAAAGCCAAGGGGTGATAACCTCAGCCGCATCCCTTTTCTCGCTAGTCTACTTGGCCCCTCCATTGGCCAAGATCAAATGACGTCCATTTGTGCAATCCAATCAAGCCAAGACGCAGGGTGAAGAGAGTTTCTGAGGCAAGAGCAGGGGGTATCCCACTCCACAAAGACAAGAGGCTCCAGGGACAGTGCATCATAATGTCCGATCACCATCCCACACCCATCCTGAAAGCACCTTCTCAGACTTGGAGATTGGGGGCAGGCAAACCCTCCTGACTCAACTGCAGCACAATGTTTCCTTAGAACATTAGATCTAGACTGACATGGACCTCATTCAGCCATGACTGCCCATAAATAGTTGCATGATCTCAGGCCATATTTAAGTTTTTCAAGCCTTATTTGACAATTAATACAATACTTTCATCCCCAGTATTACAGTAAACACTGGGGGAAAAAAAAACAATTGAAGTCCTTTTGTTTCAAATAATACCATCTATTTTGGGGCATGGTTTGAACGAGTCCCCCTGGGATTCATGCCCTTGAAAGTCTGTTCCTCAGTACAGTAGAGCTGGGAGGTGGCAGACTCTTTAAGGCAGCCTAAGGGGATGTAATTAGATCCTTGAAGGCAGGGCCTTCATAAGGCATCAGTGTGAATTTCACAGGAAACCAGTTAGCTCTCAGGAGCAAGTTCTGAGAGCTCAAGACCTCCATCAGTGATTTTCCTTTGGTGTGTGGCTAGTTCCTTTTCCATCTCTCTATATGTTGTAATGAAGCTAAGGAGGCTTCAACAAATAGGACCCCCAAATCAAACAGTGTCACTGTTGGGGGTCGGGGAGTGGACTTTGAGGTCTCCTTCAAGTATGGAATTCCAGTCTCCTCCTTGCTGCCTGCAGATCAGCTTCTCCAGCACCATGTCTACCTGCATGCTGCCATGTTTCCTGCCATGATGATAATGGACTAAACCTCTGAAACTGTAAGCCAGCCCCAATTAAATGCTTTCCTTTATGAATGTTGCCTTGGTCATGATGTCTCTTCACAGCAATAAAACCCTAACAAAGATACAATCTATGGTTAAGTGCAAATTCCAGAGAGATAGAGGGGCAACTCTATTGGCTCTTCTTGGGTGAGGCCAACCAAGCATGGTGGGAATAGGAAAGGCCTCAATGGTCATGGTCATGCCGTACGCCTTTATTTTTCTTGTGGACAAATCTGGAAATGAAGACTTTGGAAGAGTGATGTACTCTCCCTCCAGAAGCTGCTGCACGCAGACCCAACCCAGGGTCAGCCTGGTGTCAGCTGCTACCTTTCCAGTCACTGCAGTAGAACATTCAGTTTCTTTCCTTTGAAGATTTCTGGTTATTCACTAATTATTGACCATTTTTTACCTTATTATTCTCATGAGATTATAAGCAAATAAAGAGAGACTGTTTGATTCCACTCCATCTCTCTAAACCCTCTTTGTATAATGCTTTGCAAACAGCGGTGTCTACGGGCATAGTTTATTTGGTAAAATTTACTACTCTGCACCACAATCAAAGTTGGTGTGAATAAAATGCACCTTGCGGCCCACACTCACACTTGGTGATGTAAAGTCTGCATCCATGCAAAAGGCTAGGAATTCTGATGTAGTGGAAAATGTTTTTTTAAAAAAAATGTATGGGCTGATGAGATAGCTCAGTGGGTAAGAGCACTGACTGCTCTTCCGAAGGTCCTGAGTTCAATTCCCAGCAACCACATGGTAGCTCACAACCATCTGTAATGAAATCTGATGCCCTCTTCTGGTGTGGCTGAAGATAGCTACAGTGTACTTAGATATAATAATAAATAAATCTAAAAAAAAAAACTGTATGGGGGATGGAAAGGTGGCTCAGTGGTTAACAGCACTGGCTGCTCTTGCAGAGGACCCATCCATATGGTGGCTCACAACTCTGCAACTCCAGTTCTAGAGAAAACACCCTATTTTGACTTCCATAGGTATCAGACACACACAAGTTATATATAAATACACATAGGCAAAACACCCATGCACACAAAATAAAAATATTTTTTTTAAATTTTATTGTGCTTAGTTCTACTCAGTATTTCAGATTATCATGAACAGCTTACCACCACTGATAATTCTGTCAAGCAACAGGTGATACCTGGGACCATGTCCAAATGGTTTCTGAGAAATAGGCTATAATAGAGAATGTGCCACCATTGATCAGCCATGTCTGGAATGGACATGGGTTAGAAATCCCAGCAGGTGCCTGGAGTAGTTGGCATTCCTGGACTGTATTCAAACACTGAAAGAAATGTGAAAAATCAGAATCTACAAGATAAACTCAAAGGAATGAGACAGAGTATTCTAACCGTGACCTCAACTTAGAAATGATTTAGGGGTTAATTTAAAGCAGATCCCATCACGGGACACTTGCCAATGGAATACCATTTTGTTCTCTGGCATTACCACCATTATTCTGATTGCTTAAAAGATAACAGGACAGGATGAGAGAGATGATTGTCAAGGACTGCTGCTTGGAGACTTGTTTCTCACCCTTTAAAGAGCTGATCTACTACACAGGAGTGTGTGAGTCCATATGTGTAAGTTAGACTCAGGGTTGATGGAGGACAGAAAACACAACCAAAAAGGTCTTAAAGGAGAAGCTTGCTGTATTGTTCTCACCTATAGTGTATTTATTTTCTGGATGCTGTGTTAAGTACCTGACAAAATCAACTTAAGGAAGGCGGGGCGTTTGTTTTGGCTCGAGGTTTAAGGGTACCTTGTATCATGGTGGGCGGAGCTGGAGGCCCGTGGTCTCACTGCATTGGTCAGGGAGCAGAGAGAGGTAACTGCTAGTGTTCACCCTGTTTATTCATTCTGGGCTGCCAGTCCGTGGAAGTCTGGGCTTCCACCCTACATTCAGGGTGGGTCTTCCTACCTCAGTTAAACATCTCTGACAATATATATATACCACAACACTACTAGAGCTATCTCCAAGCTGTTTCTAAATCTGGTCAAGTTGACAATCAAGATTAAACGTCACTCACAGTCATACCAATCCCAAACTGATAGGACGTGCCACAGTCACTAGAGGCCTGCTTTGCCTTCCATCTGTCTATCCTGCCTTCCTCATAGAGAGACTTCAGCCTCCGAATCACCTCAAATCCATGATAGCTACCAAAATTCCAACTAGTGACTAACTCCACTCTAGCCAGAATCAAAAGACAGAACAAAGAGGCAAGTGGATGTGTTTTCCAGCAGTCAGCCCAGCTTTTAATTATTTTCCGAGAAGCCCTACTTGGTGGCTTTCAACAACACCCACTGGCAACGCCTAACAGTAAGGATAATTAGGAACACATGGCCATATAGGGAGGAAAGAATGGTTTGGGGGCTGACAGGCCACCAAATGCCTATGACACACTTTGCCTTTTAGAAGGATGCTGCCCTCAAGACCTCAATGACCCTCTAGATCTTGGGCTCTGTGACAGCAGAGATCCAACCCCAGCCCCACCCAGCACCCGGTGTACTTTGAGAAACATAGAGTAACTGGCCAAGTCAGAATGGATACGTCAGTCTGGCCCCAAAGCCCCACTATGTTTTGAGACATGTACAAAGGGAGCAGTGAGTTAGCTGGGGTAGGAGGTGGGAAGGTGGGTTCAAAGCTGAACAAAGACTGTCCCAAATACCTTTCACCAAGAACTCTGAGCAAAGATTCACAAAAGACAGCAGGAAAAAAAACAAAAACAGGAGAAAATGGAAGAATATTGCACAAATCTAGTTAATCCCAATCAACTTGAACCAAGAGCATGCCACAAAAGCTGGTGAAGGAGGCTGGATTCGAGGTTTCTAGAGGACAGAGGCCCATGGCCCCACAGAGAAGGAAACCTCAGAAATCCCAGGAATCTGGGTTGTGGGGGATGTAGGTGGAAATGGTTCCATTGTACCAAGAGAAGGGGAGATGGGAGAGGAATCTCCATAGAACCAGAATAGGATAGCCAAGACAAAGAGAAAAAAATCCAGCCAACAAGATTGCTGAAAGCTGGTGTTTTACCCTCTTGTGATGTGCACATGGATAATCTACATTCTTTTTTTTTAATCTTTTTTTAAAATTATTTTTTAAAGATTTATTTATTTATTATATGTAAGTACACTGTAGCTGTCTTCAGACACTCCAGAAGAGGGCATCAGATCTCGTTACGGATGGTTCTAAGCCACCATGTGGTTGCTGGGGTTTGAACTCAGGACCTTCGGAAGAGCAGTCAGTGTTCCTAACCGCTGAGCCATCTCACCAGCCTGATAATCCACATTCTTGATAGAACTGTGTCTATTCCAGACTGAGCAACCAGAAGAGAAGAATGCTGGAAAACAAGCCATCTGGGAACAAACTGCCTTTTCTAGAGGTCCCACTGAAGTGGGGGACAAGGGTTACTGTCCTAGCAGGCCATATGGTAGGGGCTCTGTGACTACTCTGCCCTCTAGGGAAACAAAAGTCAATGTGAGACTTCTAAATAGGACTTTAAAAACAATCCAAGGGCTTAAAGCTTCTCCTCTTCTGTTCCTGGCTATAACTATCAGAGCTGTTCGTGCTTCCTCCCTCCATTCCTTCTCCCCATCTGCCCTGTCTACTTACCACAGCACTGTACAGAACAGCGTATTTGGGATGGCGTAGGGGACAGGCTGTTCACCCTAGTCCTGTAGTTACACAAAATCAAAGACAGGCAAAGCATTCAGAAACATTAGATATCGGAGTTGTTCTGCTGTAGCCTGGATGTCTGGGGCCACAACACAGCCCCAGCCCCAGACATCTAGTGTGCACAGCTCCAGCTCTCTGGACATCTAGTGTGCACAGCCCCAGCTCTCTGGACATCTAGTGTGCACAGCCCCAGCTCTCTGGACATCTAGTGTGCACAGCCCCAGCTCTCTGGACATCTAGTGTGCACAGCCCCAGCTCTCTGGACATCTAGTGTGCACAGCCCCGGCTCTCTGGACATCTAGTGTGCACAGCCCCAGCTCTCTGGACATCTAGTGGGCACAGCCCCAGCTCTCTGGACATCTAGTGTGCACAGCCCCGGCTCTCTGGACATCTAGTGTGCACAGCCCCAGCTCTCTGGATTACCTGCACAGCTCAGTTCTCCAGACTTCATTTTGCTAATGGTTATTTTTTTTTTTGCCAGCATTTTTTCCATCCAATTACAGTTTTATGGATGTTTTACGAAGTTTCTGAAACAGGGACACATTTGATTTATGCAGTGGATCGTAACATCAGCCCTTGCCTCAATTATGAGTCAGAATTTCATATGGGAATGTTTAAGACAAATTTTCCTTGTCAATTAGTTTTTGAAAACAGAGAAAATTCAAAATCCTCAGTCCTAAGAGATCCACAGTAAACTATGAGAGCATAAACTATTTAGCAGCTGCAATATGTAGCTCCTCTCCTTTGGTTATTACCAATCGCCTACCTCTCCCTCACACACACACAAAAAATCTTGCTTTTATTAAAATGTTTCAGTAATATGCTGTTGTCTGGTTTTTTCCCCAAATTAAATTACAACCTGATGGACTTGTCCCATTAAAAATTTTCAAAGCCCTGACAAAATTCAATAATACTGGAAATAATAAAATATACCAACCCAGATAGAATAATGAAGCAGAAAGGAAGCAAAATACCCAGAATGCCACGGGCTGCTGCTTCTCAGCACCCACGTTCCAGTGACTCATAGTCCGCTTCTGCAACAATGTCTGTCTCTTCAAGGACTCGTTGCTAATTTGCTTTAGGTTCCTTTCTGTTTTCTTAGAATTTATGGCTCACATGTTGCTACAATGAAGCGATTCCTGGACTCTGCCTTTGCCGGTTAAGCTTGCCACTAGTTAGCCTTGTTTTCAACGAAGAATCTTAAACACTTGGGGATGTAATTGTCCCCACCTCATTAATTTTCTAATGAGTAGAGTATTACTCCTAACATATTGAGATGTCGAGGCAGTTTTTTATTTGCTTAGGAATTGTGGGTTAGGCCTTGTACCCATTCATTCCCAGTCAGACTTCCAGAGTGTAAGAACCTGGGGAGCACCCCCCTGCACCCCCCAGGCCATCAGCGTGGGTCAGGTTGTACAACCCACAACTTTTAGAGCTGGAGGGAAACCTAGGGGTTTGAGGAACTGTTTGGTACTCTAAGATCTCAGGTCTGACTCTGATGTTCCTCTGGGTATCACTGAATATGTGATCTTCTTTATTTATTGGATTCCTTCATCTAATGAACTTTCTAAATAAATAATCCCTAATCTACTGATATAACAAACACCTCATTCAATAAATAGGTTTATAAGACAGAAACAAACACCACTTCAAAATTTTTGGTCCAAATTTCCCAATGCATTTTTTAGCACTTCAAGATTTTAGTCTAAACATGACCATATACTTTTCCATAGGCTCATACCATATAACCCTAGAAACAAACTCTATTCTAAATTTATGAACCAAGTCCAGCATCCAACCAGGGAGCCAAGCCTGTGCCCTCATAACTCCCAGGCTAATGGGAAATGACATTCAGATCAGTAACACTGCCAAGAATCTCAGCACTCTCAATAGTTAAGGGCTCATTTTCAAACCACAGGTCTAAGCGATAGCACTGTGCACTCCCACTGAAGGTACAGACGTAATTGTTGGCTGTAGTGGTTTGAATAGGTTATGGATCCCATAGACTCATATGTTTGAATACTTGACCCATGGAGAGTGGCACTATTAGGAGGAGTGGCCTTGTTGGGGAGTAGGTGTAACCTTATTGAAGGAGGTGTGTCACTTAGGTAGGGTAAGCTTTGAGGTCTTAAAAGCTCAAGCAAGGCCCAGTGTCACTGTCTCTTCCTGCTGCCTGCAGATCCAGATGTAAAACTCTCAGCTACCTCTCCAGAACCGTGTCTGTCTGCATCCCACCATTTTTCCTGCCCTGACAGTAATGGACTAAACCTCTGAACTAATAAGCCAACCCCAATTAAATGTTTTTCTTTATAAAAGTTGCCATGGTTTCTGGGCCATGGTTGCACACACCTTTGAGCCCAAGACTCAGGACACAAAGACAGGAAGATCTCTGTGAATTCAAGGCCAGCCTAGTCTACAGAGCAAGTTCCAGGACAGACAGGGCTACACAAAGAAACCCTGTCTCAAAAAATCAAAGTAAAAAGACAAACAAAAAAAGAGTTGCTGTGGTCATGGTGTCTCTTTACAGCAATAAAACCTTAATAAGACAAAAATGTACAGCGTATTTTTTTTTGAAAGATCTGTTCATTTCATCCACAGCCTGAACCTTCTTTAAAAAATATTTTTAATATGAGATTCTCCACAGGCTGGGATACATACTAAAGGAAGTCTTTACCCATTGTCTTTTTTCTGACTCTAGATTGTTAACAAGTACATCCATTCTGTGACATCACTATCAACCCAGTCCTCTGGCTACCACTCAGAGACTTATCATATGAAAGGCATTCTTTGTCATTTACCACATATATTATGGAATAAATATTCTTACCTCTCTGCTTATACAATCATTTTAATTTACTGTGGAACTAATATTCAGTAATGTGAGTAACCCACTCAAGACAACACAGTCTAAAACAGACCAGGCGGGTACTCAAAGTTAATGCTATCTGCCATGGAACACAAGTATGTGTGACTTTGTGAACCCAATCTGATTGAAGGAGTTAGGTTAGTGCTGTCTTTAAACTTTCTAATGTCTTTCTGTCCCTTTTCACCATAGGATGGTATCTCTCACTCTCACTTGAGGCATCGTAGTCCCACTAGATCCATGTTTCCCAACCTGTGGGTCACAACCATCAGAAAAGACGATGTCAGGATATCTAATTTCTTCTTGTTGTTCCTTCACACATGACTACTAAGAAACTGTAGGCACTAGCAAACAATAACTGAAAAACAAACAACAAACCACTCTGCCTCTCGGGGCCCTAGCATTTATATACCACTTGAAGAATCCCCAGAATTCCAACTGTGGAAGAATCATAGAAACTATCTACCACTGGCAAAATCACACCCCTGCTAGAGCATGAGGCAAATCATAGTCAGCTGCTGTGGACAATATGAAGTCGCCCCATATCCCGCACCTGGGATTAAAATGAAAACATATTCTTATAATAATTTTGTGTTTTTTAAAGAAATCAAAATTCTCACTACAAGCAAATTCTCTCCAACTGCAGCTTCTTTCCCTACCTTAGAAAAAAGTGTGTGTGCGTGTGTGTGTGTGTGTGTGTGTGTGTTATCAACTTATAATTCAAATTCTGATGGGAGAGGGCTTATTAAGGAGAGTCCCAGATCTTCCTATGCTCGGAATCAACAGAGTAGTTTTATAGTCATGATTGTGCTTGAGCCTCTGTGCAGATCTGTTGAGTCAATCATCAGAGATAGAGCCCAAGAATGAACATATTAAAAGCTCTCAGCCGGGCGGTGGTGGCGCACGCCTTTAATCCTAGCACTTGGGAGGCGGAGGCAGGCGGATTTCCGAGTTCGAGGCCAGCCTGGTCTACATAGTGAGTACCAGGACAGCCGGGGTTACAGAGAGAAACCCTGTCTCGAAAAACCAAAAAAAAAAAAAAAAAAAAAAAAAAAAAAAGCTCTCAACTAATTGTAGCATCCAGTTATCCAAGTTTAACTAAGTAATATTAAGTACTATAATATTCAACACAATTAAATAGTATCTGTTAAATAAGCAAACTATTCTGAGTATAGTTCTAGGCCTGTAACAGGGGCCAGCAACCCCTTCCAATACTAAGCTAATACTTAGCTATAAATTTTTGAAAAACAGTTGATAGACAGCTTTTAGGTATATCCATCTTCTCATAGAACTGTTATGTAATTCTATTGCCTGATTTCTTAGCCTTCCTGATTTTGTGATATGTGGTATTCCTATTTGGTTTATACTTTCCTGTGTTTTCTAAACTTGGTAATTTTTTTGAAGGGTGATTTACAAGCTGTCTACATCAGAGCCAGCTGATAAGATTCTTTAAGAAAATGAAGATTCCTAGACCCACTAAAGACAGTGAAGCTCTGCCTTGAAAGAATAGCATCTGGGAGTCATGTCTTTACCAAATACCTGGAGTATCAGGGCAACAGCAAAAGGTGTAAAGACTTGGTTACATGAGACTGATTGTATGATATTCATTAGGACACCATAGCCATTGACATATATGACAGTTTACTAAAACACTGCCTTTGTGAACATACAAAACATGGGCTTGCATTCTGTCCTAGTTTATTTTCTGTTGTTGTGATGAGATGTCTGGACAAAAAGCAGCCTAAGGGAGAAGACAGTCATAGTGGCAAGAGCTTGAAGCAGCTACTCAAGGACAAAGAACGAATATACACATCCCTGCTGCTCATTCACTGCTTACTACTCAGCCAGTTTTCTCTACTCATGCAATTCAAGGCCCAGCCAAGGGAATGATGCCACCCACCGTGGGCTTAGTCTTCTTACATCAATTGATAAGGTTATCACACTCATGCACAGGCACATGCACACACACACATACACACAGAGCCCAGCACACCTCCAATTTAGACTCTTTACCTGAGAAAACAGTTTACTGTGTGTTTTTGTTTGGTTTTGGGTCTCCCTTCCTTTTAATGATCTCAACTGAATCATAGAGACATTGAGGTCAGGATCAATGGGCCCTGATAAGCTTCTTTGTAGATAGGTTTAATCCAGAGGAGGCTTTCTCTTCTAGATAAGCAGAGTGTCTAGGTATGGGTTTAACCAGGTGCAAATTTTTTAAAAATACAGCTTTTAAATGTAATAATTGGAACTATTACAAATTATGTTAAGTGTATTAGTCTTTTGCTTTTGAAATGTTTAGTGTCTTGAATTGGTTTGTAATTCTGTATTTTTGCTGAATTTGCTAAATCAAGTATTGATATTTTTCAAAGCTCAACCTGTCTCTTAGAGCCAGCTGGTTGGATTCTTTGAGAAAAATGAGTATCCCACCAAATGCCATGGTACACGCTTATAATCCCAGCATTCAAGTGGACACTACAGGGGATCGCTAATTTAAGCCCAAAATAAACTATATAGCAAGACCTTGTCTTGGAAAACCAAACTCAAACAGAAAAAGAAGGGTTGGGAGGTGGGTCTCAGACTTACCTGAGCCCTACTGGATCTCATAAACCAATCATTATGTTTATGGGGGAGGATAATGGATCTTAGAAGCTTAATTTAAAGATTTATTATTTTAATTTACTTGCATGAGTGTTTTGTCTTCGTGCATATCTTTTGCTTTATGTGTGTGCCTGGTGCCCACAGAGGCCAAAGAGAGTGCCAGATCCACTGGAACTGGATTGAGGATAGTTATGAGCCACCATGTAAGTGCTAGTAACTGAACTCAAGTCCTCTGCAAGAACAGCAAATGCTCTTAACCACCGAACCATCTCTCCAGATCCCTAGAAGCCCACTGTGCTAACATCTAAATGCAAACTACCACACTCAGGATTTAGCTGTGGTCCCGGAATTCTTAGGGAAAGTGTCTAGTGACTAGTTCATAATCATTATGATTGATGAGCCAATGTGTAAAAAAATCAGCCTCTTATTGCATTATCATGTAAGTGACTTGTTTTAGAAAATTCAGAATTTAGTTGTGACATTTTCTGGCAGGGAGGGTTCACTGCAGTCAGTTAGGAAAGAGGATGCAGGTACACACATGCAAGGGTTCACATGTTCTCAATGTCATGAGACAAGTTTCCTTCTAGAACAGGGGCTCTCAACCTGTGGGTTGCAACCCCCTTTTGGGTGTTGCATATCAGATATCTTACACATCAGATATTTACATTACAGTTCTTAACAGTAGCAAAACTTCAGTTATGAAGTAGCAACAAAATTTATGGTTGGGGTTCACCACGACATGAGGAACTACATTAAAAGGTTGCAGTGTTAGGAAAGCTGACTTGGAGCATTTCCCTTCCTCCTCTGGTGGTGTGATGATCGGTAAGCTAGTGGGGAAGATTGGCACAGAGCAGCGAGGATGTCGTCACTCTGGGTGGTTTGAACAGAGGCTGGCTTCCCCATACTGTGACCAGCCATCCCCAGCTGTCTATGCAGTCAGATGTTCCTGTGCGTAGAAATTCCTGGGAAATTTGTGCTTTCTGAACAGAGTCCTCCGTTGGCTTCACTTAGCGTGAGACTCGTAATCAAGATCTCCTGCTATGCCATGTTCACGTCCAGATGTATTGCTGTTGTCCAGCAGCTTCACTCTCGTGCATGTCCCTGGCTAGCGCACAAGCACCGGAGACAAACAGCACCTGGCTTGGGATACAATGACCTCATTCTCCTGGACAGAGAAAAGACCTGGGCTGCCAAGTTCCCAATCTGACTTTTAAAATGTCATGGTTCTTGTCTTCAACACAACCATGAAAGCTTGATCTACTTCAGAGCTCACATGGTACTCTGGAATATTCCAAAGCAATGGGAAGTATAAATAATTTCATAAAGCCATCCTTCCTAGAAAAGAGCATCCATCATCTGCAGCACAGATAACAGTCGTGGAACTATCCACCATGCCGTTTGCAAATACTTCTGCATGTTCTTTTGTTCAGTCCTCACAGTGAGTCAGAGAGGTGGTACCCTCCAGCATCTTGTGTCACAGAAGGCACTGGGACTCATAAGTAGGTTGAAGCTAGTCATGGACAGAAGAGCAATTTACCCAACATGTCAGACTCCAGAGCCTTTCTTTCAACCACATCAATGGGCCAGGGTACTTTTGTGATAATAAAATAAAGTTACATTGACATTGTCTCAGCACTAGTTGTATAGTAAACAAGTTGGAGACATTTTACAGGTAGCATTTCACTCAATCGGGTATCCAGTATACTATTATTTTGGCAGGTTGAAATAGGGTTAAAGAATTTGCCCAAGGGTCACAGGTAGGAACTGGAAGACTCACATTCTGGAGTGAGTTTGCTCTGACAGTCAGTTTCCACCTCCAGGGTTGCTGTGTCCTAAGAGCTGTGAGAGGATGGTCCAGAGTAAGAGTTAGAGCTCCTTAGCATGGTATGTTGGAGTTCGAGGTAAGTGGCAGAGCTGGGGTGAGAGAAGGGGAGGAATTCTGCAGCCACAGCACAGAGCAAACCCAGTTTCTGTGCAGCACTCCCTACAGTGTATGCTAGAGGAGCAGGGCTCCAACCCTGAAGGACACTGTGAGGCTGAGGCTGGAAGAGATACAAGGTTAACCGCACCAGGGACCAGAACAATCAGCAAAGGGTCAAATGTACAGTCAGATAGACACAACAAAGACTATGTGACGATGAGCAGATCCAGGTCAAGGGAGACAACGGGCTCCAAAGCAAAAGAACTTCACTGAGGCTAGCAGGATAACTGTGGGAGACAGCCATGGGCTAGGTTTGGAGGCTTTGGTGTGTAGCATGAGACACCATAAGCAATGTGAAGACAACATGGTAGAAAGGCCTGTGGAATGGAAGGGGTGGCACAACTCCTCCCAGACCCCTCCTCAGACTCCGGATCTAAGTCAATCATGACAGCCTGATTTCTGAGCTCATCCCCTTAGGGATAGAGAAGGCAATGGTCTCCAGCACAGAGCTAACTAACGTCATTTTGCCTTCAGCTCCTCCTACTTTGACAAAGCGCAGCCAGCCACTGAGTGTGTTGAAGGCTTCTGTCACAAGAGCGCCTTGACTCTGCTTATCGCCTTCCATAAAACATGTCTCACTCTGTTCTCTCTCCATCCATCTCCCTGGACACCCACACAATCATCCTTATGTAAACAAAGAGGCTTCAAAGCCACCAGGAGTCCTGCAAGGCAGAGGGAGATGAGAAGGAGCTGCGGGCTCCCTGGTGTGAACTGGAGGCTGGGAATCTTTCATAATCTCCACTTGTTTTTGTGACTATGAAAAGAACAAGTGTTCATCGTGGAAAAATACACGAACACATTCAGAAAACAACTATTATCCAACAGAGATAAGTAAGCATGACATCTAGTTGAGAGCGTCTTGACAGGAAAGCATTACATCGCAGGCAGCTTCCTTGCCTGGTGTTTTCCCTTGGCACAGAGTGCATGCATATCCACTGCGATCATCTTTGGTGACTGTATACCAGCCCGCCCGAGTTTCCTTCTGCCTTCATAGTAGGCTGCCTTCTCAGTTTCCCCTATATGCCTTTGGAAGTTCAAGGTGTTGGCTCTGAGACACAAACGACTCTGCTAACTTAAGCTTGAGAAAAAGAAACTCTGGGTTTGGCTTGAGCTTGGCCACTAATTCCCAGAGCATCTGTGGGTAATCACTTTTCCCTGTGTGTCATGTCCCATGTCTGCCATGTTACAACTGCCATGTCCAGTTTAAAGCAGAACAATATGGCAAGGGAGGAAGTTCTACCTGGTAAGCCATGGCCCTGAACTGTCAAGGCCAGCCCAGTGTGGGAAGAACCGGTCATTCCTTTTGAGTGACAGGCACCCCCCACCCCCAGCCCATGACAGCCATTGTGCAAAGCACAATACTGGCTTTTTTTACCTGACTCCTCCCAATATCCCAATATAGTAAGAATTATTATAATTCTCATGTGGCGAGAGAGAAAATTTAAGTGTCAGCGGGATTAAAGTAGCAGAGGCTGAGCAGGTAAAAGGATGTGGACTGCAGCCGGAGGAGGCCTTGCAGCCTCCACCCCACCAAGGAAAGCTCTCTTCCCCCAAGACTGGGCTCCGGAGCCATACCCAGCGAGAGAGCACTGGGCCTGCTGCCTTTCAACACTAATCGAGTTGTCCATTTCAGAAGCCAGAGGCAGTATGTCCCTGAGGAAAATCTGTTCAGCATTCAAATCAAGGGAAGGAAGGAAAGATGATGTGAGACACGTGGAAGAAAACTCTCTGTGGACAAGGAAGTCAGGATCCGGTCTGGAAAGGAAACTGAGGTCTCCAGCTCAGCCAGTCCTGGTCCTCCCTCTCCTGCTTGAGTAATTTAATCACAAAAACACCTGGCTCCAAGCACCTTCCTCATCCCACCCCCACCCCAGCACACACAGGGAGATGGTATTTTGAGTCTTGGTAACTGACATACAGATTCAGATCTATTTTTATGACTATAGACACATCCTTCCACATCCCTTCCCCATGCAGTCTCTGCTGTGGGTTCCTCCCTCCCACCCCCACACAACTGAGAACTCACGCAGAGGCCTCAGAATAGAGAACACTCCCTTCCCTGACTCCCTTCCCCAGGATGGCTCACTGACTACATAGAGCATAGAGAGACAGGAGGGCTAATCTCAAGCCACTATCTCTCTGCTTTGTTCAGCACCTTCCCAGCCACCCAGAGTGGAGGGCCTGCCGCTCAGCTCCCATCAGGTCTGCGACCATCTCTTTCACATCCAAGGGATGCTCAAGCATTTGGGAGGAGGAAGATGTTAGAGACAAGACAGTGAGTGATGTGAGCCTATCAGGACAATGTTACCTAGTTCAACAAGCTAATGGGCACTTGAAGAATAGTTAGCCCAATTCAGAAGTGTTATACTATAAAATACCCTTCAGCTTTCAAATATTTTATATAGAAATATAGATGTGTACATTTATATGTTATATACACATATATGCATACACATATACTATACACATATACACATGCATATACAGTAATATTTTTATTGTTTGTCAAAATTATAGTATGTTGGGAAAATCGTGTTAAACAAAACATATTAAAATCAAGTTTACCTTTGGTGAGGAGCATACTCAGCTGCACATAAGACCTGCATTAAACCTCTGTTTCTATAACACTGTGGTAAAGTTGTCAGATTTTATCAACCTGAGTATAGAAGCCGGACATGGGTCTGCTGCTTCTGTTTCTACAGCTGGAGGCCACGCAGCCCCATCAGCTCCTGTTTCAGCAGGTCAGTCATTAGGGATCCAGATATCTTCAAAATAACCATCCCAGCATGCAACACTACTAGGGTATTGTCTTTTTCACGTTTCTTTAAAGTCTAGCCTCCTACCCCTCTGTCCTTTGCTGAGACACATTGGAAGGGAGATCTACTGCCTCCACTTTCAAAGACTCACTGTCCTTCCAGAGGACAAGTCCCTCCCAGGTGTTGCACCTCGTGTCCTCTTGCTCTTCTCACCTCTTAAATGAGAAGAAAGAGTTATGCAGAAAGACTCCATCCCTAAGGGACCTGGGGGACATGCTTTGCTGTAGTAGCTCTGGGTACCTGACATAAAAATCCTTTGGCCACGCCCCATAGTCCTCTGTCATTGTTGGACTTTGAGAAATGATGGTCCTGTCCACCAACAGGTGACGGTGCATCTTTCTCCTAGGCCCTCCCTACATGCAGACTGTGGAGAGTGGTACATCTGGAGAGGCATTCGCCATGACAAGATGGCGCCTACTTCCGCTGTAACTCCTGGTAAACAACTGTTTGTGCATGTGCGTAGAGTGAAAAGACGCCAAGTCACGGCCCATCCCGGGGCATCACGTGGGGTGAAGAGCAAACAGCCAATCATGGGCGGACATGCCGCGCTGTGGTGTATATAAGCAGTGCTGATTATTGGCTCGGCCTTTTTCCTCTGGAGGAAGCAATAAAACGGTTGCTGCAGAAGGATCCTAGTGTCCGCGTATCTTCTTCCCGGCCAGAGGACCGCGAGGGCTACAGCAGACCCTGAGAGAACCCTGACCAACGGGTGCACACTGCAGCCTGGATGTGAGGATCATTGAGACCGTGTACCTCAAAGTATGATTGGCTCTGGGCCACTTCAGCATCCTCAGATAAGTAGATTCATAGGTATGACAACAAGTTTTCAAAAGTAGGATCTGGTGAGCTGGGAACATGGGTCTGGTGAGTTTCCCAAGTGAGTGAGGAGCATATAGCAGTTGTGGACATACTGACTTAGCTAGTGTGTTATCTCTGCCTGACCAAGGTTGCACTTCCCTCTCTGCTTCTAAAAAACACTGTGGTTTGCTTCAAAATAACCAGCCGCTCTCAGCTGCAGGTCTGGAATGTTCCTTATCACCCAAAAAAGGACTCAGACCTGATCAATCAGACTCCAGCACCACCCTGGTTCAGAATTAGTATCCTGTAACACAAAACAATCCAGTCACAACAAAGGAAAGTTAATTTAGAACTGCAACCAGTGAGAATAAAGTCACTCACTCAAGTCAAATAGCTTTGACCATAGCAGGAAATCTGAATCCAAAAATTGAGCCTACAATTCATTTCTTGGTGCAGCAGAACTATCAACTTTCAGCTTAGCTACGATGGAGGTAAAATCCTTTGGTGATGTGAGGGTCATTGAAGTACAGCCTTATTACAATGAAATCCAATGTCTAAAAATTGTTCTTATTTTGGGCTGTACCACAGTAAGAGCCAAGATTTTAAACTCTATATAAACTAAATATAAAACAAACAAAAAGACTTTATATATTTATGTTCATTTAAGAAAATACTAGTAGTGATGTTTTGTTTTGAAATATACAGTTAATATGTTTGGAGTTATTTAAAATTTATATTGAGAAAAATGTATTTTCACTATTGCTGTAGATGAGCATCTACATAAGACTGTTAAATTGATTGTTGTTTTATATCAAACAACTTTTATAATACTCATTTTTATTGTTATAGTATTTTATAAATTTTAAAGAATATGACAAAAAATACTCTATCAATATGTACTACATTTGTGAATATGTACATCCAAAAAAATCAATAAACTTTCAAAAAAAAAAAAAAAGAAAAAGAACTGCAGCCAGAGTGATGTGAAGAGGAAGCATGACCATTCACACTTCACAACCAGGCCTGGGAACACATCTCCCCACTCCCTCCTATCCTAAGCCCAAATGTGAGTTATAGAATCTCACCCACCACCTCCACACTTGACAGTGTGCACCTGCGCTGCCACCTAGCACTTCTGTGACAACGAGGAACCGTAATGGAGAACCTCAGGAATACAGGGGAGACTCTGTAGGGCAGAAGCAAGAGAGGTGGGGGTCACACTGTTGATCCTCTTTTCTTAATCTATGACCTATGACACAATTCACCCCCAATATCCAGCTCAATTAAAACTAGAAAATGGCCAGGCGTGGTGGTATACACCTCTGGCCTCAGTGTATGGGAGGCTAAAGCAGGAGGATTGCTACAAGTTTGAGGCCAGCTTGGGCTACATAGCAATACTATCTCAGAAGGAAAGGGGGAAGTAGAAAAAAAATGGAAGAAAAGAAGGAGGAGAAGAGGAGAAGGGAGAGAAAGGGAAGAGGAAGACAGTGAAGAAAAAGAGAAGGAGAAAGGAAAAGAAAACAGAATGAATTGCAGAAGGTGGGCCTGAGTTACGTGATCTCTGAGCCTCTTTAGCTGCGACAGATGCCAAAAGATCCCTGTGGTGCAAAGTGGATGAAAGAAAGATACCAAGGCCTCTCTTGGCCTCTCTCCACAAAATACTGGCCCTGGCACTGGATTGGCCTGCCTTCTGTCCTCCTCTGTCTCCTGGAGCTGACCACAAAACAGCATTTGCCTGTTAAGGCCTTGGCAGGGGGTGCATCTGCAGAGATGCAGTCATCTCTACCCTGGGCCAAAAGCCATTCCGCTTCCTCCAGGAACAGGTGCCTTGAAAAGACTTGGGATTTCCTTCTCAGGGATAATGGAGACCTCGGAGCAGCAGCCTTTCTTACTCTCTGAAAAGAAAGGGGTATATGTAGCCTCTCCAGAAAGACATGGGCCTGCTACTACTCAGTCAGCAAGGCTGGGGCAAGCTGCACTTCCACTGGCCTCCTGTGAGAGCCAGGATGGCGAAGATGGAACTCTGACGGGCTGGACCCTTCTTGCCAGGGCTAAGGAGATGGGAAGCTGCAAGGTAAAAGGGTTTTGAAGGTCCTTGCCTGCTGGCTGAGGCCTCTGATGAGCTCAGAGAATTCAAACCAGCACATAGACAACTCCAAGCAAAGCCACAGATAAAGGCAGAACTTGAAAGATCCAGAGCTGAGAAAGAGATTTGATGAATCCTGTCCACAGACTGTCAGCTGCCAGATCCTTGGGGCTTAGAAATTGCCTTAGAAACCACTCGTGCATCACCTGCCTCGTGGTGGAAAATGGGAATCAATATTTAATGAGTTTCAGGCTATAAGGTGAGAAGTTATAGAACACGACTATGCAATCATGAAACTATACTTAATGGTACTCAACTCTGTATTTAAAATGACTGTACTGGCAAATTTCGTGTTATATGTATCTTTAGCACAATTTTTAAAATAATTTTTATTTGTTTTTTATTTACTTTTTATATGCATGAGTGTTTTCCCACATGTATATCTGTGCATCGCATGCATGCAGTGCCCAAGGAGACCAGAAGTCACTGTCAGATCCCTTGAGGTGGGTATCTGCGCACCACACACACGTTTGGTGCCTCGGAGGCCAGAAGAGGGAGTTGGATACTCTGGAACTGAAGCTATGAACCACTCTGAACTGCCATGTGGTTGCTGGGAATCAAATCAGGGTCCTCTGGAAGAGAAACCAGCGCTCTTAACTGTTGGACCTTCCCCCCCACCCCCAGCTTCTAAACAAAAAAATTTTTTAAAGAAAGTTAAATGGTGGCCATAGATGAAGTCCACAGGAATCAGGCTTTACAGATCCTATTCCATGTGCCCCATTGTTCCAGTGGTAAGACCACAGTGCCACCAGAGACACACAGGGCAGGCTGGTCCTTGGCCCTCTAACCTGAAGGAGACACTAAAGGCTTCCAAGATGTTACTCAGGCCTCCGTGACGCTGATTCTAGCCACTGGTCCTTCGTGACCTGGCTGGCTGCCTGATTTATCTGAGACCATCTTTTTGAATTGCATACGCACAGTCTTGCTGGAGAAAAGAGTCAAAAAGCAAAGGAAATTGGTCCCAGAGAAAATCTGACCGGCTTCATGATTGGTCTGGCCACTCTGCCCACTTGAGCCCTCATCCAGGAAACCTTTTCCTGAGCACCACATGCCCAGCACTGCTCGCTCACCCCAGCAGGTAGGCTCTGTCCAGCAGCCTTTCCCAGCCCTCTATGAAGTGCAATCTTCCAGCATTTCTGATCCTGCCAAGGCACCTGGTGCACTGGGGGTCTTTTGTCCATAGATCATGGGAGTGTGAGTTATTAAACAGAGCTAGTTCAAAGGCTGTAATGAGTCTTGTGTCCCAAGCACCTCATGCATGGCCTAGTGGATGGTTACTTGTAAAGGATGCAGTGGTAGGTCCAGGGATGGGCAGGGAGAACAGCAGGATGGCTGTGTGGATGCTGGGATAGCAGGAATCTTCATTTGGATTTAGCAGAAGGAGATCCAAGACAAGGGCTCGTGTGACCCAAGGCAACTCTGATGGGAGAGAACAGTGAGCTAGGTAGGAAAGGAAGTCATGGAAGGATGCCAAGCTCGAGGGCCAAGCTCGATGCCATTCGTCTATTTGGAGGATATCATAAAATGTGGCTTAGGACCAGTGAGGCTCAGTGGGTTAAAACACTCAGTGCCAAGCTTGACAGTTTGGGTTTGATCCTTGCGACCCACATAGAAGAGAGAACTGACTCACACGTTTTACCCTCACAGCACTTGTGAATATATGTGTATGTATGCACAATTTTACACACACACACACATACCAAATAGAAAATGTTTTAAAATGCTAGTTTGATTTTAATTTGCATTAGAGGTGTCTCACCCAAGGTACAGAGAAAACTGGGCCTTTAGCCTGTACGTCTCCTTCAGCACTGACTGAAGGCAGCAAGCAGCACTTTGGGATGAGAGAAAGGCCCGGATCAGAGAGACGCTGCCTACAGACAGAGTCAGGAAAAGCACATGCTAAGGAGCCAGGGCTGGGGTGTCTCCTGCTGAGCAGCCTCAGGGTCACACTCACGGCCCTCTCATGCAATGGGCTGGGCACTTTCCTGGAAAAGCACCCAGTCACCCAGCACCCAGTCTTAACTGAGCACTTCTAGTAACCCCACCCTTTCTCCCTGCCCTTCTCCCAGTTCCCTAAGCGAATCAAGTTCCCACTGTGAACTGGGAGGATCATTTTGCCCTTCTGCCAACTCGGTAAGGGTGGCCAACCGGTTCCTCAGCACCCTGGGAACACCACACGGTATTGATGAGGTGTCAGAGTAGACACAGTCCATTCTTTGTGCCACCATGCTGAGAAGCTCATTCTAGCCGCACTGACCTTGTTAGTTTGATGGAGTGAGTATACACTATACATTAAGACAGAGCTGACCTTAGTGTACGTAAAAGACTGAGCAATGACTGGTTGTGCCTGTAAGGAACACTCGGTACCTCTTCCTGACTGGCGGGCATGCCTGTGCCTTCCCAAAACAAGGGACTAAGTAACTAGGTGTGCTCAAGTCTAAGTGAAAATATTAGGAAACCCACTGAACTTCTGAGGCCATATTTCTTACATGGCCATGTCAGTAATAATAAATATGGTAGGTATTTCTCCTCTGGATTGCTGTCTCTCAGTTGATGCAAAGCCATGTAAAGAACAATAGAATTTTTGTCCTAATAAAATTTCAATAGGGCCCTTCTCCTAGTCTTTACAACCATCAGAATTCAAGAGACTGCCCAACATACCGCCCTAAAAATGGCTCTAGTTTCTCCCCACATGAGATACCATGCACACTTCCCTGGGTATTCACTATGTTCTTGAGTATACTAAAGACTCCCCCAAAGCCTGTCAGTTATTGATAAGCTAAGAAAACTCCTACCAACTTTGTTTAATGTGTTTAGCTTACTTGACTTTGAACACATTCAGTCAAAATGATACCAACAGCCTCTCCAGAAAACGCTTGAAGAGAGTCAGCAGAAAGTGCCCCTGCCCCCTGGAAAGGCCTCTGGGTGGGCCTTTGAGCTTCCCACACTTCGCTCACAGAGCTCCCCACACTTCGCTCACAGAGCTCCCCACACTTCGCTCACAGAGCTCCCCAAGAAGGCAGGGCTTGGTGCTGTTTCTCATCTGAGGTGAGCAGTCGTGAGGGATGAGGTGGTGTTTCCCTCCAGGACCCCAAAGCATGCTCATTGTGTAGAGGTGGCTTCCCCAAGCAAACCCACGATATACACTTCAGCCAGGGTATTCAGGAGGTAGGGAAAACCAGATCACATCCCCATCTTACTTGCTACATGGTGACTTCAGAGCCAGGAGCCACATGCCTTCAGTTTGCCTCTACTAACTAGCCAGTTTACTAGTTTATGATTTACAAGCAAGAAAAAAAAATCTTGACTCTAATACCAATTCTCTACCTGAAAAACTCCCTCTGTCCTAAAGATAAAACACAAACTCTTCTGTGGGAACTTCCATGAGTCCCCTTTCCCTTGTCTAAACCCCTACAGCTCCTTTATCCTTATCTCTATTCAACTGGTTACCATACTAAACTCTACACAACTGGATACCATATTGAACTCTACATAGTGTGCCTCTTGATAGACGTGGAGAGGATACTTGCAAGCAGAAATCATATTACATTCATCTTTGATACCCTATATAGCACCTGATACATACCAAGCACCTCAATGTCTTTGAATGAACCAACATCATAGAGTAATTACAATACTCACAAATACAATGATAGAATGGATGAATCTGGGCTTGACTATGGAAAACAACATCTTCTTTGGTTGTTCTATGTAGAGAGGGTCTTGGGTAGAGAATGAGGCACTGGCAACATTCATTGGAAAGCCTGGGGAAGAAGACTGTAGGCTGAGTTTCTGGAACGTTGTTTAGAAAGGAACACTTCTTCTATGGCAGTCCAGAGACAACTGCATGAGGAGGCCGTGGGTCCAGCAACCACTGCAGGGACACTCTGCCTGGAAGCATGCAGCTCAACACCCCCCCAAAAAAAATGAAAGCCCAAATTCTGAGGTCCAGTGCCTGATGCCAAAGGCAAAGCAGTCCCCTCCAGAATGGTGCTCAATAGCAGAAGGTTCAGAAGCGTGGCTTCTGTTTCATCCCACTGCCGATCTTACTGGTGAGCATCTTTTGGATGGGTACCAAGCCTTAAGGATTCAGTGACAGATACAGGTGTCTAAGAAAAAATTTCCAGCTTATTATCCTCTATGATGCAATAAGGAACACAAAAGGGAGTCAGGATGCCTCTGAGAGAAACTATTATTAAAATAGCCATCTAAGGGTTTTGCTGACATGCTTGAGTGATATCCACAAAATGTCCCATTGAATTAATTGCTCCAACACACTGACTAATCTTACTGTGTCACCAAGAAAGGCTATGAGACAAGTATGAAACCTCCGCACCCTGTCCATTCAGATGTCCCAGCTGAGGAAAGAATGAGGGGCAGTGAGGTTCCCACACCGCTGCTCGAGTCTTTGACAGCCTCTCCTCCCAAGGATGGAATGGACCGGACTAAAAAGTAAGAATTGTCAGGTACCAAGCTGTGGTTCTTTCTTGACAATTTTCACTCCATATCCTTCCCCTGGAGCAATGTATCATTTGGAGAATATGTAAGTGCAAAAATACCAGGCATAGTTCAGCAAAGAGGCCTGCTCCTCCATAACACAGCATTAAAGGTCAACAGCCCCAGGTACCTTGTAGAGAAAGTTACAGTACCACAAAGCCATAGCCAGGCAGCCTTTCTTCACATTTTTAGTCTGCAGTGAATGCAGTGATAGGCTTCTGGGCCTTCCTGCACCTGATCCTCCACTTCTCTTAGAACCTCAACACTCAAGTGCTGGGAGCAATAGATGCTCCCTGCTCCCAGCTCCCAGCTGAGTCCTTCTCTGGGAACTGTCCTGCTCTGAGATCATGCTCCTGTCAGAGACAATGTAGCCAGCCCACATCTGATGAGTAATCGATGCTAGTCTTTTGTCTCAAAGTGGGGCAGTCCAAAAAAGCCACACCAAAGCCAGGCCTCCCTTAAGAATCAGCAAGTGCAAGGCACTTTAGCTCTCCCCCTGCCCGTCACCCCTGCTGCTGTTGCTCCCACCAGCTGTCACATGTGAATCTCTATTGGAAAGTTTGTGGCCCTGGGGATGTTCCTCCCTTTCAATTACAGTGAGGGCAAGGGAGTCAGTAGGAAGATAGCAGACAACACCTGGGGTGGGCGTCCATTGGAGGAAGAGCCATGACTGAGCATGCACGAGATCATAGCACCAGACTTCATCGGTAGCTACAGACGAGTGTTAGTGGTCCATGACTGTTGACTACTGTAAACGTGTGTGATCTAGATGTGTCACATACTTCCTCTAAGACGACAGAGCAGCCATTATGACTTCACCAGAATACGGCTATTATTAAAACTGTGGCTGCCTGAGATGACCCAGTGTCTCCGGGGGTTGAGCCTGCCTACTACTCTTTTATAATCACTATTTCTTTGGGTCTTGGTTCTTCTGCCTTATAAAAGAGACAGCGTATTTAGACTTCCTGTGAAGATGACAGGAAGTACCAGCTTGTTTTTAGTCCCCATGCCTCCCTTGTTTCCTACTACTGATTGGGTATAAAATCTAGATGTTCTGGCTGAGGATGTCCATGATTGGTACTGTCAGGCAGCTTTTCATTGCTGTGAAAAAACACTTGCGATAAACAATTTATTAGGATGAAAGGTTTATTTGGGCTCACGATTTTGAGTTTCAGTTTGGCCTTGTTGCTCTGAGCCTGAGGTTTCCCAGTACACCAGGATAGACTGCGTGCTGGAGAAAGCTGCCGTCCTCATGGTAGATGGAAAACAATGAGAGATAGAAAGAGGCTGTAGTCTTAATGTGCCATCCAAGGTCAGGCCTCCCATGACCTACCTTCCAACTAGACGCCAACTTTAAAGGTTCTCCCACCCTTCAACAGCATGATGAGCTGAGGGAAACAGCCATGAACACATAGGTCTTTGAAGAGCATTCCTGATCTAAACTACAGCAGGTAGATGCCTTCAGATCAAGGACACCCTTTCCACTCTCTGTTAAGATGAGGGTCTTTCTGGACACTATCCCAGTTCTTGGATAAATTCAGCACATCTTTGGGAAGAGTTAAAAAAATCTTTTCATAAACATGTCTTCTCTTTGGTATGAAAATTAGTACAGATTGTTTTAATCAGCAAAAGATATTTGTCTTCTTTAGGACAGGTTAGTTTGCTTTGTGTGTATGTGTGTACATGAGTGTATGTGTTCACTGTATGCATGCATATGTGCAGGTACACATTTGTATAAGGGGGTGTGTGTGTGTGTGTGTGTGTGTGTAAATCAGAAGTTGACATCAGGTGTTTTCTTTGGTCCATCTTCACTTTTATTTTGACAAAGAGTCTGTCACTAAACCTGGAACTCCCTGATCTAGCTAGACAAGTGAGCCAGCAAGCTCTAGTGATCTGCCTGTCTCTGTCTCATGAGTGCTAGATTACAGGCACATGCCAATGGGCCCAGCTTTGGTGTGAGTGTTGGAGATGGGAACTCAGGCCATGTTTGCATGACAAACACTTTACCAAGTCTTCTCCTTAGTCCTAGAATAGTTTATGCTTAAGGCTACTTGAATCTATGCCCCATCATGCATCACTTCCTAACCACATGACCTTAGGTAGGCTACTAAAGGGTTTTTTTGCCTCAATTATGTTACCTGAAAAATAGCAATAAAAATAATCCCCACTTCATTGGAATACTGAGGTAATTAAATATGACTCTACCAATGTGGTAGTTTGAATGAGCCTGGCCCCCATAGGCTCATATGTCTGAATACATGGTTCCCACTTGATGGAACTTTTCGGGGAGGATTAGAAGGTGTGTTCACTGGGGAAGGAGTTTGAGGTTTCAAGAGCCCCACATCATTCCCAGTTAGTTCTCTCGTTCTCATGCTTCTGAATCAAGATGTGAGCTCTTAGTTACTACTCCAGTGCCACGCCTGCCTGCCTGCCACCATGCTCCTCTTCCTGATGATCATGGACTCCAACTCACCCTCTGAAACTGTAAGACCCAAATAAGTTCATTGTGTTACAAGTTTCCTTGGTCATGGTGTCTTGCAATAGCAAGAGAAAAATAACTGAGACAACCGGTTAAACATCCATGTCAATGTGACTGGCAGGGTAAGTATTTAATAAAAGCAAGCTACTCTTCTTATTACTCCTTACGATGAATGAAAGTGTATGATTGGTGGCTTAAAATTTTTAATTTGGTTGATATTATTAAACATTCAACCATCATGAAGGTATGTAGATAAGCTTAAACACTCTGGACTTCCTGGTGATATTTTGGGAATTTGAGGTGCCTCTGCTGAGATTTAAATAAAAAAAAAATCAGTCATGCCATCCAATACCAATAGAACTGAAAGAAAATTCTTCATTGTGTGTTTAATCTCCTGTTGCCAAACCTTGGGGTTTAGGGGTCTTTCCAACCCTAGGGACGAAAAAAATAGATTTGTCAGCTTCTGTGGTCTCTATTGAGAAATGTATAATTTCTCTAAATCTGTAAGATGGTCTTATGTTTTAACACTGAGTTATTTAATGTTTCTCTGACCTTCATTTCTTGGGGTTTAAGGGAGATTGTTAAACCTGTTTCTGCCTTATGTGTAGCATCTTCCTGGGAGAAACTCGACTCGATTACTAGGAACTGAGCTTCACAATGTCCACTCCGCTCTGACTGCCAATCACATTTCACTGCACACATGCCCAGCCAAGTAGCTTTAGGCAATAATATCGTAATGCTCCTTCTGCCACGTCCAACAATACATGGTTCGGTTAGTAATGGCGAAGGACAGATTACACTGGTCAGAGGCCAGCAGTTCTTGTTAAACAGAGTGTCTTAGTCAGGGTTTCTATTCCTGCACAAACATCATGACCAAGAAGCAAGTTGGGGAGGAGAGGGTTTATTGAGCTTACAGTCTCTTAACTGTGGGCTCCACTAAAATACATTCTTCCTTCAAGAGGGAAAAATATCAGGGCACAGTCACAATCAAATGCAAAACCAATGTCTGGGATCCAACTTACAATCTTCTGGGCTCCTCTAAGGGCTTAACCGGTCACTTCTCCAGCTCTGCCCTTTGCAGCACACAGCTTGTTTTCTGGGCCCCAGATGCCTGTACTCCACTGCTGCTGCTGTCCTTGGTGGTCATTGCATGGTACTGGCATTCCCAAAATACTACTGTAACTGGGCTTTACCAATAGCCTCTCATAGACTGTCTTCACAGTGCCAAGCCTCAACTCCTTTGCATGACACCTTCAGTCCTGGGCCATCAATTGCAAACTGAGGCTGCACCTTCACTTATGGCCTTCCATGGCCTCTCACTGTGCCGAGCCTCAGCTGCTCTTCATGACCCCTTCGTGCTGTCAAAACCAGTACCACCTAGGTGACTCTTACATATTACCAAGTCCTGCTGCAGCACAAGGTACAACCTTGGCTATCTCTAGAACACAGCCTCTTTGTGCTCTCAGAAAACACTTCCTAGAAGATGTCACCTCGGTGATGCTGGTCTCTTCTTAATCACCACTAATTTCTTAGCTCCAGCTAACCAGCATCAATAGTCCCAGTAATGCAAAGTTTTCATTTTAGTAGTTCTGGTATCTTGTTAATCACAGCTGATACTTCAGCCCCAGCTAACCAGAACCACAGAATCTTCACAATCAAAACAACATGGCCCTGATAAGAGTCTTTAATCTTCCCTCTGAAATTTCACAAGCCAGGCCTCCATCTCTGCACTGTTCTCAACATGATCTTCCAAGCTCCCACAGAACATCCCACAGAGTTCTTAACAACCAGTGGTTCTCCTATCTCAAAGTTCCAAAGTCCTTTCACAGTCCTCCCCAAAACATGGTCAGGTTGTCACAGGAATACCCCACTATGCTGGTACCAATTTTATATTAGTCAGGGTTTCTATTCCTGCACAAACATCATGACCAAGAAGCAAGTTGGGGAGGAAAGGGTTTATTGAGCTTACACTTCCACATGGTTGTTGATCACCAGAGGAAGTCAGGACTGGAACTCAGGCAGATCAGGAAGCAGAAGCTGATGCAGAGGCCATGGAGAGATGTTCCTTGCTGGCTTGCTTCTCCAGGCTTGTTCAGCCTGCTCTCTTATAGAACTCAAGACCTCCAGCCCAGAGATGGCACCACCCACAAGGGGCCCTACCCCCTTGATCACTAATTGAGAAAATGCCCCACAGCTGGATCTCATGGAGGCACTTCCCCAACTGAAGCTCCCTTCTGTGATAACTCCAGCCTGCGTCAAGTTGACACACAAAACCAGCCAGTACACAGAGCTTGATAAATTGTTGGAAAGGAAGGAAGAAAAGAAAAAAGGAGAGGGAACAGAGAGAAGGAAGAAAGGGAGGATGGAGGGAAGGGAAGGAGGGAGAGGGAAGAAGGGGAAGGAAAGGAGGAAGGAAGGTAGAGAGAGAGGAAGGATGGAAGGAAGGAAGGAAGGAAGGAAGGAAGGAAAGAAGGAAGGAAGGGAGGGAAGGAGGGAGGGAGGGAGAGAGGGAGGAAGGATGGGAGGAAGGAAGGAAGGGAGGGAAGGAGGGAGGGAGGGAGAGAAGAAGGAAGGATAGAAGGAAGAAAGGAAGGAAGGAAAGGAGGGAGGGAGGGAGGAAGAGAGGGAGGGAGAGAGGAAGGAAGGATAGAAGGAAAAAAGGAAGGAAGAAAGGAAGGAAAGAAGAGAGGGAGGGAGGAAGGAAGGAAGGAAGGACAGAATAGATAGGGGAAAGAAGGGGGTAGACTTGCTGACTCAGTTCTTGGAACTTCAGTATGTCCCCTGGTCCAGGTACCGGGCCTCTTTCATCACTGCATTGCCAAGGCCTCACTAGTACCCAGCCCACAGTAAGCACTCAGATATTTGCCAAATGATTAAAATGAACAATGAAGTATGGATATAAAATAATGGGGGACCCAATCGTACAGGCTCACATGAAGATCTGGAGTCTAGATACTTAGCCTTAAAGAACAATTTAATTAACTCTACATAAAGTCCAGCTGTGACTCAGTGACTGTAGAGACTGGATCTTGGGACCTCCTCCTCCAACATCAAAGAGTAAAGACATGTGAGCCCCTATTTGTATGCAACCTATGCATATCTCCCCATATACTTGAGTCACCTCTAGACTCCTTATAGTGCCTAATGCAATGCAGTATTATGTGGACAGTTTTATCTGCATTATCTATGCAATGATAGCAAGGGAAAAGCCAACCCATTGCATACTACAGAACTTCCTTTATACAAGTGTTTCAGTCAGCATTTGGTAGTGTCTCTGGATTCAGAAGCACAAATAGAGATGGTGGTCTATATAGTATTACTACCTTTACTCCATACAGGAGCAACTGAAACTAAAAAGCCTGAATAACTTGGCCATGGTGAGAGACCCTTGGGAGAAGGCCTCTGCCACCTCCCGCCCCTGGGCCTAAACCAACAAGGTCAATGCTGCTATACTGCCAGGCACAGAAAGATGGTCCTGGATCTTCTCATTTTCTTCCTGATTCGCAGTTAACACTGAACACCCCCACACACAGAAGTCTTGTCCAAGGCCTCAAAGGTCACAGAAGGGAACAGTGTTACTTAACATCAGGTGCTTTATCTCTAGGCCTGAGTGGAATGGGAACATGGGTTTCCATCAGCGCCTGCCTCTCAGCAATCAGTGTGATTGCGTGTGACTTGGCAGAGTCGAGTTACAAGCAGGGACTCTTCCCTCTTGGAAAGCACTCTAGTGCACTGGGAATAGAATTTCAAGTTGTGGACTGCAGGTTTCAGGAGCAATGAAAGAAAAAAGTCATTAACAAAAAGCAGAGGGGACAGGATACCCCTCCATGCCAGCAACTTCCAGGAGCAAAACACCTTAGCTCTGGTCCTGGGTTGGGAGATGTAGCAATGGAAGTTGTGGGTGATTTGCATACGACTGTCCTGACTCCATTATTATAAGTCACGCATCAAAAGGACTTCCTCAGATATGGACCATAAGGACTTGACCACCATTCTGTTTCTGTTATTTCTCCCACATCCCACATCTACAGGAGGAGAATTGAATGGGACAGTATCAAAGAGAGATGCTCTGCTGAGTGACAAGTTGATGAGGGGCACTGGCAGGTCCTCCCTGGACTGTGAGCCACCACCAACAATGGTTTGTACCACACTAGAACCAGTGGAAGGGCTGGTATAGCTGAACACACTGATCCCACAGCACAGCTTCAGGGCAGATCTTGTCACCTTCTCACCCAGGGTGGGATCTGAGGACCAAGGAGGGGAAGTGTGTACACTAAGCTTACAGCCTGAAAGATAACAGAGGCAGCCTCTCGAATGTACAGAGTCCAAGGTCTCTGTCTCTTTGCTGCGATGCCTCAGAAATTGATGAATTCCATTCCTTTGTTTAAGGAGGGGCTAGCCAGGTATAGTATGGCATGTCCATAGTCTCAGCACTCAGAAGGCTGATGTGGGAAGATCACAAGTTCTAGGCCAGCCAGGGCTATAACAACAAGACTGTGCCTTTTAATGGCTCAGGAAGGAGAAAGCCTTGTAGTGTATGCCTGTTACTTCAGCTAGTTGAGCTTCTTCAACAAGAGGATCACAAGTTCAAGGCCTACCCAGGCTACAGAGCAAGTCCAAATCCAGCTGAGCAACTTGCTGAAAGCATGTCTCAAAACAAACAAAAGGAATTAATGTAAAAGTGCTAGGTAGTAATGACAGAGCACTTGCCTGACATGTACAAGACTCTAGGTTCAACCCACAGCACCAGGAAGGTGGAAGAGGGGGCAGACTATCGTGAGTGGCAGGAGAAGCACATGCACACATCCCAGAAGGAACATGATCATAGCTCACACTGAGTGGTCATTGTGGGCCACCATCTATCTACTGTGACTTTCACCGTGAGGAGTCTATGTGCCACTGACATTGCCATTCACATGTAACCCCATGATGGCTGGAAGAGGGCAGGTGCTCAGCACAGCCGTACAGGTGCAGCAATAATGGAATTCCAATATTTGTGCACTGGGAACGATCAACTGCCTCTGGCTCAAGAGCTCATCTGTTTACCTCTAGATAGGAGTGAGGGCCCAACTAAAACCACAGAGCATCCTGGACAGTTTACTGTTCCTGTCTTTCTATGAGTCCCAGACCCCCAAGGTGACCCCCTATCTTTCTTCCAATCAATGTACTAAAAACCATTTGAAGTGTCACAGGGAAATGCAGCTTACTCAATCCCACTTGGTGCAGAGATCTTTGTGTGTGTGTGTGTGGGGGGGTGATAAACACCACAGCTCTGAGCTATTCTAGGAAGCTGCTTTCCACACCCACCCACAACCTACTCACCCATCATAGCTGTGTGCTTGTGTTGGGAACCATCAGAGACCTGAGAAAAACATCCTGCCCCAGAGACCTGAGAAAAACATCCTGCC